>NC_073352.2:12837500-13437500 GCF_027580225.2 Misgurnus anguillicaudatus | reverse complement strand
AATTATAATAATGTCGGTCTTGTCTACATCACCAATCCCAGGAAGTAAACTGTTGCCTACAATCCGTGTGTTTGTCCAAGAAAAGAGATTAAGTTGGAGATGATAACTCGCATCATCGTTTACTTTGAAGTTTGCACCTTTGGCATATCATTAACATGTACTAATACACACTCACACACCAAAAGAAATGTAAAAACGTGAATCAGACAATAGGTGCTCTTTAAATGGATGATTCACTGCAAGAATTAAATAAAATAAATTTATTTGTGTGACCATGACCCACTGTACAAAAAAGCTACAGAAGGAAACTATGACAACAAACTCTCATACAGCTTATCTAGTATTTTTTTAGTTCAACAAATGCCTACACAAAAGTTATATAAACCTGATATATGCCATCAGGGCACACAAAGCAACCCAGCGGCACCCTTGAAATACATCATAACCTGTGTCATTGAATGGTTTCATTATGAGAATATGTATTTATTTATTTGTGGCAGTACAGCATGAAAGAATACATTTAACTAAGCAAATTTTTGTTGTCATGGACCTAAATGTATTTGTAATTGTTTTTCAAAATTTAAAATAGTTTCTGTACATTACTGTTACATACGAAAAAGGTACAAGCTGGTACAAAAGCTAAAAGGTGCATATTGGTTCCTCAAAGGTACACATCTGTACCAATATGGTATATATTAGAACCTTTTTAAAAGGTTCTTTCCCAGAACTTTTGTGCTCTGTTTTCTAAGAGTGTACTATAAGACTCATTCTGCTGGGTTCCTAAAACAATTATAATGTTATTACTTTACAAGCATTTACAACACACCAATGTGTAATGTTAGTAGAATGATGTACAGTACTGTTTACTGCACCTGTGATGATTTTGAAATAATCTCTGGAGTTTACAGAAACTAAAGTAAACAACCTTTATCTGATTTGAACATCCAGTATGTGTTGAAATAACAGTGCCTCACAAAGACATGTTTTTTTCTTCAAAACAACACATCCTCTTGGTTAATTTTATGAGCCAACGGGTGCTACAATTAGGCTTGTTATACAATTAAATGTTACATCCTAAGGCACAAGAGTGAATGCTGAGTGCATTTGTTATTGGATTTGCAAGCTAACAAAATTACACTTCCAACCACAGATGTGGTCAATGAGGGTGTAATACAGCAAGCATCGAGCAAAACCATTTAACAAGTTGCGGCATGTTTACATCTTGACTTGGAAAAGAAAATACAAAAAATAAACAGAAATAAAGGACGTTTTCTTCATGTATGTTGTATGTCACAACAACACAAAAAAATGTTTTTTTTAGTTATGACTATAATGTAATAAAGTTGAAAGGCTATACCATCAGAATATAATGCTAAATACATAGGTAAATAAAAATGCTAAGCATTTAAACATTTAAGATTTGTTTTGATTCAGGGTTGATTCAAGCGTGCGCAATGTATAGAATGAGTTTCTTTTAATTGCATGTAATACAAAACAACCCTAAAACCAAATCACTGTAAATCTGTTACATTGATGAAACTTAACTGCCGGTTTTGGAAAACAAGCAAATAAAATGGTTTATAAAAATGTTAAAATGTTTATGAGTTTTTTCTCTGTCCATGTTCTTTGTGTTTGTCTTTTTTCATACTAAATCAATAATGATATATTTAAAATGTGTCTCGTTGGTAAATAATCTTAGCAACTGTTGACAGGTAGTGTAAGCTGATGGTTTGTCTCTATTTTTGCTATAAAAATTTCATTCGAATGACAGTTAAAGGGATAGTTCACCCAAAAATGAAAATAATGTCATTAATGACTCATCCTCATGCACGCGTCTGTTGTGAATGCGCGTGTCAGCAGCGTCGTACGGCAGCAGCGTCACTGCAGTCTTGGACACGCGGTTCGCAACAGACGTGGAAGAGAAGACAATGCTGAATAAAGTCTAGTTTTTTTGGTATATTTGGACCAAAATATATTTTCGATGCTTCAACACATTCTAACTGACCCACTGATGTCACATGGACAACTTTGATGATGTTTTTATTACCTTTCTGGACATGGACAGTATACCATACATAGATTTTCAATGAAGGGTCAACAAGCCCTTGGACTAAATATAAAACATCTTAAACTGTGTTCTGAAGATGAATGGAGGTCTTACGAGGTTGGAACGACATGAGGGTGAGTCATTAATGACATTATTTTCCTTTTTGGGTAAACTAACCCTTTAAGGAAACGAATTGAAGTACACCTACTGTATTATTGTTATTATATCATTTTTATAAGATGTAATATAAGTCTCAGGTGTGCCCAGAATGTGTCTGTGAAGTTTCAGCTCAAAATACCCCACAGATTATTTAATAGCATTTCCAAAATGCCCCTGTTTTTGTGTCTGTACCTTTAAATGCAAATGAGCTACAGCTCATAACGGAAGTCGAGAGAGGACATGCACTATTATTATTTTTGCTTGCTTGTTTTCTTGTGATCATTACTTAATTTCTCGTTATCTCGAGATAACAAAAGTTGTTTTCTCGTGATCTCCACATAACAAAAGTTGTATTCTTGAGATGTGATTAAAGCTTACGTGTACTTGATAGAACGTGTTGTTTTGTTTGTAAACAACAAAAGCATATTTTGCTAATTTAGCATGGATGAACAAATGAGATTTTACTTGGATCAGAGATTCGCTCAAGCTGAAATAGATTTGTCAATATTTACAATTTTACAGTGGTGAACTTAGGGACCGTCTTTAAGTTAATAATATAACACGTTTCAACTTTTAAAGTTAACACACAGTCACAAAACCAACGTGTTTATGTGGTTGGCAGCTATAATGCACACTTTTTAGATTTTTGATATTTATTTAAATAAACTGTTAAATACTATTGAAGATAGAAACGTGTTACTTTAGCGATGGACCGTCCAACTTTATTTATTTATTAAGTTTATCGGCTACACATTAGCTACACGTGTGGTAACAGCGAAGACCCCAACGTAGGCCTATGCATTAGCAGTCCACTTCAAAATACACTAAATATTATGGCCAGGAAATTACATTATGACATTTGGATTATCATGTCAGGATAACGAGAAACAACTTTTGTTTTCTCGAGATCATGAGAAAATTAAGTCGTGATTACGAGAAAACAACTTGTTATCTCGTGATCACAAGAAACAAGCAAGCAAAAATAATAATAGTGCATGTCCTCTCTCGACTTCCGTAGCTCATCACTCCCTTAACAAAAGAAAAAGTGAGCATTTTCAGTAAAAATAGATCTGATTCCAGTGAATACAGTCCGTGACAGTAGTATCTCACTACTGAGCTACTATAGACCAGTTCAAATGATGCAAACAACACTGGTCCAGAAACACCTCCCGTTACAGTTTGTGACAGTTATTTTTTTAATTTACATATCTTATTATCTTTAAGATGTTTGTTTAACTTCAGTTAATTCAGGTTTATATGTTCTGTTGGTTTATTTTATCCCAACGTTTATCTAGTGTTAAAAAACGGAAACGGGAGGTGCTTCTGGACCGGTGTTGTTTGCATCTGTTGAACTGGTCTATAGGCTACAACTCGCTGATGGCAGAAACTAATGCAGAACTATCAGTCAGTGGCTGTGGGCGGGGCTTTATCAGTGTGACATCACATTAACAAGAGAATCAAAGCAACGTGAGACTGCTTTGGTTTAATTGGGATTTAAAAAGAAGGACTGTGTGGACTTTTTTCAGTGGTTGTTGTGTTCACACACTGCCAACACACATTTATGTCCAAACACCTCGCTATGTAAGCAATAAGGTACTTGAAGCTGTGCTGAAATAATTCACAGCTGAATGGCGATGAATGGTGACTTATTCACAATACAGCACAGCCTTGAGTACCTTACTTTTATAAAGCAAAAAATATGGATCAACGCTGGAAAAATAGTCCCTGGCCGACTGTAAACAGCAACAGAATCTTCTACATATGTTCACGTTGCTAAGGGTGGTTGCTAAGGGTGCTCAGCAGTAATACACAGAATCAAACACTAACTTTATCGTAAATAAAACACAGGTATCGACCAATCAGAATCAAGGACTAGAACAGACTGTTTTATAAGAGAGTATATTCAAGTACAGTGTGTTTACATTAACTGTGGGTTAAGGGGTTTGTGTTTGTTATCTTATTTTAGCAAGTCATGTTGGTGTCTCATCATTTTTATGCAGTCTATTAGTAACATCTTATTGTGCCTTTGGCGTCTAACGTTGGCTCTTTCACATCTTTAAGCAGTTCAGATTCTCACCTCCCAAAATCCTTGCACATACTCAGCCTCTTTAACCAACTGGCCACCTACGAAATAGCCCTATTTACCCACTTTATACTTCAGTCTATTCAATTCCACTCTCTTTCAAGGTCATTACTTCTCAACCTGAGCTAGCGCAAAAGAGAAAATGATACTTCACTATTTATTTGTTTATTTCTTAATGCCATTCCAGCATCTATGGCTATATGCTGATAGTCTACACAAACGTTAATCTATACACAAGTTAATGTAAACACAAGTTGGAAAAGGACAATTTGAAAAATCTCCAATTTACCTATGTGTCTCTTTGGACTGTGGGAGGAAACCGGCATACCTGGAGTAAACCCACGCTGACACAGGGAGAATATGCAAACTCTACACAGAAAGACCCCTGACCCAGCTGAGGCTGACACTTGACTGCTTTATATATCATTGACTGTCATTGTGTTGAGAAAATGGGGCTTTGCATTATTTATAACACCAATAATCCCACTTTGACATGCAGTGATTTGTGTTTGGTGTATTAAAATGGAATTGCAATCAGTAAAAAATCACATACATTATTTTGCAATCACTGTCAATAGACATTTACTACTAATATAAACTACCAAAATGGAGACTAACTGGTCAAATATTCAAAAGGAAAGAAGACATGCAATCTAACATAAATGCAGTATCATTTGAATATTTCAACAGAAACGGTTCAGGTGGTCAAGGATAAAATATTCTTCAATGAGAATTGCAAATTATGTTCGTTCAAAAGATTCAAACCAACAGAGAGTCTGAATGTCAGAAGACCAAAGGTTATTGTGGGCTGCTAATAAATTGCATGTCAAAAATGTTTTGTTTCAAATCAAGTCCCATAAATTACTGAGGCAAAGATTCAAAGACGAATTGGAAGAGTAGAGAAAGCCAATAATATGGATGGTGAAGAAACTAATCCATTAAGACCTGAGAGACACAGGGAGTCTCATAAGGGACCTGGGAGCTCTATCTATTGAAATGGAAATTAGGAGAGATACGAAAACGTGTCATGTCATCTTAACTCAAAAGAGCAGAAGGCATTTTACTTCTGTCTTCATTTATTTGTGCATGTGTGGTGGGGTTTGACCCGTGTCATTTTATGATATATAACTAATTCAAACCAATGCATTGTAACATATTTTATGGACAACATGAAAAAATAGAAAGAATAACTGTAAAACATGCTTTCATTTAGGATATAGCTATACCTATATTTTAAACACTACACGCACTCGCATGATCTTTTCTTTTTTTTCCATTTTCTGATAAAACACGCAATCTTATCAGAAATGCTATTATATCACATATATATATATATATATATATATATATATATATATATATATATATATATATATATATATATATATATATATATATATATATATATATATATATATATATATATATATATATATATATATATATATACATGATATAATAGCATTTCATATATGTACATTTGTACATATATGTTGTAATTGTCACTTCATATGACATATCTGAAATAGAGGTTTTGTTGAAGGTCAGACAGTCCTGCACCTTATAACCCAGTGGACAATTTAAAAAAATATATTTATAGATGTACTGTAATGCATATTTTTATGGTGGAATATTGTGTTTTGAAAAACTGTATTAATGAAACAATGCATTTCTTTACAATATTTTTGATATCCCCATAATGTCAGATGGTACAACCATTCATTTTCTATTGGCCAGATAAGTTTTAATGCTGTGTCATGCTGATTGTTTATTTGCTTGGAAGTGGATTTTAAAATTACAATCCAAGGATGGTTTAAAAATGAAAAAGAACTTTAACATAAAACTAACATTTGCAAACTATACATTTTAGTATTATAACATAATAATTAAAAAAATGAATAATTACAATATTAGCTTAATTTTATAAATCTAGAATTATTAGCTACGTTATTAAATTAAATGATTTTTAAAATTATCTATCTAAATGTTTTTTTTATTTCATAGGGACATTCATTGCAGTTACACCCTTTCACTTCCTGGTTGCTCCACCTGACATTTAACACTAATTTACATTAAACAGGCTTCTGCTTGGATGACTTTATAAACTGTTGCCTCCAAGTTCATAATATCATATATTATAATTAGAATTAAAGATTTACATTGGTTGTACCACCTGACACAGAAAGTTTAACAGTCTACCCATTAAAGTAGCTATTTTTCAGTATTGCAGAGAAATCTAAAATATTTTCATAAAAATCACCTATGGTTTCACTAGATGATGCGATATCATGTTTACTGTTTAAACCTTTAACTTCTTTATAAAAGGCCCATGATGTGGTTGTACCACCCTGACATTTGAAAACATCCAAATTGTTGAATAAGTTTTTCAATTATCTCAACATCCTAGCTAGTGATATTTGTAAAATGTGTTAATAGAAAAGGTTTTAAAAATAAAATAATGGCAAAGTACTTTTTTATCATTTTTAATAATTGTAAAAAACATTATTTTTAATAGTTAAACTGTTAATTTGTATGGACAGTTGCCCTGCGTGCCATTTAACACATGCAAGTATAACATTACGGCTTCACAGATAATTTAACAGAATTCTAGATAAATGCAGTCCAAATTTGTTCAAAAGAAAACATAAGAACTTTAAACATAAGGCCATCCTTATGGTTTTTGTATACAACATAGATACAATACAACATACAATCAATGTATTACGGTTTTGTTTTGTTCAATATACAATTTAATCTGTTATTCTGTTTTACAGATAAACAGAAGAGGGCGTTTAGAAGCAAATTTGTTTAGAAACTGTAGAAGGTGGAAAGGGGGTAGATCCAATCAATCCCCTCCCATCTGGGACCCTGCAATTTATTACTCTGAGCAAGCCCATTGTCCACTGGGTCATAAGGTGCTGGACTATCCTATCTGACCTTCAACAAAACCTCTATTTCAGATATGTCGTATAAAGTAGTTAGAATAGCATAGATTTGTGTGACGAATCTAATGTTTGAATTAACTATCTGCAAAGCATCTTTAACCCTCATACGTTAGAGTTTCGTGGGGGTAAAAATGACCCCAAAAATTAAAAGAATGATTACAAGAAATATATACATTTTTAATGATACAAATAATATATATATGTTTTGTTTACTTCCCATCTATACATTAAAGGCGGAGTCCATGATGTTTGAAAGCCAATGTTGATATTTGAAATCACCTAAACAAACACGCCCCTACCCCAATAGAATCTGGACCTTCTGTTGATAGACCCGCCCCACACATACGCAACCCGGCATTTGATTTGATTTGATTGGCTATAAGTGTGTTTTTGTAGTCGCCCGTCTCCTTTTCCAACGCGTTTTTCAAACATCGTGGACTCCGCCTTTAATGCTGTGTTTTGGGAGATATTAAGTACTTTTTGTATCTTTTTACCATTAAATTCCTTAACTACACCATTAGATTGCCTGTAAAATATCAAATTTTTGTTATTCAAATAAATGATCTAAATTTGATTTTAATTGTTTTTAGATATCGATTTAGATGTTATGTCAACTGGTGTTTAGAAAAAAACAAAAGTATTGCAGTTTAAGAAATAAGGGGTTGTCCACACCAAAACATTTAAATGCGGCTGAAAACACCTGGAGGACATCGATTGCCAGCTTTCTTCAGCCGAGCGCTTTGGTAGCTGTGATACTTCAGCTGTGAGCCGGTTGGTTGCTGTGGTAATGTCCCGCCCCCCTCCACTGTGATTGGACGTGTGAGAACTGACATTGACGAGCAGAGCTTTTTACCCAAAGTTGAATCTCTTTCAACTCTCGACGCTCAGCGCCGAGCGCGGAAAAAATGCCTAGACAAACCGCTAGCTGCTGGCTTATTTGAAAACGCAGAGCTTCAATTGGAAACAATTGAAAACATGCACCGGCCGTGGCCCGTGGGCATAAAAGCTTTGGTATGCACGCCCCCTAAATCATCTCGACCAGCAAAGGCCCATAGAGACCCATTCATTTCACTGGATGTGGCCAACTGCTTAAATCACTACTTTAGTGATACATTTTGTGAATTTATGTACATTAAAATTAACATTATGTAACATTAGAAAGGACATTAAAAATAAAATTTGACTGAATGTAAGTGTGTGCGCATGCATGTGTGTGTATGTGTGTCTATGCGTGCATGTGTGTCTGTCTTTATGTGTGTGTGTGTGTGTGTGTGTGTGTGTGTGTGTGTGTGTGTGTGTGTGTGTGTGTGTGTGTGTGTGTGTGTTTTTGTTTGTGTGTGTGTGTGTGTGTGTGTGTGTGTGTGTGTGTGTGTGTGTGTGTGTGTGTGTGTGTGTGTTAGTGTGTGTGTGGGTGTGTGTGTGTGTGTTTGCGTGCAATTTTCGGATTTATTCTATAGATGCATTGATTTTATTTTGACAAATAAAAAAAATATTTTTTGAATTTCCCATTTAGAACAACCGAATCAAGCCCAGTTTTTTATATGTCCTAAAGAAAAGTGGCTTGGGGTAAGATTGACCCCAAGGGACTTATTAGGGTTAAAGGGCCCCTAACCTAGGTGTCTTCAGCAATAATAAAATAGTCTCTGGTATCTGCAGAATTTGTAAAGTTTTTTAAACTCGGATTAGGCATTTTAAAACCATCCAATCAAGCCATCAATATTTTTCAACACCTATTTCAGTTTGAAATAGCCCCAAAATTGGGAAACGCCTCTTTTTGTTCCGCAGAGACCTTCTTCTCAAAAATGCATTTGGAATCGCCCACTCAATTTGAGCCAATCAGACAAAGAGGTGCACTGTAAAATGTAATAAGTTGAGTTTACTTAAAAAAGTGAGGAAACTGATTGCCTCATAATTTTAAGTAAGTTAGTGTATTGCTTTTAAGTTGGCAAAACTTTATATTATTTGTAGCCTAAACTTATTTATCAAGTAAGGTAGAGTATTGATTTTAAGTTGTCAAAACTTAACAGTACAAGTAGACTAAACTTATTAATCAAGTAAAGTTAAGTACTCTTTACTTAAAATCATTAGTTGAGATAACTTCTTTTTATTGTTCACTTTACTTGTAAATATAAGGAAACTGATTGCCTTACATTTGTAAGTAAGCTGAACTAACAAAAATGAGTAAAGCCAAAAAGCAACAAAATGGGGTTAAAACATTTATTTTAAACATGTTAACAGTGTACAAAGTAAAACATTTTTGTCGCAAGCATGCACGCACACCCACACCCACCCACACCCACACACACACACACACACACACACACACAAACACAAACAAGAAAGGGGTTTGTGTTCAGTCACCCATCAATCTGGATACCCAAAATGCAACAATAGACCTAAGACAGTCTTGTTTCTGTTATTACAAACACAATGAACACACCATGACAAACAAATTCAAAACTAGTTTTTTTTGTGACTGCAGTTTTGGTTTTGTATCCAGGTTGGCATGTGACTGATAAAAAAATCACAAATTGCATCAACAGACCTACAGTAACAATCTTGTTTCTGCCATCAGAAACACGCAAAATACAGCTTAACTAAAACATCAAAGTTTTGCAGCAATTAAAGTTGAGTTTTTCTGGAACTTGTATCCAGGCTGACAAAAAATAAAAACCCCAAAATGCAGCAGATCTACAGTAACATGGACTTGTTTCACACAAAACACACTACTTCACATTAGTATGTTTTGTAGTGATGGCAGTTTTGACTTTAGTGATTTGTGCCCCAGGGAAAGAAAAACCCTGTGAATAAACTCAAAATAAGCTGTGAAGAGGTACTCCATATTTAAAACAACGATCAGTCCAAAAACTAAACACATGGCATGTGATATTTTGTCAAGTCCATCCATGGCTGTGACACCCTACCAAATAATTGCTGTAAACCATGTGGAGAAATGTGTCTGTCCTCCGGCACCAGACTGTGAATTCCTATTGATAGTTGAGGTGGGTCACCATCACAGTCCTAATAAGATAGAAACGCAATATTAATATACATTCTCATAATACAAATGCAAAGTGGATGTGTCATTTAAAAACTGTTCAAGGTGATGTTACTAGTTTTTGAAGTGACACTTAAATTTGTAACAGTGCTTCAGTTGGAATTGCCAATAATAATTTGGACCTTTCAGCAGAAGCTTCTTTCCTGGTGGTGCAAAAACATCCTTGGAACATATTTAATTAATAATATCTTGTTAGAAAACTCTTCTATAGGTAAGGTATATTGTATAGGCAGCAGGTTGTTTTTGCAGAAATAATCCCCAACAGTGTGATCAGGACTCTGTCAAGCAGAGGGTCTTGTATCAAACTGAAGGGGCTTATTTCATGATAACAGACTGCTGTCTGTGCATTATCCCACTTGTTATGTGTCTATTTTTCTCATTAGGTAAGAAAAATTAAATTTTTATTTGATCTATTTTATTAGCTTATTTTTAACAAATACAGAAAAACCCTTTTATTTTCAGTTTTAAGACAAGACGTTCAAATGTCACAAACACAATATTTGGTTTAATCATTTGTAACTATAACATCATATGTTATTAAAAGACATTTGATTTAATTTTGTGTATTATTAAACTGTACCTGTCAAAATTATTTCCAGCATACAGGTTACAGCGTGTTTAAGCGGTTCTAATCTGTTTTGAATATATCTGAATGTAGTCGAATGTGGACAGCTCAAAACGGTTTACACACTGTTAACACCTGTATTAAGCTTTGTTCACTCATAATGCGATAAACCAAAACCCATAGTGTCATGTTGATGTATTTCGCTACTGTCAGGTATACATCTCAGACCAGGGCTGGACTGGGACAAAAATTCGGCCCTGGCATTTTGGCCCAAACCGGCCCACACTACACTGCAAAAAATTATTTTCAAGTAAAAAATCTTAGTATTTTTGTCTTGTTTTCAGTAAAAATATCTAAAAATTCTTAAATTAAGATGCTTTTTCTTGATGAAAATTACCCAAGAAAATAAGTCTAGTTTTAAGACCAAAAATATCAAATTTAAGTGATTTTGTGCATAAAACAAGCAAAAAAATCTGCCAATGGGGTAAGCAAAAAATCTTGAACATTTTCTTAAACACTAAATGCAAAGCTTACCCCATTGGCAGATTTTTTTGCTTGTTTTATGCACAAAAACACTTAAATTTAAATTTTTGGGTGTAAAAACTAGACTTATTTTCTTGGGTCATTTTGCTCATTAAGAAAAACCATCTTATTTTAAGAATTTTTAGATATTTTTTACTGAAAACAAGACAAAAATACTAAGATTTTTTACTTGAAAATATCACCCATTTTTGCATCCCTTTAAATATGTAGCAATAGCAACTCCAAATTCCATAAAAGCACTAAACCCAATTAATAGCAGAAAAGAGTGAGAGTTGACACAACAAACACTTCTAGAACATGTTATTTATTAGTTTAGTTTAGTTTTTAGTTTAGTTTAGTTTAGTTTAGTTTAGTTTAGTTTAGTTTAGTTTAGTTTAGTTTAGTTTAGTTTAGTGTTTAGTTTAGTTTAGTTTAGTTTAGTTTAGTTTAGGTTAGTTTTCCACACTTATGAATTCTAAAACAAGCTATTGGCAAAATTTGCCATTGAATTGCTGACTTTAAAATACAAGTCCTGCTTACAGCAATATTGAAAACTGATTATTACTTGCAGTACTTACAGAAAGTATTCACTACATTCACTGAACTAAACTAGTGTGATTACAGTAATAGATATTTTTAAGATTATCTGTCAAGTGTGTTGTTATATACAAAAAAACATGGCTGCGTTTCCCGATAACGTTCTCTCTTAGCGCGCTACGAAGACTCTTAAGTTAAACCTTAACTACAGGTTTACCGTTTCTAGGCGTGTTTCCCGAACTGTACCTTAGCGGGTTTCTTAAGTTATTCCTTCTTACGTACGACGTTACCAGGTGCTGTCCATGGCGATGGTGCTGAATAGGTTGATATCGATTGCTCGACAATCAATTATTCACTTTATGTAATAGGTTTTGCTGCTTTATGAGATAGCGGTGTTCTTTATTAAAGAAACATTTCAGAAATAGTTCAAGTTAAATTTATGAGGAATGTCTTGTAAAAATATTTCAAATTGCAAACTACTAAATTCAACCTTGTATATTTTATTTAATATCAAACCCATGCAAAACCCGCAACTTCATGTCCAAAAGTATCATGCATAAAGTGCTCCAATGCATCCATTATTCCTTCACTTTAAAGGATAATTTATATTAGGGGTTCCCAATAAATGCGTTGCACAGGGGAATAAGGTGGGTCGTGCAAGTCACCTGGCTTGGCATTACACTTAAAATATATAAAAACGAATTGTTGTTCATTAGTTCACGCGTTTATGTGCTTGGACACTGCGCAAGCAGCGCGTTTACAATGCAGATAACGCTTAATGGACGCATTTCTGGAGCCGCGCCTGTCTGTTTACCTTAAATATAACATAAAAATATATATTATATGATATATAAATATATATTATGATTGTTTTAGGTTTTAGCTTTGATTAGTTTTAATGTGGAAAATTTGTTGACCTTATACAAGCAATAATCAAGTGGAGCAGTTTCTTTTGAGTGTTTATAAAGAAGCTGCCTCAAAGTTAGAAAACATTAAAAAACTTTGATGCAAAGTCAACTTAACATCAATAATAATATTTAGGAAAATCAACAATTATGATTTCGTGATGAATGTGCTCCCGTGGTCTGCGATTTTACTTGATTTGTTTTATTGCAGCTAAAATAGCCGGTAAACTAAAGATTTAACGGATTTGAAATGCACAAATGAACTAGTAAGATTCGCAGTATAGCTGCCTGCCATAGTTTCACCAACTCCTCCACCCAAACTCTTTTTTAATAGTTTCTTAAGCCTGTAATAATAGTTCACAGCTGATATTAAAAATCTAACAACCATCAGTGTAATAATGTATAATTATGTGAATATTTTATTCTTTAAATTAAAAAAAATGCCTAATTTAACACGGAGGTGTACTTCAACTTTTCTTTAAACAGATATTTAGTTATATAGACTGCAATCTACACAAGCTTTTATCACAGTCATGGCCCCTAGCGGAGTCAAGTGGGATAAGGTATAGCTAAGAGTGCTCCAGACCAACCTTTCCGAACGAAGGACTTACAGAAGGGATACGTAACTAAGAACGTTTCGGGAAACACGTATTAACGATAAGGTACAGCTTAAGGTACAACTTAAGAACGACGTAGAGCTAAGAAGGTTTCGGGGAACGCAGCCCATATATTTTTCTGTAAGCAGATCTCCTGGATTGTTTGATTTTGCTTGAAGAGAAATGATACGTTTTGAAACAGACAATCAACGAAAAATCTACGAATCAAATACAATCTCGTAGTCACAGAGCAAAGAGTGCAATTATTTTATTGCAGCTTTATCACCAAAATTTTATGTTTTTGACTCAGTTTTATCAAGGGGTATTTATCTAAACTTGTGTTTTGAAAGCAGTTCTGCTTACCGCAGCCAGCCACTACACTCACTTATCTCTCGTCTCTCTCCCTCTCCTCACTGACACACTTTGCGTGCTGGTGCTGTGCTGCCAGTACCACCGCCGCCACCATCATCATCACCAGCGATGCGTGTTGAAGGTCCTGCTGTGTTTTTTTACCACATTTTGCAGCGTCTGCTGAAGAGCCTGTTTCTCCTTGCGTGTTATCTCTCTCTCTCTCTATTTTGACACGTGAACTGACCGACGATGCATGCTCGCTTGCACAGAGACCAAAGCGGTGATTGGGCCAGCTTAATGTCAATCAAAAATAACCAATGGGCTGCTGCTGAGTGGGCCGGTCTATCTAAAAAAGGACGATGACTGGGCTGGGCAGTCATTGGGCCAGCTTAATGTCATTAAAAAAATAACCAATGGGCTGCTGCTTAAATGTCAGTGGGCCGGTCTGTCTAGAAAAAAAGACGCTAACTGGGCTGCTCAGCAGACAAAGATAGTATGAGATGTAGTGGCCCAAAAAGTACGTCGGCCCACCGGGAAACTGCCCGGTGTGCCAGATGGCCAGTCCGCCCCTGTCTCAGACTGATCTTTGAATATCTGATGTTTTGCTTTCTTTATAATTTTTGAATTGGTTATGTAATTGGCATAAAACCTTTACCTGGCAAATAAATTATGTTTTCATTTATTCACAGCATTTATCAGAAGTTATTGATTCTCTTAATTGATGGAATAACTCAATGGCGGGGAAAGAGTTCAAAACTACAATACAAATTTCTTGCTAGAAATGCAACCAAAAGTGAAAATATTACTTTATTTACACTAAATGTGAGCTCAGTTGCTTTCTTGGCCACCATTTTATTTTATTGAACTCAACCAGGCTCGACCAATCCTGAGCATGATCACGCATAGAATTGTGGGACAAAAGGATGTGCCTTGGTGCCTTTAATTATCTTCTATTTACACATTATTTCTTTAAAGGACAAGTTCTGTATTTTACACTTAAAGCCCTGCTTTCAGACCGTTCACGATGAAATAGAACGGCCCCGACCGAAATGTCGACATATGCGGCTGCCCCGAGAACCCTCAGGTGTTTGTGTTTCACCTCCCACCTTTACAATGGGTTTAATGGTGCACTGGAACAATCCTAAAATGCATTAAACTTTCGTTTACAAAGACGTGAAACTCACCGAGTGGTCAGGGGTGTTCACTGGTATGCTCACACAAAAATCGCTGCAAAATACGCATTCCAACAGGTTTTATCGTAGTTTTTGCCAACTCCATTGACTTGTATTAGATGTGCTGTGAGGTACGGTACTCCGCGCCGGGAACTTTGTTTGTATTCTTGCAATTGGCAAAGGTGGATTAGCGCCACCACCTGGGCTGGAGTGTCTATATTCAAGCTCTAAGCGGAAGAATGTTCGGGTGTGAGGCGTTTGGAAAAATAGGTCCACAAGTTAACAACGAATGCTAAAACAGCTGTTGGAGGGCATCTTTTGCAGCGATTTTTGTGTGAGCATGTCAGTGGGCGCACCTGACCACTCGGTGAGTTTCGCGTCTTTGTAAACGAAAGTTTAATGCATTTTAGGAAGGATTGTGCACCATTAAACCCATTGTAGAGGTGTGAGGCGAAACACAACACCAGAAAATTCTCAGAGCAGCCGCATATGTCGAAATTTCAGTCAAAACCGTTCTATTTCATCATAAACAATCTGAAAACAGGGCTTTAAGTGTAAAATACCGAACTTGTCCTTTAATAATGCTAATTAAATGCTAACACAAAAATTAGGACATCTCATATTGATTAAACGAGAAGAATACTAACCATGTTTGTTTTCAGGAAGTCTGTAGTGTCTTCTGCAAGAAGGATAGCAAGACCACGGAGAACTACCGTCCACCGAGCAGTGACATCAGTGATGTTCTGACAAATAATACATAAAACATTGAGATCAACAGTCAGAACAGATTACTTAAAAGTTAGCAAATGGACTTAAACTATTTAAAACAAACAAACAAACAAAGATACTTACTAGATTTCTTTTCTTTCATTCAAAATCTTCAAAAACAATGTTTAGCAAGGGATGAGAACAATTCTTGCTTGAGGTTTTTGCTTGCGACTTGGTTGTACTCCACAGTAACGTTACTATATGAAAGAAGGATAACAAAAGAAACAACATATCAAGATATAAAAAGTTTTTACATGCCCTAAATAAAATGTGTGTTAATTACCTGACTTTCCATGAAGGGTATGCGCTCTCTTCAAAGAAACAAGCTCCTGCTAAATAATAATAATATACAATTAACATAGTATTGATTGATAGATACTAAAAAGCAATTGTAAAAACAACATTTTTAGCATTCACTCTATAAACTTAAAACTTTTTATACAGCACATCTCTTATTTAACATAACTTGGCATTTTAAGGTATGAAATTATTAATGTTTTTTCTGCAGAGGTGGGTAGAAACATGCTTACTGCATTACATTGACTTGAGTGACAATTTTGAAAGCACCTACTTTAAAGGTGCTATTTTACCTTTTATAAGCAGTTCTAAGTATTTAGTTTATTATTATAAACCACACCAACACAAATTATAAACTCACTAATTAAGCAGTTTTTCCATTGCATACTTTTACTTTTACTCAAGCAGTTATTACTATGAGGCTTAACTTTAACTAACTTTTTATATAATTACATTTTTACTCAATCTACCTCTGCATATTAGTTACTTATGTCTTTTGAACGAAAATATGTTTATCTTTAAACATACATGATTAGCAGTTGTTGGATTGCTAATTGTGATCAAATAGCATGCATCAGTTTTATTATTAACGACAAAATATTACTGTTTCCAAACTGTGATTGTAATATTGCGATAAAAACATAGCAATTAAAAAATAAAAATGATATATAAGCACAAACTTACCTCCTCATGCTCTTATCCGACCATGTGCTGTTGTCGTCTTCTTCAGTTAACCACTCAGTTAGGCCACCACTTACTCCTTGGGAGCATTACTGCCACCTACTGTGCAGTCATCCTTTTTGAAAATACTTGAAATTTTAAGTTGAGCTAAATTAATCTGTTAAGTTTAATCAAGTTGACTTGAGTTTGCATAGAAAAAAGTTGGGATTACTTAGTTAAACTAAGTAAGGTTAACAAACTTAATTAAATAAGTTAAGTTAACTTAATCTTTTTAGTAAGCTCAGCTATTACATTTTACAGTGTGGAAAAACACCTATTTCAGTTTGAAAACTCCCCAAAATCGGGAAACACCTCTTTGTTCTGCAGAGACCCCAGTCTCAGGGGATCCCCAACAGCCTGGTTTGACTTTTGTGGTTTAAAGAGGATTACACAAAGAATAGACGGACTTGTATAATGACAGGATGTTTCTACGCACACACACTGGCGATTCGTTTTCTGACAGAAACACATTTAAAAGTGCATTTTTTAGGTTAGGAGGGCTTTAAGACATAAAAATGTATTAATAATAAAACCAAGTAGCTCCTTTCGGAAACCGGACAACACAAGACAGAATTGGCTTGGCTGAATTAAGTATCATAAAAAAGCTTTTAAAGGATGCCCTGTATGGTATGTTGGAAGGCAAAGCGAGACATGCCGGATAATCACCAGAGAAGAGTAAGGACAGCTGTCACCGGCCAGGCTGGAAGTTCCTAAAGTGGGCATGGAGGACGGTCATGCTGTGCAAGTCTGTCACAACAGAGTATGATTAACAGTAAGGCCGTATCTCGTTTCACAAACTATTCCCTGCTTACCTACAGTGACCCTTCTTCACCACCCAACTACCTCAGAATAATCGCAAAACAATGTTGCTGACATCAGCAAGCATTTCCATATAAAAAACCCAGACTGAATTGCATCACATGATGTGCTGTTGCTGAAAATGTTGTATTCGTAATTTAAATTAGATCAAGCAAGTGATGTTTAATAATTGACCCTGACAATGGGGTCTGTTGTTACATCTATTTTAATTAAAATAAAGATTATTAAATGTAGTACAAGCTATTGCACAGTTCTTAAGCAACAAATTCAGCCTGATTGTATTTCACTGTATATGTGTTACATTAGGCATCGTGTTGTGGTACAGATAAGATTACAACATGCTGGATATAATAAATAACTGTAACCTATCAGCTGTCAAACCCACAGCTGGTTTTCAAATTATTTCTTAAGAGAGGCATCATCATTCTAGATGACTTTTTAATCCATTTCATGCATAAATATGGCTTTACAGTAAGTTTACAGTAAGGTCATACGTATGTAACAATTAGTAAATGCATTAGCTAACATTAACTAATAATGAGCAATACTTCTGTAGGATTTATTAATTTCAGCATTTACTTATAACTTTCTTGAATTAAACGCTGTATCTGTTTACATAATGCACCATGAACTAATATTAATAACTATATTGGCATTAAACAAATAAATAATAAATGCTGAAAAACTATGTTGTTTATTGCTTGTTCATGTGAGTTAATACATTTACTAATGTTTCTGATACAACCTTATTGTAAAGTGTTACTGAAAATCACAAGATCTTTATGCACTCAAAAAAATGATTCAAGCCCTTCTTAGAAATGACACATTAAAATTGTGTTCAATTAATGTAAAATACCTCATTAAGAGCAATAAGTATATATATTTAATTAGTCTAACACAAAATGAATATGTACTATAATTTATTGATTTCTTTTTAATTGCGTTAACACAATTAGTTTGAGTTTGGGTTCTGGAAAAATAATTTCCCAGCATGCTTTGCATGCAACTGCTTTTGGACAGTAATTTTTTTAATTAAGTGTTATTTTATGCATTTTTAGGTAAAGAGAAAGACTTAATAGTGTTTAATGTCCATTTATCTTATTGATTTAGAAGCGTTTGTGTTATATTTTTTCAAATTGTTTGGTTACCATCGTGCAGAAGAGTGTCGCTTGTGGTTAGGTTGTGGATGTGATGTATTTCTCTCAATGAGCACTAACTGTGTTAATGTCTGTTTGGAGATCAATCTCTTCTCACATGCTCATCCAAAGTATCATATGTTGTCATTATTAGCATGCTAAGATTGTGCTTATGCTAATTAAGATGATACAAAAACGTTTTATATAAAATAACAGAATTGAGCTATTCAGACTACACTACATTGAGTTATTCAAACTACGCTAAATTGAGTTATTCAGACTAAACTAAATTGAGTTGAGGCAACTAATTGAGTATTGCCATTTAATTTAAATTGAGTTGGACTAACTCAATTTATTTTAATTGTGTAAAGCAATTTTTTATGAGTTAGGGGTACACATTCATATTGGATGGAAATCCTGCCCACAATTTTATTGAGTTTATCCAATGAATCATTTTTTTTGAGTGTGGACGTTCAGGCCACCATTAAAAATATTACTTTACACAATTTTTAATAACAAAATCATTTTCTTGCAACACAGCATTTTGTTAGTTACGGTACCATCATTTTTCTCCAACTTAAATTATGATGTATTACCCTTCAGGTGTTTTCAGGCTAATGGTAAAATAAACCAGCAAACATATATGGCTTTTAAATTATTAAACAGTTTCCATTTAATAAAATACAGTACAAAACAATGCATTTAAAAAAAAAAAAAACAGTATAAACACATGCTTAAGCTTCGCTCATTTAAGAAATCCTCTGCTGCCCTCTGCTGGTATTTTCTGAAAGGAGACCCAAAGAATCCCCGATCCACATATTTTACATCTATAAATGGTCAATCATATACATAGCAATGTCACCTGTGTTGGATCAATCCAACTATTCATTGTTTACGTCTGCAGGGTAGCTGCACTTTTGATGTCTTTATCTGTTGATCAAAATACACTTCAGCTATTTACAATACTGAGTTTATATTTATTGAGAAATCTATTCGTAAACTATCCTCGTAGTATAGTCAAACTATCCATTTAAACGCAGAATGAGGCACAGAACAGGTGAAAACAGGTGAAACACATCATTATAATACTGGTCCTCAGGAGTCATTAGGAAGCCCAAAGAGTTTGACAGTTCCTGCCTCTCTGTTGCTGTCATATTTGCCCTCTTTATCATCACAGGCATACGCCAGCAGCGGTCTCTTTGGATGCCACGCTACAGTGAAGGTTGGAGACTCGCACTGAATCTCCCAGAGCTTCTCACCTATAGACAGAACAAATATGAATCAATAAACAGGCACACACATACAACACAACATTTTGAAATGTCGCTCTGCTCACCTGTCTCGACTTCAGCGATGTCAATAAAATGATCCTCAGAGGCAGATGCCAACATTTTACCATCATGACTGAAACTAAGAGTTCGCACAGGCCAGTCTAGTCTGTGAAATTGAAAATGTATTCATAATTAACCAAAGCCATACATTTTTTATTTCAACTTAAAGTAACTTAGTGTGCATATTTATGAAATCCATGTTTAAGTATTTCTATCTAAAATCCATTTATGAGATTCAAAGCATAAAACTTTGATTTCAATATCTCTGACATGACCTTAGGGGAGGTTCACATTTTGCATCTAAAATGCACCTGCGGCGCTTTTCTCCTTTTCCACATCGGAAAGCGTGTGGGATTCTGAAAACAGGGTTCCCACTCCAAGTAAAATTCCCTGCCTTTTCCCTAACTAATAAGCTAAATTTCCATGACCTATGACCGGGATGCCGAGAGCCTGGATAATGTGTACACAGAGTTCATAAAAATATAGCATACATGCGTGAAATGAATAAACCGTGCCAATTAACAGCTGTTTAAATTGTAGTTAGCAGAGACTTGGTCCCGGAAATGGTATTCCTTACGTCACAAGTTAAAAAGCAGATTATATTTTTATAAATGGAAACAAAAATTTAAAGCAACAAACATTAATCCCTGATACACTGCAAAAAAATTACTTAGTATTTTTGTCTTGTTTTCAGTAGAAATATCAAAAGAAATCTTAAATCAATTTGTATTTTCTTGATGAGCAAAATTTATAGACAAAAACTATACTATTTAAGTCAATTTGTGCTTAAAACAAGCAAAATTATCTGCCAATGGAGTGAGAAATTTTTGCTTAAATTAAGTGTTTTTTTCTCACCCCATTGGCAGATATTTTTGCTTGTTTTAGGTTTAAATTTACTTAAATTGTATTTTTTTTGTCTATAAACTATACTTATTTTTTAGGTCATTTTGCTCATCAAAAAAGCATCTTAATTTAAGAATTTTTAGATATTTCTACTGAAAACAAGACAAAAACTCTAGGTAAGAAAGTAATTTTTTGCAGTGTATTCCATGACTTGGACAAAAAATATATAAAATTCCCTGACTTTCAATATATAAAAAAGACCTTTTAAAAGTCCATGATATTCCAGAAATTCCATGACCCGTGGGAACCCTGTGAAGTATTTTCAAGTGGCTGGGGTGCCGACGCCCCTGGAAAAATAGCTCGAGATCATTGCTCTCGATTTGACTGTGCTCGCAGCACATCTACATTTATTTCCACAAGACACGAAATGCGAAGCGCCCCTCACTCAGTCAACATTAAAGATATCAAGGCTATATTTACATTACATATGATTTTATGTTGTAAATCGCACAAAAAAATGACTCAAACACAAGGTAACACTCAAAGTCCAGAAGATACACTTAAAACATGTGATACAGAAGTTGCGACATTGTTATGCCCAAGCCATTAAATTAACATCAAAGAAAGACCGCCATTCAAGGAGGGATGTACATTTATAGACTTTGATTAAATATTACAAAGCCAAAATGACATTTTGTTGTGGATTGACTTGCACGCATAAATTGTTACAACAAAGGAAATAGGTTGAGTTTTGCTTTCATGTGGACATTAACTGACCTTGAAAAGCAGCGGACACACACCAGCTCCTCCACATCCCACAGACTGACCAGAGCATCTGCACTTCCCGTGGCAAAATACTTCCCAGTGGGATCAAACTTAATGCAGATACAGTTGGATGGATGGGCATTGATTGACTGAATGAGCTTGAGTTCAGGGTAACTCAAAGAGAAATCAGGATTTTAAGTTCTCTCACCATCACAACAGTTTTCCTGTAGCTCAACTGGTAGTGCATGATGCTACAGTCGTGGGTTTGATTCCCATACACATACTAAAAAATTGGATTGCAAGTCACTTTGGATAAACGCACCTGATGAATTTAGGAAAACCAAAAACTATAAATTGGATTCAAAAGATTTCAAGTCAAAGGGCAGATGAACTGTTACCTCAATATGTTGATGCATCCATTGCCGTTTGTCAAGAAAAACATGTCGTTATCATTATTCCAGGATATCTCATTGACCTCAAACTTGAACTGCTCTTCAGCACGTGCACGGTGCGTCTTGGCGTCAATGAAAGTTACAACATCATCCTTGTTTCCCACAGCAATGGTCTGACCATCAGGACTCCAACAGATGTTGATATTCTCCCCTAACAGACAGTGATCGCTGGTCAATCATTGGTCAAATAACATCAAACGGCAAACACATAATAAAGTGATCGTGTTAAATGCGACACCTTTCGTGCTCACTGTGGCCATACACTTGGTGGTCCGCACGTCCCAGATGCGGATGGTCTTGTCTCCTGATGCAGTGACGAACAGATCAGGGCTGGTGGGATGCCAGCACAGCTGATCCACACTGTCTCCATGACCTCTGTAGTTGTTTTCCTTCACCTATATAATCAATCATATAGTAAAACACAGTAAATAATAATTAGTGATAGACCGATATATCGGCCGGCCGATATATCGGGCCGATATTTGCGCGTTTTATGTGTATCGGCATCGGCCGATACATGGCTGCCGTGTTTGCCGATTTTTCCGGCATAATTTACAGACAGAGTGTGCTGGAACCCGCAAGCGATTGCAGGTCATGTGACTAAAAACAACCAACCTTTTCACGACAACATTGAAAGCTCGGCTTAACAGCTGATCATAGCTGAACAACGTGGGTTTTTTTTATCATCTCTATGGGGCGGTTTCCTGGACAGGTATTAGACTAGTCCTAGACTACAATAAATGTAAGAACTTTTCAAACTAATAACATCTCTTTTTAACAACATGCAATTTTTTACATATTTTTTATGATGTAAATTTAGTGAGCAAAACCAGTATCGGCTCCAAATATCGGCTCAAGAAAATCGGCAGCCTGTATCGGTCATCGGCTAAGGCTGATGAAACAAAAATTGGTATCGGCATCGGCACTGAAAAATCCATATCGGTCGATCCCTAATAATAATGTATGTCTAAAATTTTGACGAAGGGTATGGTGAATTTTTTCGATCGGTATGTTCATTGGTCATTTTATAAACCAAAAATGACATGGATAAAAGCGTCTGCCGAATGGTTTAAAGATGTGCTATAGTAAACTGTAGTATTAATTATAGTGAATTTGTAAACTATTGTGTACCATACTAATATGCATTATAATAAATTGTAGCATATTTATGTATATTATAATAATTGCTTCATTTTGGTAATGTATAATATTTCCTTTTACTATAGTTAATAGAACAGCATACTATAGTATACTGTATTAACGATATTGACTCAATCAATTGTAGTACTGTGTTAATTTTTTTAGTATTCACTATGCTAAGACACAGAAACAGTATAGTATCTATATAATACAGCTTACTATATTGAACACTGAAGTATATACTATAGTAAATGCCAATATTTTTCATGTGGCACCGCAAAGGGTTTGATTGCCAAAAAACGCAAATACTAATAACGTGAATGCACTGTAAGTCGATTTAGATGAAAGCGTCTGGCTTGTATACAAATCTCACGATGAACATTTATGATTTGATGGCCACCATGAATCTCACCAGTCGATCTTTTTCCAGGACAAACACGCTCGCGGTTTTATCAAACGAGCCGGATGCCAGTCGTTTGCCATCACAGCTCCAGGCCACGGAATGTACTTTTGCACTGTGTGCCGGGAACTCTCTGCTTTTATTGTTGTTCTTAAAAATATCCTGCATCTCTTGATAGTACGAGGACGCCATGACTGCTGTTTGCTCGTCGCGTATTTAACGGCTTCCTTACCGGTTCCAGCTCACTACCGCCTCCTAGAGTGTGGTAGGTAGTGGAACTACACAGCAATAAACAATGGAATAACGTCCCAGTAAATGGAATTAATATTTACTAAGTACCAGGGCTGGAAATGTGAATTTTTATATTTGTCATTAAAGTACGGTAACCAAATAACTAGAAATATATAGACATTTAGTTTACATTTTCAGTCTTAATATGATTTATATCAATGCTCTGCTATAGCTGTCATCATCATGCTTGCTTTGTTGAACAAGCATCCAGAGACTTTCAATGACGTTATCATGCTGTGAAATGCTAGCAGACCAATTCCAGTTCACGTGATTTATTCACCTCCTTCAGTGCACTTTCACACTACAGTACTTTTGTCATTGCACATAAAGGCTTTATTTCCCACTGACAGATCCAGTTGCATTACCTGTTAATGTTCTCATTTATATTTCATGTCACTCTTTGTAATATTATGCACTCTCTTTTGTTTAGCCACTCTGTTTATCTGCACCCACGTATGTACGTTTTGTTTACCAACTACTTGTGCTTATTTCATTCACTTTTTGTGTGCTTGTTAATGCACATTATCTTGGACTGATATAGTAAATAAAAAATATATCAGTGTCATTGTTTTGTTTCTAGATGCACACCAGTTTTTGGTAAGGTGTGTTTGTAAAAATCCTAAAGTGTCTTAATATCACTAAGGCCTGGCTTAATCTAAACCCTGTGTTCTTGATGTTCATTGTAAATATGCGATGCTGACATGCATTTATATTCATATAGGACTGCGGAGCCAAAATTACTGTTTTTATTACTTTATTCAGTTGAGTTGAAAAGGTTTGTTAAACAGGAAGAATTCGCCCAATTCAGATAAAAACAGGTACACTCAGTTTTTAAGCTTCAAAACACACGCATTTCAAGAACACATCAGTTACCTTTCAAATATCTTATATAAAATCAAGCCTACACTCCAAAAAGGCTGGAAAAGGAGAAATGGTGCATACAGTAATAAGGCAAAAACACATTCCAGAGGTGGTGAGACATTAAGGAGCAAATTTAAGTTCAAGAACTAAAGATCTCCATAATAAAGAGAAGTGTAAATGTGTCACATTGGTTATTTTAACAGATTCTTACATGATGACAGTGTGAAAAAAATAAATAACATGAAATGATCATAAACCAAACCAAGTGACTTTTAAGTCAACAATTGCATTTGTCAGTCATGTCAAACAATATCCAAAAGCTAAATATCATACAAGTATATGTTATTACCAAAAGTGATGATGACCCGAACTCTAATATCATGTCTATTTCCCAGAATTTAAAACGAACGGAACCACAAAGCATTATTCTTGCAGTTAAAGGCAGCCTTATAATAATTTCAATATTACAATTTGCAGGTGATATTGCATTTGAACTGCTCATATTGCAGCTCAATAAGTATTAATCATGACAATGCAACTTTAATTCAAAGCCAAACTGTGCATTTATTCATGCAGTGCAGCATTTTGGAGACAGATGGAAGACATGGGTTGGTAGCCCTCCATTATTTGATGATATTCCTATTTTCCTTACATCCCATAGGTGAGTGCGTCTTAAGAGGTAGACAAAGCAGACCACCACTCTTTATGTTAAAGCAACACTATGTAGTTTTTTTACCTTTAAATAATGTCTCTAAAATTATTTCAGTGATAGAACAACTTTTAACTGGACAAATTGTACTGTTGCTGCAACCTGAGCAGCCTCCTAGCTGCTACAAGCACACTCTGAAAGTGGCGGTGGAGGGTAGAGCACACAGCCCCGCACCTCCCCCTGCCTGCAGAAGAGTGTCTGATACCAGGCACTGTTGCGCTTTTCAACCACATGGGGGAGCTGTAAGTCATTTTTACATGGAAAATACATAGTGTTGCTTTAAGTTCTTTTCAAGGCTTGCGTGTCATCTTTCAGTTAATTTAGATAGTCCAGGCCATAAAGACCTTTATTTGGAACAGCAAATGTGCCATGATGAGAATGTGCAGTGCAGTTATTCTCTCAGGATTGTTTTGTTGCATTGTATTAAAGGTGAAGTCTCAAACAGAATTTAAAGAATCATGGCTACTTTCACGCAGCATCAAAATATGGCTGTATTTGATTCCCTTGTATACAGTTTTGCCGCATAAACGCAGTGTGGTCAAACAGGTTTCAGTTATGACTTTGATTGTTGTTATAGCCGATTAAACAAGCAGATTCAGTTTAGTGACACAAACATTTGCATACTTCAATTTTACTTCAAGTTTACATGCTTGCATTTTTTGAAGTACGTGTGAATAAGATTAATCCAAAATCGTAGCTATGGAGATGTAGACCTATAAAAGCGTATGAGAAATGTACCTAACGTCTAAGCACCCTGTTAAGGCAGATACAGTACATTTACGGGAAAAAGGGAAAACAAATCTGTCTCCTGGTCACATGTTCATCTGTTATTTTGCTTTTTTAATTTTAAATGAGTTATTGTTATTAACTCCAGTCTCAAAACTGTGAACTTTAAATGATTTGTTTTAAAATTTGGAATAAATAAATTTAGAAATCATGGTTTTGTGCAAATAATTGAGCTGTCTTTTGCTGTGCAACTTGCTGTTAACAGTCAGCATCTGTGCTACCGTTTGCTGCATCGGGGTTTTGTGCAGAAGAGCTGAAGGTGGTGTGCAGGTCGCCACTTGCAGCAGTATGACCAATCCCGTTAGACTCCTCCCACTTCACTGGATCTCCATCTTTAGTTTCACTGCAACGTATAAGGTAAGTACATCTATTTAGCATTCAGCAAATTATTTTAATCAATCTACTGTTCGGTAAATCTGGCCTTACCCTGAACAGCATCCGTTAGTGATGGGCCTTGGGGGCTCTTTCTCACAGAGAGACTTGCGGACAGTGTCCGGTTGACTGGCTCCTTTTGTCTCTGTGCCAGAATCTGAGATCTGTCGAGCCACGGCTGGTTCTCGGCCGGAGTCCGAGCTGGTTCTGGATCCACGCTCGCTGCCTGAAAGAGAGCTGCTGCCCGCCACATCCGTGTCTTTGCCGGAGTCAGAACTGTGCCGAGCGTTCAGACTGCTGGACGAGGAGACTTTACTTAGGTGTCCATCATCTCCAGTGCAGAAGATGAATGACTATATTAATAGTTATTTCTTGTGTTTAGACTTTTTCACCCAGCTAAAACAATTTGCTATATTATATTTTGTTACTAATTTCTAAATGCATTTAGGCAAATGCTACTTTAAACCCGCCAGCCATTTTTTTTTTTTTTTTTTTTGAAAAGTTGCCTGCCAGCATTTTTTGTAACTTTCACAAAAGTTCTACAAAATGCATTCCAGAAAAATTTTCTTCTTCAAATGAAAGAACAGACCCTCTGCTTTCAAACAAACACTAAACAGCAAACATACAAAACTGGGAAAAAAGTTTCATCTATATATTTTTTTCTCCTGCTTATAAGCTCATACTTATCAAAACATACACAGAGATGAAAATTGTTAAAAAAAAATTTGCTTCAGTTTTTTTATAAATTGGGTAAGTGGATAATCACGGTATTACAGATTTTTATAAAACCTCATCAGGATCACAGTTTTTTATGCAAATGTTTTCTCTTTCCCTTTTCAGATCGGAAGTGGAGGCAAAGACCTCCCACCATTCCACTCTCCTTCATAAAATCATCATGCGACAGCTTTGTTTTTGTATGGAGACCTCTAGCAGCAAAATTTACATATTGTGCCTTTAAACAGGCTAAAATAAAAAATGTAATCTGTATTTAACTCAAACCCATAAATTACAAATAAACACAACTAAAATAACTCTTTCCCCGCCATTGACGAGTTATTTCGTCAATTAAAGGTGCAGTGTGTAAATTTTAGCGGCATCTAGCGGTAAGGTTGCGAATTGCAACCAACTGCTCAGTCCACTGCTAACCCCTCCTTTTTGAAGCGCATAGAGAAGCTACGGTAGCCACCATTGGAAAAACATGTCATCGTCGGAGACAACTTAGTAAAAAACGTTTGTCTGTTAAGGGCTTCTGTAGAAACATAGCGGCACAAAATGGCGACTTCCACGTAAGTAGTCTCGCGTAGCCAGACCTTCAATACTGAAGGTCTGGTGTTTTTCGCTGCTTTTTCTGGACAAAGCCCGCCCACGAGCTGTTTGACCGACATGTCAAACAACCAATCACAGTTTGTTTCATCTAGCGTCACGTTTCGGACTCCCCACAATAACGAGCCGGCTGGGCAACAAGTCAGTTATTGAAATAACCAGCCGCAACCAAATAGTATCTAAATAAACAACATTACTCACCATAGGACAACGTTGTGCACTTTATCAACAGCCACACCAATGAGACGCTCCCGTTAAACGTCTGTTTGAAGCATATCTCTCCACTTTTTAACACATACAAGCAATTCAGCAGAACCAAACTTTTTGACTCCACTAACTGCCTTAAGCAAAACTCTTGGACATCTTTTAGAGAGTCGATGCTGCGAACTTTGCATATTTTTGAGAATCCAATGTTTAGCTGATCATGATAACTGGTCATTATTATCCACGTGAACACGACTGATTCTCTTCCTCAATGGAACGTCATAGCTTTGTTTTCCAGGGACCGAAACTAATCGCGACACTCGCGTCTCCTGGAAATCCGGTTTATTTCAACCAATCAAAGATGACTTTAACATTCTCACAGGGTTTCCAGAAAAGTGTACGAAAAACATCAGACGTTCAGCCAACAGATTGTGGGCGTGACGTCTGAGGCTGAGACTACCACGTAAGGGGACCCTCTGTGTATGTAGATAAAAACAGCTCATTCTCAGGTAATAAAAACATAACGGTTCATTATAAAAAGGTCTTTATACACCCCTGATAATATAGTTTTGTATATTATTTTGCATTTCTGTCAAGAGATCCTTCTAAATATTACACACTGCACCTTTAAGAGAAAACATTTCACGCTTCCCAGACGAGTTTTTACGGTAATCTATAATTCCGCTATTATCCACTAGATGGCGCTCTTACTCAACTTATAAAAAACTGAAGCACCAACTAATTCAAAAACAGTTAATACTCTCTGTATGTTTTGATCAACGTTCTGAATCGGATCTCTAACAAAAGTCCTTTACAAAAATGAAATTATCTCTTAAATTTTTTTTTTTTTTTTTTAAGAAACCTCAACATATTTGTGAGGAGATAAAATAGAACAAATGAAGATAGGATAAAACTTTTTTCTGTTATTTTTGTTTGTTTGAAATCAGTTCTTTCGTTTGATATATTGTATGATTATATAATTATAGAGGAGACCTTTCTGGAAGGCATTTCCCGAAACTTTTGTAAAAATCACACAAAAAAAAAAATTTAAACGCTTGGTTAACATATGTGAGACGTGTGTGATAGTTGACCTCCGGTGTCGGGATCACAGGCCTGTTTCCGTCTCCTCCTGAGAATCACTTCCAATTCACTGTCCTTTTTAGCATGGACGGTCTCCTGAAAGCCACGACTGGGACTCTTCTTCACCGTCTCCTACAGATTCACAGGCACAACACATTCATCTGCTGTCTCGACATTTTACTCCTCGTACGTTTGACTGTCATAGTTCCATACCCAATACTAAAAACCATAATCATGATTTCAGAATGTTTACTACACAAACTAATGAAGTGTGAGATCATATGCAAGATGGTAAATGTTGCTGGTGACAATGTGTGACATAATGTAATAAGGGCACATGTGTGGTTATTGACTGAATGGCACGTAGAAGTTAACCAGTAAACGTACCAGAATGCCTTTTAGCTCTTCCATTGCGCTCTCCTGGGGTTTCTCCTCTGCTGCCGGGCTTTGCTGCTGTGGATCACAAACAGGGATGAGCTGCTGTACATGAAATCCCACATTAAATTCAATACTTAATATCTTTTGTTTTTCAGTTTAACAATCTACATTTTAGATAAGCAATATCTAAAAGAAAGATAATCTTTTACAACATAAAACCATGACTGCAGGCAAAGCTATTGATCTGAAGTTACAGTGGGGCAAAAAAGTATTTAGTCAGCTACCAATTGTTCAAGTTCTCACACTTAAAAAGATGAGAGAGGCCTGTAATTTTTGTCAAAGGTACACGTCAACTATGAGAGACAAAATGAGAAAAAAAATCCAGAAAATCACATTGTCTGATTTTTTGAGAGTTTATTTGTAGATTATGGTGAAAAACAAGCACTTGGTCAACAACAAAAGTTTATGTCAATACTTTGTTATATACCCTTTGTTGGCAATGACAGAGATCAAACGTTTTCTGTAAGTCTCCACAAGGTTTTTACATATTGTTGCTGGTAGTTTGGCCCATTCCTCCATGCAGATCTCCTCTAGAGCAGTGATGTTTTAGGGCTGTCGCTGGGCAACACGGAATTTCAACTCCCTCCAAAGATTTTCTATGGGATTGAGATCTGGAGACTGGCTAGGCCACTCCAGGACCTTGAAATTATTCTTACGAAACCACTCCTTCTTTGCCCGGGCGGTATGTTTGGGATCACTGCCATACTGAAAGATCCAGCCACGTTTCATCTTCAATGCCCTTGCTGACGAAAGGAGGTTTTGAGTCAAAATCTCACGATACATGGCCCCATTCATTCTTTCCTTAACTCGGATCAGTTGTCCTGGTCCCTTTGCAGAAAAACAGACCCAAAGCATGATGTTTCCACCCCCATGCTTCACAGTAGGTATGGTGTTCTTTGAATGCAACTCAGCATCTTTCTCCTCCAAACACAAGAAGTTGAGTTTCTACCTAAAAGTTATGTTTTGGTTTCATCTGACCATATGACATTCTCCCACTCTTCTTCTGGATCATCCAAATGCTCTCTAGCAAACTTCAGACGGGTCCGAACATGTACTGGCTTAAGCAGGTGGACACATCTGGCACTGCAGGAATTGAGTCCCTGGCTGCATAGTGTGTTACTGATGGTAGCCTTTGTTACTTTGGTCCCAGCTCTCTGCAGGTCATTCACTAGGTTCCCCCATGTGGTTCTGGGATTTTTGCTCACCATTCTGGTGATAATTTTTACCCTACGGGATGAGATCTTGCGTGGAGCACCAGATCGAGGGAGATTATCAGTGTTCTTGTATGTCTTACATTTTCTAATAATTGCTCTCACAGTTGATTTCTTCACACCAAGCTGCTTACCTATTGCAGATTCAGTCTTCCCAGCCTGGTGCAGGTCTACAATTTTGTTTCTGGTGTCCTTTGACAGCTCTTTGGTCTTGGCCATAGTTGAGTTTGCATTCTGACTGTTTTAGGTTGTGGACAGGTGTCTTTTATACTGCTAACAAGTTCAAACAGGTGCCATTAATACAGGTAACAAGTGGAGGACAGAGGATCCTCTTAAAGAAAAAGTTACAGGTCTGTGAGAGAAAGAAATCTTGCTTTTTTGTTATTGACCAAATACTTATTTTCCACCATCAATTGCAAATAAATTCTTAAAAAATCAGACAATGTGATTTTCTGGATTTTTTTCCTCATTTTGTCTCTCATAGTTGAAGTGTACCTATGATGAAAATTACAGGCCTCTCTCATCTTTTTAAGTGGGAGAACTTGCACAATTGGTGGTTGACTAAATACTTTTTTGCCCCACTGTATATAGCTCCTCTGAGCCTCAGAATTATCCCGGTGACTCGGTCCCTCAATAACTTAAATAAGATGGATACCCGTTGTCTATAAAACCTATTGTACACAAAATGCGTTAATGACCTGACCGTTCATCAGGGAGGACTATCAAATGCTAAGAGGGACTTCTGGAGGGACAAAAAGATGCTTGGCTGTAAAACATGGGATTTCCTTCGATTCAAGCAGTTCTAGTGTGAATTGTTAGTAAACATTGTTTTTAAATGTGTCCGAAAGCGTACCTTTGTGCCAAACCTCTGCGGCGATGGGATCAGAGACCACAGGGTATAAAGAAAACATTACAGACCACAAGACACACAATCTTACAATAACTTGTTATATTTTAATTCACATTAAAATAAATCCTCACCTTAGTGTCCTGCCCTTTGACAGGCCGAAGAACCACCCCGTGTTTGATTCTCTCCATCATTTCATTCACAGCTTTCACTTTGACATCATCTGCTTCGGCCGCCGCTGCACCCAGGACAGATTGTATTTGTTACTGTAGCTACGGCCAATAATAAACTGAAATAAGGAGGAACTGTTCTGACTGCAGTGAAAAGTCACCTGGGGCTTGCTCTGGTTTAGGGGATCCTTTGCCTCCTTTGGAAGATTTTCTCATTATTGCAATGAGTGAGCTACAGTACAAAGAGAGATGCTTCTGTTATAAAGGAATGGGTGGGATACATACACAACAATTTCATTTTTATAAGGAAAGAGTTACCTGAGGGGGTTGCAGCGAGAGGGAGGAGGCGGGGGTGGAGGAGGAGGCGGGGGTGGTGGAGGTGGCGGTGGTTGAGGAAGAGGAGCAGGGGGAGGAGCAGTCCCAGGGGAGGGGCCTGATGCTGAATCAAAGCTCCGCCTCAGCTCCTGCAGATCTTTAACTGTGACAAATGACACGAGAATGTAAGATGTAGATTGCTGTGGCTTGTGTTTTCAGAGATTCATTGACGTTTAAAGGTGCAGTGTGTAAATTTTAGCGGCATCTAGTGGTGAGGTTGTGAATTGCAACCAACGACTCACCCCTCGCTTTTGAAACACATAGAGAAGCTACGGTAGTCACCACCTGGACAAACATGTCATCGTTGGAGACAACTTAAAAAAGTTTGTCTGTTAAGGGTTTCTGTAGAAACATGGTGGCACAAAATGGCGGCTTCCATGTAAGGGGACCCTCTGTGTGTGTGTAGATAAAACGTCTCATTCTAAGGCAATAAACACATAACGTTTCATTATTAAAGGTCTTTATACAACCCTGATAATTTAGTTTTGTATATTATTTTGCATTTCTGTCAAGAGATCCTTCTAAAAATTACACACTGCACCTTTTAATAGTTTGTTTCATGTAAAAATTTGTCACTAGCTGCATTTCCATTAAAGATTTGCGCAAAACTTTAGCGTTATTTTTTAAATGTTGACAAAAAAACTATTGCAAAATTGCGGCGTTTCCATTAACCGATATTATGCGAGTAAAAAGTAATTTTGTTCTCTCGTGATAAATCACTGCAAAAACCATTGCATCGGGTGTGTTCGACTTCATACGGCACCACGCAGACCGCCATGCGAATGACATAAACATACAGCGAGAGCAACTAAAAAGCATACAGAGCAGTCGACTCCCGAATCGCTCTAGCTGTATTTTCAAGTCATCGTTCTTGTGACCTCGTATGACGTTGACCACAACTCATCTGTCTTGTCCTTTCAAACATACAGCACCATATTTAAAGAATGATCATGTAATTTTTTCAAAGTGCCTGAAAAGCCACCTAACCCGTTTTGCGATAAATGGCAGTTTATGCAAAATTTTCACATTGGCACATTTTGAAATCGCTATTTCAATTTTAAATATGAAGGGGTATGGAAACACAGCTTCTAAAATAGTATCTGAAAAACAATGCAAGCTTTGTAGTCTAACCATTTTAAACTGAGATAAGCGAAAAATGTGATTTACCGGCATGGCATTTTCTTACCTTTCTTCTCCAAAATGTTGTTTTTCTTCTCCTCATTCTGCAGTCGCCCTTCTGTCTCTTTCTTTTCCTCCTCTAAAATCTCCAGTTGTCTCTGAAGCTGTACAAGCTGCTTACGCAAAGCACATTCTTCCAATTCTCTCTCTAAAGCCTTAACCTGCAGGCCACAGGAAATAAAGTTTTAGGGGGCGGTTTCCCGGACAGGGTTTAGGTTAATCCAGGACTAGGCCTTATTAATATTAGGTCATTTAAGAAGTTTTTACAAACATACCCTACAAAATTAACTATACTTTGCAAGGCTGTGAGTTTGACCGTGCGCAAACGTTCATCTACACGTAAAAAAACAGACTAGTCTGTAAGGCTAAACGCATTGTAAAGTATGCGAGGGTCCACGTACTACAATTGCGTGATGCAACTTTCATCATCAGGAGAGTGTGCACGTACTGTACGCACACCGTTGGATTTTTGAAACAGTTACATTTGTATGTAGCCCAGGAGATGCATTGCAATGCACATGCGTTGAACGTCCTACACGTAAAAAACAGACTATACTCTGGGCTTTAAGGCTGAAGTATGGTCCATTTTTACGCGTATGCGAGGGTCCACGTACAGTACGCACACCGTCAAATTTTTGAAACAGGAGAATGTAATGTAGGTCCAGGAGATGCATTGCATTTTGTTGCAATGTGCATGCATTGAAAGTCTGTGAACAAGTAAGGGATAATCCACGGCTAGCCATGCATTAAAGGGTTTTAATGCAAAACGAAGAGGAATATGCAACAGGTAGGGGAGGAGCTAACGAAAGCACTATTTAGCTACCGGAATGGAACCACTGATCTCCACAACGGTAACTTGAAAAAGTATCTTTAATATTTAAATCAGATAATTTAATGCATTAATACACTAAACCTAATAATATAAAACATAATACCATGAAACAAAATAATATTTATAAAAACTTCCCCAAAATAGCCCCTGTAGTCTTTTCTTACACTGACCTCATTATTTATTCAATTACAACAGCCAATGGCAAGTCTCCAGCAGCAATACGTTTATATTTAGTTTTAGACGTTCTGTATGGTACATCCATAGGATGGTTATACAGTAGGTATACAGTATTGTAGGTTTATTCATCACTTGATTGTTATTCCTTCGGTGCAGCAGTTTAATAATCTAATTTTGGCGGTTCTGTGACATTATCAGCTCATTCAGGTCATGTCTGAGTAAAACTCACGTACAAAAATCTACTTGAGAGGAAAGATTAAAGTTCTTATGACATTTTACTCCTGCGACCCGCCGCGATTAGGTGAGAACACTTTTATATGCTGCAGATCACTTTAATATTCTTATTATACACTTTATACACTCTTTGAGTGATCCCTGTATTTAAAGCTCTCGTTCTGTCTGTGATTTTGAAGCTTTGATTGTGTTTATAGTGGGCAATATAACATGTGTTCATGTTTCACGTGTAAAAAACGCTGCATTTTTCACACAATTTACTTATCTTTATAGCGCTGTTTTCACTGTCCTCAAAACAGGCTGATGTCTTCCTTGTTATGTGAAGTCCCTCCTTCAGAAATATGTATCGAGTTCTGATTGTGTAGTTTGTTTAGTGTGCTGTGATTCGATAGCTATGGAAGGCCGTTAGCGCAAAAACGTGTTAAAAATACGTGTTAACACGCACTACGTAGTGCGTGTTAACACGTATTTTTAACATGTTTTTGTGCTAATGGCCTTCCATAGATAGCAGCTTAGCTTAGCAGAGCCATTTGAGCCAAAGCTGGTGACTGACGTATTCCTGAGTTTAGTCAACGAACTGTTTTACTGACGTCATTAAAGCAGGAAATAGAGGGCTGTAGTCCAAACCGGCCATTCGTTGTAGGCTTTTAAAGAGGAGTTCTATTGAAGAAAATATATCGCCTGGCAGTGAACTTTGAGCTTTATCATTTTACAGGTATTATTTATGCTATTATAGCAACATTACACACTAACTAGGGTTTAAAAAATGGTATCAGGAAAAACGTGACCTTTAATATGGTGTCTGGGCTAAGCCCTGAACGTCCTTCAATGCTGGAAACGCCTCTGCTTAAGCATATGAAGAGTTTCGTTGCAAAACGAGATAAATCCATTTTTTAACATTTTTGTCAAAACATGTTTATTATTATGTTATCATGTTATTATTTTGTTTTATGGTGCTACTTAGCTGTATTTTTTAAGTTATGAAGGTTTTAAATCAAAACAAACCAACTGCAGATGCATTGAAATTAATTGTAATGCACAACCAAAAAACGCGATTTATGAACAATTAAAAAAACGGTGGTTATCTCGTTTTGCAACGAAACTCTTCATATAGTTAACTTAATGATTCTTGAATTGATTTATTAAAATAATTTATGAATGACAGGCAACACTGACAGTGACAAGGCAATCTTTATTTGAACTAATCATCTCATTTATTTATTTATGTAAAGTGTGAAATAAAACCGGTGCACTTTAAAGAGAGACGCACTTACGTCTCTCTCGCTCGCTCGCTCTCTCTCTTGCTCTCTCTGCAAGTTTAACTGTGTTACTATGGTTACCAATCTTTATAGAAAGTTCCCAGAATGTTTTAGATGTCTCCTTAAAACACCTGATTCAACTCATCAGCTTGTTAGGGAGACATGTTTACCATTTTTGAAGTAGGCTGATAAGTTGAATTAGGTGTTTTAAATAAGAAGACATCTAAAACTTTCTGTCAGGGGGGCCTCGAGGACCAGGATTGGGAAACACTGCTATAGCCTATAGAGGTCATAACTTCTGAAGTTACGATTCATGCTCTGTATTTAAATCTTGATTGTTTTATTGACTGATGATGCATTGGTCCAGCTGATTCACAAACACTTAATCGTACCAAAAGCAGTTTTGCTAATGATGCCACGTCCATCCAGACAACCTCAGCAGTTTACCACCACATGGACAGAATATCGATTACAGCCGACTTGCTCATTCAATCCAATCAGCGAACGGATCAAATCCAAAGAGCACATTGGGAATGCAGTAATAAGTGTGTAAATATGCATCTAATGATTGGTGAGTTCTCCACTGTGACCACAAACCAATTTCTGCATAAAAGACAGCTGTTGAATGAACCCTGATGTTATTATGACAGCTGTCAGGAGTCCAGCTGTCTCCGATGTAGTTTAATATACAGTAGCACCCACTCATATATTATTATTAAATGTGGTTGAGGAGTATTTGATGTTTTCTGCTGAGACTGCAAATGTGGAACAGATTTTCCACATATGTAAAACCAGAATGGCAGAAAATACATGTTTACTAATGACAGATGTACGATAGGTGTGTATTTTACAGCAAAGTATTGATATTAAAGTATTAATGAAATGGATTTATGTACTGTATGACAAGCTCCTGTTGACTATATTGAAATAAGCTTTAGTTGATTTAATCCTATTGTCTAATCCTGTCATGTAATCCAGTATTACCCATAAGGCCTATTGTGTTCAGTGGACTAAGGGGTATAATTTCCCCCTTTATTTTTTAATGAAATGATGAAAGGGTCTACCTTCTCTTGGTGCTGTTGTCTTTCCTCTTCCAATGTTCTGGTCACATTGGTCACATCCTCTAAAGCTTTGAGCAGCTGAACGCTGGGATCGGCTTGCTGTAACAAAATCATGCTCTGCCTGTTTGCTTCTTTCTGCTTTACCAGCATCTACAGTAGAGGAGGTTTGGGGTATTACACTCGTACTAAATGCTTAAAAATAAAAAACTACATGTTTGATGCAACAGTGATATTGTTTAAACTTTTTTCTGAATGTACCTCATGTGCATAGGTCTCTGCTTTCTGCCTGAGGTTCTGCTCCAAATCCAGCTGCTCCTTCATGTTCTCATACTCATGAGTGGCCAACATAGACACTGAGGACACATCAAATGTAATCCGAGGCATTTAGTGAATTGTAATAAAGCTATATATCGACCTATGGGGTGAACGTGATTTCACCAAGTAAAACTAAAAATTCTTTGGACATATAAAGAATGATATACGTACGCAAAATTAACATGAGGTTGATGTGAAGTGAAAGGTAGAGTATTACAATGTGTATCAGATTTTAAAAGCACTTTATCTGGTTAGCATGCAGACATAACCAGGACCTAACCAGCAACAACACAGATGAGCAAAGTGGGAGCAGAGAGAGGAAGTCAAATCAAAGTGCATCACTCTTTTAGCAGGAACACCAGGACTTCCTGTGGTGAATCTTTTACAGATAATTTGACTACAGGCCGGTAGTGAGTGGGCTGCAGGGATCATAAATCTTCTGGGAGGCAGATGAACTCCAGACATCTGAGATGATGTCATGCTAATGCTTGTGAATGTATGTGTAAGGCTCTCCAATCATAAACATTGTACTTACCCCTGTTGAACCTCTTAATGGTTTTGCTTTGCTGCTCGATGGTTTTATAAAGCTCCTTCATCTCTGCCTGCTCCTTTTCGGTCTACAAAATATAACGCTGTACGTATTATTTCAGGCAAAAGAAACTCATTTAGATATTGTTACACTGATAGCCATTTAGGTTACCGAAGGTTACTAAGGTTGCATTACAAGCTGATTCATTATTCATGAAGAGGGTAAAATACTGCAAGACTCTTTAGAGTTCAAGCCCCCATCAACGCTGCTAAGCTTGACTACGCTTGTCTTTATATTTGACTGAAATAAGTTGCTTTCATCCTATTGTTTTGTGTAATTGCTTCGTCCTGCTTCTCAGATATCTGTATGAGAAAATGACTTTCAAATGATTTCGATAATAGCATGGTGGCCTAAGACTTTTGCACAGTACTGTATCCTCATGGAACATGATGTTTACATAATAAAAAATTTAAAAATCGATACTTTTGACTCATGCAATGTAGCAACCCAGTATCATGAAATTATGTACCTATCGTCACATACATTTTTGATTCTTTTCCATGACACTGTCATGTTTTCCACGTTGTTACGTGACTGTATCACGCATTTCTGTTAACGTGTCATTGTCGCGTATTGGTTATTCAACTGTTTTGTCCTATTTTCTTACCATTGTCGCTTCAATTTAGGGTTAGATTTACATAAAGTGTAGCCTGACTTTGTCATACTCAATTTTAGTCAGAATTTGAGTCTGATACCGCTCCATTGGGCTGTGATTATGGGGCGTGTTTCAAAAAAATGCCTCTGCACTCAATTGGATAGACCTACAACCAATCAGAGCAACTGAGTGTGCGACGTATGTTGAAAGGGCATCTTTTGCAGCCCGACCTGAACTGCTAGTTATTTCGCTACAATGACACTAACATTATGATTATAGTCTGAGTAAGCGAACGTACATCGACACCTACTATGTTTACATCATTTCATTCATATCACGACATTGTGAGTTATTTACTAAGTCATACAGTCAGGCTATCTCTTACCATTCGTAAGTTAGATTAACATCATCCCTGGGATTCCGAAAAGGAGCTGGAAACGACCGCTAGTTATATCCACGTTGTCATGCACGCTGAGTTGCCCATTTTCATTGTGTCCCATCTTCTTAGCAACCATCGGAGTCAGCTGATAAATTAAACTTTTGCTGAATCCCGTAGGAGGGACGGCAAAAACATCTTTTCAATCAACAAATGCATTGATCACATCTCTCTGTTACTCATTTTAAAATCAATGTGCTGTTGATATCTTCCAGAGCAGACTTGATGGCAGAATATTCATATGTCAATTCTCCAGCGGCAGCCGTCTTTGTTCTCTTTGGTCACGTGGTTGATTATGTTACAGTTGATCATCTGTCCATCATCGTATAAAGCCCTCCCTGACAGTTTGATTGGTCCGACAGTTTTTGTTCCAGCATAGTAGCGCCACAACGGAGCGACTCCAGACCGAACTTTTCGTCCTGAAATGTTGTGGGCGGCACTAAGTTCGACTGGCACCCAGGCTACATAAAATGACATCCTTACCCAAACCCAACTCTAACCCTAACGCCAAGCAACAATGGTTTAAAAATCAGATAATATAAAAAATAAATCTGAAAAAAATGTATAAACCAATACTTAAAGTGACATCCTAACGCAAACACCAAATCCAACCCTAAACCGAAGCGACAATAGTTTGAAAATAGGAAAAAGCGGTTGAGCAACCAACACGCAACAATGACACGCAAACAGAAATACGTGATACGGTCACGGAAAAACGTGGAAAAACAGAATAGTGTCACGGAAAAGAATCAAATTTTTACGTGACTATAGGCACATAATTTCGTGATATAGGGTTAAATATAGTGTTAGCTATATCCTCTTGCAACTTAAAGGAACAGTATGTAGGATTGTGGCCAAAACTGGTATTGCAATCACAAAACTTGTCAATCACAAAACTTGAAAAGCTCTGTTTAGAAAAAAATCTGCTTTGCATTTCTTGTATAGCTCTATCAACTTGAGGAAAATTGTTGTGTGATGGTATTACATACATTTTGTCAAGCGACCAGATCGTCTTATTGAAACCTTCTTCAAGGTGAAATGTTACAAAACATGCTCTTTACCTCTAATGTTTAAACCGTTCTCATATAGTGTTAAACATGCAAAGGCTTATCTTGTGCAGACCTAACATAATATTTTAATATAAAAAAATAACTACATATACACAATAATTACACTTATGTAAGGATTCAGGGTTTACTGTACGTAGTACTGTATGTACATGTTGGACAGGACTATAAAATAAAATGCTTGCTATATCTTAATCAAAACACCTATGGCAAAGTTGAAAAACAGACATGTGACCATTTAAGAGCGCAATCTGTGAGCAATATCTCTCTTTATTTTGGACTGGTACTCACCAGTGCTGTCAGCTCATCTATCTGTCTTTGCTGCTCTTGAAGCTGACACGACAACTGTTTCTTCTCCTCCAGCAAAGAGTCCACTGTTTCTTGAAGATCTGTATAATAATCAGAATAATAATCAGGAAATTATATTATTTATGTCCAGTAAGTGTTGTTTTCATTTAAGATTAGATAAAAATTTGTATTAGAGCCATTTTCCTCTTCGCATTATGCTCAGATTTCATCCTGTTTTCACTCAGTGAGTGCAGTCAGTGCACATGGTTGGAATACAATTCAGTATGCAAACAGATACAGTATAAGAGATCAGATTATCACAAAGTTTGGCATCTGTACACTAAACAGTTTGTATTACTTAGGGTTAGTGTATGATTTCTGATACAGTTTGAACGTGAATGAATATGTTTGCTTGAATTGAGATAAGATGGTACTGCTGTAATTACCTTTGACCTGCTGTTTGTATTGTGCAAAGGGGTCAGAGCTGGACTCCTGTGTGTCAGTCTCCTCTTCTAGAGATATACAGTCAGAAATACTGGGCAACAACTCATCCAGACATGGCCGTGATGACAGACTCAAATACTTCAGCTTTCTGTTCTCACAGTTCAACTAAGAGTAAGCAGAACGTAACGTTACATTAAAACAACATACAGCATCAAGATAACACATGACTGAAATGTTTAATCATCTCCAAATAACATAACTGTTATTAAAGGGATAGTTCACCTCAAAAATGAAAATTGTATACATTTATGTGTTTGTAATCAAACCAATCAGAGGCCACACTGACTTCCATAGTATTCTTTTTCCTACTATGGAAGTCAATGGGGCCTCTGATTAGTTTAGTTACAGTCATTCCTCAAAATATCTTTCTTTGTGTTTGTCAGAACACAGAAATTTATACAGGTTTGTAACAACATGAGAGTGTTGAAAATATTTTTGGGTGAACTACCCCTTTAACTGCGTCATATTAACAAATAGAATAAATTACAGTATTAGTTCCTCCAAAAACAAAAGATAAACCTAGATGTTGGTCTTTTTTACACAAATTTATTGTACGTTTTTTGAAGACTTGGAATATAAATCACATGTCACTTTTACTAAAGTCAGTACTATTTTATCATTTCTGGAGTCCCTGCATGGATGCTATTTACTTTTATTGTACAAAATTAAGCAATGTAAGTATTCACAAAGTCATACAGGTATGGCTGGAGGGAATGATGTTTTATATTTGGGTGAACAATTTCTTTAAACAAGTCACCTTGGTAGCCAGAGCCTCTGCATTTTCCCGGCAAGATTTCTCAATCTCCAGCTGGGTCTGTAGTACGTTTACCTCCTCGATGACCATTTGGGAAACTATGCAGAGCAATAAAATACAGAAATGATTACATGAATGCACAGAAGATCATATTTAGAACCCAATCTTCCTGCATATTTCAAATGCAATATAAGCATTAGCAATGCGGCTGTACTGTAAGTCGTTCTCATGGCAATGATGGTGGGAGTATAATAATGTTTCCCTGTATTGAACATCACACTGCCTCTAACACAATTCACTAAAAGTGCCTGTCAACTTGTGACGTCCAACAATTATTCACGAACACTAGCTTGGAGTGCTTAACATATATGTATCACATAACTATATCATGACTGCTGTACTGTATATGATGAGGCGTGATCAGTGAGTTTAATGAGATGGCCAGTCAGTTATGGGTTACATGTTCACAATAGGAATCATTTCCCAACCATTTGGGTCTCATTGTTGCCCTGTTGTTACAAAGCACCAGGACGGTAACTCTAGACACTACATTGGCCTGTCAAATAGAGGATTGGGTGTCAGTGCCCCTTATGTCAAAGTGTTTAGTTTAGCGCACTGCAATGTCCATAGTGACATCTCTAAACCCTATCCTTTCAGGTGACTACAAAGATAACAAAAAAGCAAAGCAGATTTGATGGGAGTGATGCACAGAAAATAAAAATAAAATGTTTATCAAATGCCCACATTCTCTGGAGATTAAAGGTATGTGTGTGTGTGACAAAATATGCTTCATCTGTGCTTTTCTTTTCCATTAAACTAGGGAGGAAGTTCATCTATATTATGCATGTCTCCATGAAAGGCTGTTGAATTATGCAGGAATGATGCTTCTCTCAGCATGCAGTCACCCTGGAGTACATCATCGGTCTGCCCTGGAGCACCATCCTGGAATAAATATTCCCACTCATTTTCTCTTTATGTTATTTTTTTTTAATTGGTTTATGTTGGTTTGGTGCCAGTTTAACTGGGGGACAAGCATAGACTTTCTGACCAACGGAGGCTTGCTGATATATAAATGTGTGTGTATATATATGTAAAATGGTTTTTATACCATACAAACTGTATATTCTATTCCCTTTCGCAAACCCCAACCATCACATAAAACTTTCTTGTATCTTAGATTTTCAATAAACATTATTCTGTTTGATTTATAAGTTTGTTTCCTCATGGGGACCTCAAATTGTCCCCACAAGGTCACAAATTTACTGATATTCCTATCTTTGTGGTAACAATTGGGTCTCGGGAGTGAAGCTTGCGAAAGTAATGAAAACACGAAATGGAGTTTAAATTATATGGACTCTAAATGAGCCAACTGGAATGGATTTGAGGAAGCAGTAGCGTGGAAGTCAAGGCTGTAACTGAAACAAGAGTTTACAGTTTTTCTCAATTACTAAAACACTATAACCAGAGTTTTGAACTAAAATTTCAAAACCATAACACCATTTTTCAAGAAGCACAATCATTTTGCTGAACAATAAACACTTCTCCCCTGCTTTAACACATGAGTCAGATTTGGTGAACTGTTACTTCAAAACTCTACACACAAATCCCTACATTTCTCAGTGCTTACACCATCTGGTCATATAGAAAGCACTAGCAATACTGTTCACTCAAGTCTGCACAGCTTAGGCTCAATTAGCAAACAATTACCAAGGTGGAAACACTAAGAGTCAAAATTGAACACACACCAATCAGATCCTTCAATAGATAAATAAAAGGGCCTGACTCAGTTCACTGAGCTTTGGAACAATGGATTCACAGAGAAATTAAGGAATACGTCGAGGAGGAGGAGGAGAAAGAGGAGGAGGGAGAGGAGGAGGGAAAGAAGGAGGACGTGGTGAAGGAGGAGGAAGAGGACATGGTGAAGGAAGAGGGAGAGGACATGATGAAGAAATAGGTCGAGGAGGAGGAGGAGGAGGAGGCAGAAGAGGAGGGAAAGGAGGAGGACGTGGAGAAGGAGGAGGAAGTGGACATGGTGAAGAAGGAGGGAGAGGAAGACGATTGTGGTTAAAGAGGAGAAAGAGTACATGGTGAAGGAAGAGGAAGAGGTAGAGGAGGAGGCAGAAGAAGAGGGAAAGGAGGAGGACGTGGTGAAAGATGAGGAAGAGGACATGGTGAAGGAGGAGGAAGAGCCACTCTAGCTGACCATGTCCTTGTCCATGGTATGACTATGAGAGAGGCTGAGCAACAAGTAAAGTGCCTTCAGGGAGGAAAACAGATAGATGTACTTACAGTAAGACTGCTCTGTACAGTAACTTTAGTGTGTATACAGCGTTGGACTATGCTACTGGAATAAAGAAATGCATTAAATTGCCTTCCTTATAGATAGACATATCAGTAGATGAATGCCAGGGGTGGATCATGCAAAAGGATTTTACCCTCGCTGTTTGGCTTGGACCAATATAGCCTGTGATGTGGATGAGATTCTCTGGCCTGATCCAGAACAAAGATGAGATGTTGAGGAGGAAGAATTTTTTTTTATTACAGTTGTGCTGTGTAGCACATGAATGAATAAAAACGTGCTAATGCCATTGATTGTGTATTTTTTGGTCATGTGAAAAGGTTTTTGAGGGGGAGAACCACACGCAACTTACCAGTTTTGGATATATTGTTTTGAATTTATTGCACCAGTGTGTAATACTTTATTGTGTGTGTGTGTTTTTGAAAGCTTGTGTGTGATGTCTGAGGGAAAATTTAGGTTTTTCAGTAAGAATGAATGGTTTTGAGTGTACAGCTTCATTTTGACTTGAAAATAGGATGTTTGGAGAATTGTGTGAGATGTTATGGAATTGTGTTTCCTGTTTTGAGAATATGAGGCATAGTTTCAAGAAATGTGTTTAAGCAACCAAGAAAAACTGTAATTTATTGGGGCATTCCTCAAGCCTAGTGGAATGGATGTGACTGTCGTCGCTCTGACAAGTGAACAGACATATGCGCTCTTTTTCTTTTTTAGAGAAAAAGTGAGTAGGTCTAATATCATTGGTCTTAAAAAGCGGTTGGGTCTTGTCACACCCACATACTGTATAATGGTTCCAACGCCCACATGACAGCTTCACATTATGCCAAATTCGGCAGGTTTAAGATGCTAAATTCTTCATTCCCTGTTAAATATGCAAGATGGGCGACTCTGTGGCAGAGAGCAGCTCTGCACCACAGCCAATAAACCAATGACAAGGAAAAATGTGTGCCCATATTCAGTTGAGGTTTACTGCAGCTATCAGACCTCCGGTTTTATTAACTATTTTATAACCTGAATCAAAGAACTGAGCATATATGAATCCAAATGCATTTATAAAATAGCATATTTATTTTTACATTTAGGATCACAACCAGTGTTGACAGTGAGATATGTCTATTAACTCTTTGATCAAAAATGTAGCTCATACTACGCCTATATGTACATTGTAACTGTGAGCATAAATAATTTAAAAGTATAAATAATAGTTTCAGATGAACAACCACCAATAGTAAACACAACCAGACAACTACCAAATACTCTCTGGGTGACCATCAAGCATTTGTGGACCCTTCAAGCCACGCTATGTCTATGTCATTCACAAACTCAGCATCTAAGGATGAGTCAGGGTGTGCAGGGTTGCACGTGCTGCCCATAAAAATAAAGCAGGACAATGAAAAGGGGTGTGGCCCAAACACTCATCTGCTCAGCTCTGCTTCTGGCCTTTCTTCTGTCTGTGGATTCTAGGTCAGCAGTATACTGTGCTTAATGCTGCATGAGCAATATATGGCTCTGGAGAATCAGACAAACAGAGCCGAAGTCAAAAGTCGAGCATTTGAAGCAGGAAACAAGCATTTCGACTGCCACTTTAACACAATGTTAGTCTGGTATTAGTCTAAAGCACTTCCATCCCAATTTTGGTCACAGCGATTAAGCTCTTTTAATAAATCGTAAGGGTGTAGGTTTAATCACCCAGCAATTTGGGTTTCAACTCGAGTACTAATTCCGCCTGTGCTTGTAACCCATAATCTTTCTCAAACCAAAGGCGGATGTGCAGACTACATTCAAATGTAATTGGCAAGAAAAAATATATAAAAATAAACTAATATAAAACTCTTTACAAACACCTTTAGATATGTAAAACATAGTGGTAAATAAGCTGAGTAATGGACCTGACAGCTTAATACGCAGTCTGTGTTTTAATTTGCATAAGTGCAGAGGCCATTCTTAATGAAGCTCACTCGGGCGTCCCAAAAAGGAGGTGGGAGACAGATGCTTTGCCACAGATCCAGTACCTCCCACATACTCAACAGCAGTTCCCCTGGAGCAGCCAATTGTCAAATAGAACACCGACCAATCACGTGCCACCAGCACAAGACTATTGTCCTGTATGTCAGCAACTAGGCCAACTACAGTGATATTTGCTGTGTCATGTTAACTGCAGCAAAAATGTGTGCCACATATTGATTCTGAAAACACACTGCCATTTCAATACAAAACTTTAGAAAAACACAACACAGAGGACCTATCAATATAATTGAGCATACACATTGTGTGAATTAGTTTTATGCATGTCTAGTTTTTCTGCAATTCCTATTTAAGTTACTACACAATATATTACAATTGAATCAAATTTGGAGTGACCTGCATTTCAAAAATGATATCAAAGTGCAAAAGGTGTTTGGCATAACGACAATAGAAGGTTGAAAGACATATTAATTTTCTTCTACTGATAAATAATTCACAATTTTTAATAATTTACTAGTAATATAACAACACAGCAATGAGAGCTGAATTTAGTGTGGTCTACAGTCTGTAGGGAATGTCTCACAATTCCACGACACTAATAAAAAAGGACTCCACACAAATATCCTAAAAGCAGCGAGAAACACTATGTAAGACGTTAAACCAAATTAAAACAAATGTGTTTGATTATGTGGAAAGCCGAATAAATGATCTAAAGTGTTTCTAGGTAAATATATGCCATGAAATCCTACAAGACTTTATCACTAACCTTACCTACTTAAAAGATTTTGATGGATTAATGAGCAAATCTTCACTACATTTAGATTTCATAAAAAAATGTATTCTATATATCATCTATATATCAATCGACATAAGCATACTGGTATATACTATAAATATACAGAAATTTCAAGAGTCATTACAAGAAAAACACAAAATGTAATTTCATTGCACTAAAACAGATAGACTCCAATTGTCTTAGCATAAAAATGTACATACTATTGCTAGGATATACAAATGCATGTATTATATAATTATCTACATATTTCTATAAAAAATACTCAGTAGTTCAATACTACAATAATTACATTTCATCACTGAATTCGGACTGCACAAGTGCATAAACTATATATATATATATACAGCAAAGATATACCATTTCTTAAATGCAGAGTATAGGTGAAAAAAAATTATCTTTGCTATTGCGAATATGATCTAAAGTTTTCTCACCTCAGTTTCCAGATTATTTTCCTTAAGCTGGCAACTGCTAGTGTTGTCAGAGTGCTAACACATTAGTAAGTAACTGCAGTCGGGTTTCCTTACATATCACAAAGAGGAAGCAGGGAAGGTCATTTTAACACTAACGCATTTTAATGGTTGGCTCCCACGTAGCCATGGAGACTGAATACCTGCTAACACCTGGGAATAATGGGCCATTCAGAGGAGCCCCTCTGTAATGTCATGATGATATGGGTAAAGCGAGGTTACAGGAAATGAGATAAGACAACACCAAGCTTCAATTCAGTGGGATGAGCCAGGCGAGGTCATCTTTACATATATATGTTAAAAGGTGGTGTGGGGTTAGGTTTGTTAAACAGCAAAAGTAAATCATAATAAATGAGAATAGATATTATCAAGGCAGAATCAATGACTTTAAAAAAGATCAAATTAAAGTATTTTTTACTTTATTTCATGAATTATCCTGGGGTTTTCAATTAATTTGGTTATTTTCATTTTTCAGTGTTGGGTAAGAAAGGGACAAACCCAGCCCTTGTGTTAAATTAACCAATAAAAGTTTAGATTTGATCCAACAAAAACAACCCAGCAATTTGGGTTGAAACAATTTAATTACAACTCAATGGGTTGGGTCCGTGTTTTTTTATGTAGAGCCCCAAATTTCCTCCCAGAAAAGTACTGAACAATTGTTATTTATAATGTTCAAAATCTTGTATGGCTATGCAATTCAACAAATATGTAATTATTGTGAATAATTACCGAGCCCCTAAGGTGACCTTGGAGTAAAAAAAATCTAAGGTTTAGTTTCATGTGCTAACGTGAAACTTTCATGTGCTCACGTGAAATTGTAATGTGCTCACGCGAAACTTTCATGTGCAGAAATTTTTTTTGCGTTTAGTTTCGCGTGCTCACATGAAACTTTCGCACGCATACGTAAAACTTATGCGATAATTTCACGTGCGCACGCGATAGTTTCAAATTTTACGTGAGCACGTGAAACTAAGCGCAGTAGTTTAACGTGCGCACGCGAAACTAAACGCGGTAGTGTCACATGCGCAAGCGAAAGCGAAACTAAACTTTATTTAATATTTGCTCCATGTCCCCTTAGGGGCTCCGTAATACTACATCAATTGCACATTTTTCAAAACTGTAACAGCCTATCTTTTAACAGTAAAAATTACGCATCCTATATAGTCAATACAGTTTCTCCTGCAGGCCTAAATAATTCCATATTCACATTGTCGCATTAAAGTCTGATCTGATCTGTTATCTGCTAACTGTGGTCTATACGGAGTTCACAAAATGGGTGAAATTGCTGCAGTTCCATTAATGTGATTCAAGTGACTGAACAGAATGACAGAAAACTGAATCTAAACTAGATCGACATTGTGAATTGATATATCATCCTTTCCATTTTGAATGACAAGCATTCCTGATCAACAGAAATCCAGAAAATAGCAATGTAATCACAACAGTCAGTAATGAGTGAGTTTACCTCGTTTAATGTGCTTGAGTTGTCTTTCAGCTTCATCTCTCTCTGCTGTCAGTCTCTGACACTACAGAACAGAAAGATGTTGATATCATGCATAAAAGCAAAGCTTATGAGATCTTTTAAGAAGAAATTAGAAATTGCATAAGAAATGCATATTAAAAACTGCATGACAACTACCGTCCAGCTTGCAAATAACAGTCAGAAATGCATAATCCAATGCATAACCTAATATTCATCTGTGTTCTGGATCTTTATATGACATGAACTATGCTTTCATCATATTGTAAGTCAACTTACAGTGAAGAATGTGGGCATTCATTGGGGCAGTTTCCTTAGATTAATCAAGGACTAGGCCTTAGTACAAGTAGTTTTTACACACATACCCTACAAAAAAATACTGATGTGCATATTTGAGACAAAACAATGGCACTGATATATGTAAAGATATGTCAGTGCAAGCTTATTTCAGTTAAGACAGCTCAAACATTCAATTCAGTCTAGACTTAAGTCCTGTCTGGGAAACTGCCCCATACTCTTTTAATGTGACTATAAACACTTCATTATGACATTTATTTGCTAATTTATAAAAAAGTTTAATTAAATAATTAAAAATGAATACAATTAAAAAAGACATAGTCAAGGACAAGCACAAACGGTGTTAGTGAATGTCAACAAAAAACCTTCCTTCAAGGTCATAAATGCACGATCTGTTTAAACCATAGGTTTAAACTCTCATCCGAAATACAAAAGATGCTCAGACGCTGTCAGATGAAATGGGTGTCAACCTTCGCGTGAATGAAGAAAGAGCCGGTTAACTCACACATTTTAGTCTGCCATTCCCCCTGTTTCTCTTTATATAAAACTATATTTATATCCATGAATATAGATCGTTATAATAGTGAGAGCTTGAGGTTTTAAACGGGCAGTAAAGATTTGATCTTTCACGCGTGCATTATCATCATCTCACCTCGGTGCTCTCCTCACGAGCCTCTCCCTCTTCCGTTCTACCGGCCTCCATCTCACTCATTGCTTACAATGAACAAAGTGACCATTCAATAAATGAAATGCTTTAAAATGATCATAAATGCTATTTCTTTAGTAAAATTGCCATTAAAAAACGCATCCTAAGTGTTAGCGCTAAAGAAATCAGTACCACAGCCGGTAGACAGCCGCCCAGCAGCATCCATCCCTCACACGGCAATCTCTGCGAGTGTACCACCCGGCGGACTCCAGCAGCCACCCCCCCCCCTTAACCCACATTACGAATTATACTATGGCGAAGAGCTGGCAAATGAATATTAATCAAGTTCAGTGACGTTTGCCTAATAGGTTTTCCCTGTCGCCCAATTTACAGATCCGTTCTTATTCGAATAGCATGGTAGTTTGTTTTATGGTATAATATACTATTTCCGGTACAAATTTGAAGTGCAAATCCATGCACACTTTCACGATTGACCCACAGTTCATTAAAAGAGGGAGGAGTTTATGATGCACTTAATTAATAAGTGATGCTTAACTGAAATAATACAATAAACTATAAAGTAAAATTAGGAAACATTGTTAACACAATGTTGTCTATGTAATAACAGTCCGTTCCCATTACGCGTTATGCATTTTAGGCTAATATAAACACTTACGGTACATTCGTGCAGTATAAGTTGATTTGCTGAAAGGCATATGAATATTATAGCTCACGTGATGCAACGTTTATAGAGCCTATGTCCCCCAGGAAGACCCTCAAAAACACGGACGACAATCTTGTTGATCGTTGGGAGGTAGCGTGAGAGTGACATAAAGCAAAACGTGAATTAGCTGTATAAATAAACAAATAGCCTAGCTTTTGTGTAGTTTACAACCAGACATTTGAAGGCAAATTATATCCTTTAAAAATGCATGCTTAGAAGTTAGAACTTGGTACAGTACTGTCTAGCATGCCTTCTCACGTGCTTACCCAATAGTGCCACCTAGTGTCAAACTCACAATAAAGCATCAAAGTTTGACACAATAAATGTACAACAAAAGAAACATACACTCTCCTCGTGGCTTAACAGAGACAGATCTTTAATATGTTCTCTGCTGTTCTTGTGCTGTAAGTGCAAATGGAGTCAGGCACAGCTTAAGTTTCGTTATGGCGCCATAAAAAAGTTGGGTACTAGCCTGCATGCTGGCCACTAGGGGCCCCAGGAAACATTAAAGAGGACATTTTACAAGACTTCTTTAAGATGTAAAATACATTTTTGATGTTCTCAGAGTACATATGTGAAATTCTAGCTCAACATACAGATAATTTATTATAAAATTATATTACATTATTATATTATGTTAAAATTGCCATTTTGCAAGTGTAAGCAAAAATGTGCCGGTTTTAAGTGTGTCCTTTTAAATGCAAATGAGTTGATCTCTGCACTAAATGGCAGTGCTGTGATTGAATAGCGCAGATTAAGGGGCTGTATTATCCCCTTCTGACATCACAAGGGGAGCCAAATTTCAATGGCCTATATTTTCACATGCTTGCAGAGAATGGTTTACCAAAACTAAGTTATTTAAGTTTTTTTCACATTTCCTAGGTTGATATAAGCACTGGGGACCCAGTTATAGTACTTAAACATGTAAAAAGCATAATTTTACCTCAAATATGGCATTTTAAAACAGATCCTTGACATTAAATTCAGTGGCGGTTCGTCATCCGAGGGGCGCTAATTCAAAATAAGTGTTCGGATGTGTGTTTGTTGCGTCATGTGAACCACGTGCATCACGTGTTTTGTCAAAATAAGTGCCGTTGAAGAAGACTTGACAAAAGAAGTCAGCAGCCACCACTGATTATATTCCTTTCAGATGGCATCTGTTTTATGTTTGCAAAGTACATTTGCATAATTAACTCAATTTTATTCATATAATTTAATTTTTGATTCATCCTCTCCTGTTGTAACTTATATTACCTGTTATCTGTCTAACCTTTATCTCAATGGCCATTCAAGAGTCGATGTTACTGTGTATTTCTGATTAGACATCCTTTATGTTATCATGATGAGTCTGCCTTTGTCTATGTCAACAGCAGCTCTTTGATAATGTCAATCATGGTTTATAGACAGGGAGATTTCAGTTCATCTGTATGAGAGGTGAATCTGTGCAGATTTTCTCTTCTGTAAGGAAAGGAAATAGATTGACTCAGTACACACTGCAGTAGCCCTCCGGCATTCAATAGCGTCATTCATGAAGTCTAAGCACCACAGTACTGCATAACCCACACCAGGGACATTTTTTCCAAACAGAGATGTAAACTCCATTTTCCATACACATCAATCCCAGCAGAATGAAGCTTAGAGAGAAGCGCTTTTAACCTACTGTACCCTCTCATTTCGGGTTGTTCTGAAACAGTTGGATGGCAAACATGTTGTAAACAGAGAAAGTTCAAATGTTTTCTGAGCCGATCATGACCTATACATGCAATAACACACACTGTACTGTAAATATTTGTGACCCTGCCTGTGAAATCCCAGCTAAAGTCATGTTTTTGTGATTAAGTATAAGGTAAAGAATATTCTGTGAAAATATAACCTTGATATCTTTAATATTGAGTCAGGTCATGTCAAAGAATAAAATCAACTGGAAATCAATGACTGAAATCGAGCTTTGATGCCCCTAATCTCACAGTTATGACACTTTAACCTGGATTTCACAAAGGGGTCACATTTAAGAGCAATGCTGTGCCATGAATAACCATACACAATATTCGTATAACAAATAAATGAAATATGCCTGTGTGTGTACAAATAAATTACATTGTTGCCTTGCATGACATCAGAAGTTTATTATGCAAAATGTGTCGACAGCAATGACACAAGTAAACCAGTTGCTGGAATGTGTTTTGATGTGGTAAAAATAAATTTGTATTGTTTGATGGCAGATCAGTTGTGTAATTATTATGAATGTATATTTCATTTTATACAATAATTGACAGATTAAATAGAATATAGCCCTATGTGTAGAATGAATGTAATGTGTTTTAAATGTAATTTATCTAAAATGATTTTGGTGATAAAAATGCTGATGTCACAGGAATTAAAAGCTTACAATGCACCGTATAAATCACTCGCTGTGTACTAGGAACTTTCATACACTGAATCCTTTGTTTTCTCACATGGGAGCGTGGCTCAGTTACCTTAAGCCTGTGTAGAATGTAAAGGTCATGGATTTAACCTGTGGTCTCATAGCATACACTTGTTTTTCTTGGAGTGTTGCTAAGCAAACATGGTCTACTTCACTCTATGAAATAACAAAAAAATCTTTCTAGGAAATGGCAAAGCTTGTTGGATTTTTGCTGATTTTAATTCACCCACATTTAAATGCCCTTAAAGCACAATGACAGATTAGATGTAAGCTAGGCTTATTTTTGTCTAATGTTAAGTCATGGTTTTCCTTGAAATTCCTCGAAAAAGTTGTGTTTGGACCTTCAGGTTTTTTAGGTACTTCTTTAAATCAAGATTGTAAAGAGGACATATGATGAAAATCTGACTTTTTCCATGTTTCAGTGCTATAATTGGGTATTCAGTGCTTTTATCAACCTATAAAATATGAAAAAAAACAGTAACTTATTTTTGGTAAACCTTTTACTGCAAGCATGTGAAATAATAGGCCATTGAAATTTGGCCCCCCTTGTGATGTCAGAAGGGGATAATACCGCCCCTTAATCTGCACTATAACAAAGTGGCAATTTTAACATGCTAAAATAAATTATCTATATGGTATTTTGAGCTTAAACTTCATATACATACTCTGGAAACACCAAAGATTTATTTTACAAGTTAAAAAGTCTTGTGAAATGTCCTCTTTACGGCTGGGAGTTTTTTTTATTTACATTTGTCATATTTTGTAATGATCTTATAACAAAGTAACCATAAATGTTTTGCTATTTCTGACATTGATGGATTTAACTTCCTCAGTTTTGTTTTGTTTTTCCCTTTCAGAAATGTCAATGTGGTTTGTTAACACAAGATATGATTGATTACCCTTTGATTGTGGGACTGTTAAGCAAATATTTGACATGTTGGTATTAATTCACTGTTTTGTAACATTGATTCAGAAGACTGTAAGACATATGCAGGTACTTGTTTTAGAAAAGAATAAGAAACAGAAGAATAAAAACAAGAAAATCTATTTATAAGTTTAACATTAGATCTTCATGCCAACATTCACAAAGGTTTTACCATTAATTTTTGATCAGTCATAACCTGGCTGGAGACAAGTACTTCCCTGTTGACAATAAATTAATTAAATTTGAAAAATAATCACCTAACCTCAGAAATTTACGAATACTATAGTAAAGGGAATGGTAATAAATATTAAATAGTCAAGGGTCTAGTCAAGGGATGCAGATAATTAATATTCATTTACATTATGCTTCAAGCCAATCAGGTAAGCGTATTTAACGAATAAAATTAAAACTCAAACTTTTGCCATAGTATTATTTGTAATAATTTGTGAGACACTTGGGCTGTGTGTGTCCGAAATCTTGAGGGGTTATAGCCCGATGTTTACCTTCGTATTCTTTGTATGTGTTTTGCATACAGCCAGAGACAGAAAACTCTCACACCACGTGACCATAGTGGGCGTGTCGTATAGCACAGCTCTCGCATCGCTCTCGCGATACTTTGATGTCATACATCTACCGATCTGCGCAGCGCCGCATGCAGACGAGCACGCCTAAACTTAGCATGGCTTTGTATGTGTGACGCATTAGATCCTGGAATGAGGTAATAGGTGTGTACATGCAGCAAATCTCTCCAGTAGTTTGTTGTTCTTGTGAATTGCATGATTAAATGAAACGATCTCACTCCTCCGCCGGTCTCAGGTAAGTTAAGTTTTCAACACTGAATCTGCGCAACTTTTAAGTGCAGTTGTGTTTCTTTCAGCAGATGGATTGGCTCGGTTGTACACGTTGCAGTTTAGCAGTGGTACTGTATTATCAATAGTGCCATTCATAAGTACTGTATGCATCACTTTATTATGATACGGTGTGAAATCGCTGTTTTTATTAATCAGTTTTATTCAGTTATCTTCAACAGACGTCTGCTTACAAATGAAACTAACGTTACTGTCTCATACGGCAATAAGTTATTTGAAATGTATTTTATCATCTAATTAACTATGGTTTATCTAAATAAGACAAATGGCATCTATAAACAGCCCTAAATGCAGAGAATAGTTTTTATTTTGTATTGTAAAATAAAACTTTGCTTTTATCATGTGATGATTCACATATATTTATTATGGTGAATAATGCGGTTTTAAAATGGGCTGAGAATTAAAGGTGATGCAACTGGTACATCTCAGTGCCTTAAGTACACAACAGAAAATTAAAATTATTTTAATTTGAAGGTAACGTTCAAATTGTTAAGCTATTTTGATTTGTCTCATTTGTTCAGATATTGTTGTGCTAATAAAGATACATAAGAATATTGTCCAAAATCAATATATTATTTATTCTATGCATATAGGTTTAAAATGTTGTTCATCAGTCCTAAAGTTAAAACAGTCATACAAATACATTATACAAATATATTTTATTTACTTGACAACATAAACTTAAACATATTTGAAAAACAGCTTTGTATTATCTTCTATCTGATGTTAAAAGTTTACCTTCTGTGATACAAGTGGTCAATTTAACTACTTGAGTACATTTATCTCTAAACCTTGCTTTCTGTTTTAATTGAAGTGCTTATCCTGTGTGTTCGTATTGATTGCTTTTGCTGACCAAGACTGAAAGTCCTTGTGTACAGTTCTGATGCAAGTTTTCCCCTTTAACCAATCAGATGACAGGATAACACTCAAAGTGCCCCTGTTACCAATTTGCTAGATTTTTAGCATATTTACAACATATCCTTGGTTGAAGCAGGGGAGTTTTAAAATCGGCTAAAACAAAGAGAGCATTTGACATTTTGACTACATTCATTGCAAGTCCCTTAATGCATAAAAGAACCTGTTAAATGAATGAACAACTGTTAGCTTTTAGTAATGCTTTATACGTTGAGTTGTGGTAAGGTTTTGAGGAAAATGTCAGTTGTTTCATAACAAACGTAAAGAGAAGTACATAAAGTAACCCTTGGTTTTATGTTTCAAACTGACAACTGTAATAGACACAGTTATGGGTTGCAGCTTTAAGTTTTGAATGTCCTTGTTGAATCTAGTACTTAAATCTATATGTGACATCTTTAAGAAGAATAGACTCTAGGTCAGTGGTTTTCAAACTGGGGGCCGCAAGATGGTGCCAGGGGGGCCCAGTTTTATGATATTTTATGAAATACATTAATTTATCATGAATTCTGTGTAGTTAAACCTAAAAAAATAAGGCTACTAACCAAAAGCACTACCTTTTTTTGTATAATTTAATGTTTTTTCATTATTAAAATGTTGAGTTTTAGAACAGTTTTTGTCACAAATTTTCTTTGGGGGGCCGCGAAGGAATGCACCGTACACAAGGGGGGCCGCACGCTGAAAAAGTTTGGGAACCACTGCTCTAGGCGTTCTTCACTTTTGCTCATTCTTATTGGCATCCATTGCTAAAATCAGGGATTGATTTAATAAAAAATGCCTTTTTGCTAAAAGGGGTGATGAAATAACGCTGTATGAGGCTGCACAATGACCGGGTGATATCTGGGTAGTTAGATGTTTAGTGCTCTTGACTGTAGTTTCTATTTAAACAATAAATTACTTTAAGGGTATAAAAAATGTATATTATTTCAAAAAAATAAAAAACTGTATGTGGCACACATTTACCGGACTTGAAATTTTAAGGAACATAAATGTATCCAGTAGTATTTTCGTAGTGGTATCATATTTCACTCAGGAGTTCACAGCATGACGATTTTACAGTTTTCTGTTATCTTTTTTACTTATAACTTTGTCTTCCATCCCATTAGGTTCTTATATTAACAACATTTTATCCTCTAATACAGTGTTGAGCATGATTGCTCCCCAGACTGAAAGTCACAGTGTGACACAATTAAATTGCCGTCACCCTCCAACCAATCAGATCACAAGGTCATAATCATAGAGAACTGCAGGGATTACACATTTTTGTAGGCTTACCTGGAAGTTAGCTTCACATGCAAAAACTCATTGTTTTTTTTCCATAGGCTTTTAGATTATCGCAAAAAATAACCTCTGTCATTAACAAAATGTTATAATATTACACGTTTGTCCATCAAGATAATATTCACAAACAAACACAAGCTTTTATTGAATTTAGTCTACATGTATTTACTAGAGATAAAAAGCTAACCTATAAGCGACCCAGATAGCACAGGTACATCTGTAGTTCCCCAGATAGCACACATCTCCGAGACGTCTATTTGATGTCTGCATTTAAATCTTTTTATTGTGTGTTTGCTGATCTGCATTACATCTCCGAGACATTATCATATGTCTCATAAACATTTAAAAGATGTGTATAGAAGACGTTTATCAGATGTTTTAACACAGCAGATGTTTTCCAAATCTTTAGCAGACATACCTGTGCTATTTGGGACACCATGGTCGCTTGACTCCAACATCATCATCACCACCAAAAGTCGTGCAAACTTTATTAAAAACGTTGATGTGTGTGCTCTTGCTGTGTCTGGCACTTTTCGGTGAGAAGAGCCCATACAAGGACTTCAACTGTACATCAGCGAGTTGTGATATAACATATTCAGTAGTCGAAAAACTTTAAGAAACTTGTACAAACCCTAACAAAGAGTATTCGGCACAGAAATACTTGGTGTACATCCAATTTTTTTTTTTTTCTTTACCTATGTTCATCCTGAGAATCTAACTCTTTAAGGGGGCGTGCACACCAAGGCGTTTACGCTGGCGACCAGCGTATGTTATCAATTGTTTCCAATGAAAGCGTTGCGCTTTAAAAAAAAACGCTAGCAGCTGGCGGATTTTGTCTGCGCTTAGTGCCGAGAGTTGAAAAATTTTCAACTTTGGGTGAACATTCATCAGCCTCATTCTAATATATTTAACTGTCAGTTTCTTTCTGATCACACACATCTCAAGTGGGATAAGAAAAGGCACAGTTAAGTTAGCCAAGCAATGATAAGTACTAGCAGCAGCTGTTAACAACTAGATAACAACTTTAGAGAAGTGGCCAGCCTCATTGTGTCATGCATTTGTTTGTCTATGGATTAACTATCAAAAGTGTAGTGTCACAAAACAAATTTGTGTGCGTGGATGCATTGTTAATTGTGTGAGCTGGTCTTCAAATGCAATTAATTTACAACCAGCTAAAAACATTATTATAAGCATGACTGGAGAAACAAAAATGCAAATTATACATCATAACTAGTGTACTTCTGTGAGCTGGATGGATTTCTTTCAACCTTGTAAGCTTTACCAGAGTTCACATGAACCTTTTCAAGCTGATGACTAGTGTGTGCCCAAGTTATTACCATTATTTTACCGCTTCCATTCGCATCCGAGCCTCCCCGATCCCAAATCATTAATTCTCTTTTCTTGTATACCTCGTTAATTAATACTTTTTGGTATTTTTCAGCACAAGCTTCTGGACATTATGCCACTTAAGGAGGTCTGTGAAGGTGTTGCAGAAGAGGATGGTTTTGGGACGGGGAGGGATAGTCTCTTTATTTTAGAAAAGTGTGTGAAAGACAAGGAGCCATGGAAATCTCTGATAAAAAGGAAGGTGCGAAAAAAGTGTTCCTGCAGTACTGATCGAGCCAAAGCCCTGCTTATAGATTCCTTCCCAATATTGAAATGGCTCCCACGCTATCGTTTCAAAGACTGGATTATCGGAGATGCCATGTCGGGCCTAATCGTGGGCATCTTGCTGGTTCCCCAGTCCATCGCTTATTCATTACTGGCAGAACAAGACCCTATTTATGGCCTATATACATCCTTCTTCTCCAGCATTATCTATGCCTTGCTTGGCTCCTCTAGGCACATTTCAGTGGGGATGTTTGGTGTATTGTGTCTGCTGGTGGGGCAGGTAGTGGACAAGGAACTTACTTTAGCTGGATACAACTCAGGCACCAATCTGACGGCTCTGGTACACATAGACAACAGCACCACCGGTCCAGTCTGTGACCGAAGCTGTTATGCAATCATGGTGGGAGCAACGCTGACTTTCACAGCAGGTGTCTACCAGGTCAGTCTGTGCCATAGTATAGCATAGATCTGCCAACATGCATCAGTTTATTAATATACTGAAATGTCTTTCAGGTGTTGATGGGTCTCCTACAAGTTGGATTCGTGTCAGTCTTCCTCTCGGACTCTCTGTTGAGTGGTTTTGCTACAGGCGCTTCTCTCACCATCCTCACATCCCAGGTCAAGTATTTATTGGGCCTCCATCTTCCTCGGGTCCAAGGCTGGGGCTCACTCATAAGAACTTGGATCAGCCTGTTCACAAATCTGGGCAAGACCAACGTATGCGATCTCATCACCAGCATCGTCTGCTTGCTTGTGCTTGTACCGACCAAGGAGCTTAATGACCGTTTTAAGGCAAAGCTCAAGGCTCCAATTCCCTTTGAGCTCTTTGTGGTCATTATAGCTACTCTAGCCTCCCATTTTGGTCAGTTCAAGGAAACGTATAGGTCAGATGTGGCTGGAGAAATTCCCACGGGATTTATGGCTCCACAGCTGCCAAACTGGTCTCTCATACCCAACATCGCTGTTGACGCCTTCTCAATAGCCATCGTTGGTTTTGCCATTACTGTATCTCTGTCTGAGATGTTTGCCAAGAAGCATGGTTATGTAGTAGACGCTAACCAGGAGATGTATGCTATTGGGTTTTGTAATATTATTCCATCCTTCTTCCGTTGTTTCACGACCAGTGCTGCCTTGACCAAGACTCTTGTGAAGGAGTCGACTGGTTGCCAGACTCAGCTCTCAGCATTGGTGACTGCTCTGGTGCTGCTGCTTGTCCTGCTTGTCATTGCCCCTCTTTTCTACTCATTGCAGAAGTATGTATGAATTATGTCATTTTGCTTGCACAAACAGTATCATTACAGTATTAAGTTATTTTTAAACCTTGTGTTTTGGGGAAAGTACATGGAAATGAATATTATTAAAGGTCATCTAATGTAAGAGATTTTTCTTTGAACATAATTGTTACACTGTAATGATAAAAAACTTTTTTTGCTTGTTTAAATTCCCATAAAACCTTAAAGGAAAACACCACCATTTTTCAATATTTTACTATGTTCTTACCTCAACTCAGACGAATGAATACATACCATATAATGTGTGCACTTTTAATCTTCGTACAGCACCTCGTGAATGTGTTAGCATTTAGCCTAGCCCCATTCATTCCTATGGATCCAAACAGGGATGAATTTAGAAGCCAACAAACACTTCCATGTTTTCCCTATTTAAAGACAGTTACATGAGTAGTTACACGAGTAAGTATGGTGGCACAAAATAAAACTTTAGTTTGGATCCTAAGGAATGAATGGGGCTTGGCTAAATCCTAACACATTCACGAGGTGCTGTACAAAGATTAAATGTGCACGCATTGAAAAAGATAGGTATGTGTTAATTCATCTGTGTTGAGGTAAGAACATAGTAGTGGTGTTTTCCTTTAACAGTCTCATGGGACAAGCTGTTACTGTTTTCTGAACAAACTGACATCACTTTGCGCAGGCCCCGCCCACAACCGTCCAAAGACCATGTCATAATTTCTATTTGCAATCTTCTTTACATAAATTATTACCACGCGTTCATTATTACAAAATAAAAACAGTCGTATTAAAAAACGGTGTGTGTTTTTTGTGGTGTATTACCTTACTTCCTTGTTTATAAGTATGACATAACTGTGGTCTTTGGACGGTTGTGGGCGGGGCCTGTGCAAAGTAATGTCAGTTTGTTCAGAAAATGCCAACAGCTTGTCCCATGAGGTTTTACTGGGATTTAAAAAAAATCCCTGTATTTTTCAGTGTTTGTTTTTTCAACATATAGATAACAATAAATGGGGAGGAAAGCAGCAGCTCATTTGCATTTAAAGAGACACACACAAAAAACTTCCAAAATGGTATTATAAATGATATATAGGGTATATTTGGACCTGAAACTTAACAGGCACATTCTGGGGACACGCCTGAGACTAATATTACATCTTGAAAAATTGCCATATTAGGTGACCTTTAACATTCATACAGTGTTGAAAGCTTGTTCTAACCAGTGTTATTTGTCCTTTTTGTTTCTGAAGATGTGTTTTAGCCGTCATCATTATCGTCAACCTCCGTGGAGCACTGCGAAAGTTCGGAGACATTCCCAAAATGTGGCGCATAAACCGCGTGGACACTACCATCTGGCTGGTAACAATGGCTACCTCAGCACTGATCAACACTGAGTTGGGCCTACTGGTTGGAGTTCTGGTTTCTGCGTTCTGTGTGTTAGGCCGAACGCAGGGTGCTCAGGTCCTGCAGCTTGGCCAAGCAGGAGATCGTGAGGTCTTTGAGGACTTAGCATCATATAAGGGCCTTCAGACCTCACCAGGAGTAGCTGTTTTCCGGTACAGTGCTCCTATCTACTACGCCAACCAGGCTTTGTTTAAGAAGTCACTGTACCGCAACGTGGGCCTGGATCCGCTCAAAGAAAAAGCCAGGCGTAAGAAATTGAATAAGCAGAAACAGGGTGAAGAAGAACAGAAGCAAGAGATAGAAGTGTCCACTGATGTGTTTCTGCTACAGCATACGACCTTTCACACATTAATCATAGACTGCAGCCCAGTGATGTTTCTAGATACCGCCGGAGTTAACGCTTTGAAGGAAGTATGCAAGGACTACAATGACCTAGGTGTGTGTGTACTTTTGGCACAATGCAGCACCTCTGTTATTGATTCTTTGCGGAGGGGAGGCTACTATGACCCGAAGATCGGAGCCAAAGAAATACAGTTTTACACTGTTAGTGATGCCATCTCATATGCCCAAAGCTTGAAGTCACAGAATGGTAATTGTGACACTTTTGTGTGATGCTCTATGATGTTTGAATTTATAAACGGTTTGCAATGAACACTGGTCTTTTTTGACACTATGCAAATATTTCTATATGATTATGAGCATCAAAGTTTGATCTCAATCTTTGACATGTCCTTACTTAGTCAATATTAAAGATATCAAGGTTATTTTTTTTATATAAATAACAAAAATGACTTTATCTGGGTTTTCACAGACAAGGTTTTTATTCATGCATTTGAGTTCCTGTTAGGTCTTTTCATAACTAGCATTTCGATATTTATTGATTTCCTTTCGGTTTGTTGCTTATATACAGTCATAACTGTGACATTTACACAGCTTTATGGGTAATTGTGCATACTGAAATGACCTTAAAGCCTGAGTACACAAGACTGTTGCGTGTCTGGTTGAAAGCTCAGCACTTTCACCCAGTCACCAGATATTTACCTCATTAACAGAAGCACCAGAGATTGTACTGCTGATGTGTCACTCTTGACACATTGGCATTAATGCCACGGGCAGCTTTTGAACATTTGCAGCCTTTGTTTCCTAACTAAAGGTTTTTGGCAGGAGCTAAATAAAGTTAGGTGAGATTTTCTTTTTATAGAGTAAGATTTTTGGCATTTATGTCTTACTGGTTAAACAGGTCTGAAGGAACAGGAAACCCAGCAGGATGTTCAGGAGGGAGGTGTCAAATTGTTAAGGTTCAGGGAGGAGGGTGAATTACAGCAGGGTTATGAGAATTCTGAAATGCCTTAATAAAGTTTTGACACAAATATATGGTGTATGCCTTGTAGTGCATATTAGAAATTAGTGAGTAGTTTATATTACAAATGGTGATAGTTTAAGACTTGACATCATATTTATTAAAACTTTTTAAAATGATCTTAATACTGTAAAATGTGGATTGTTTCTATGCATCTTAATTGTTGTAATAGAATCAGCTTTGTTACAGATTTGTTACTATTTAAAAAAAGCTACATACGAATTCAAGTATTCTCGTATATGTGCAACTTCTGTCAACGTGTAATGTACTTGTATTAAGTACTTGTATTTTTCAATCAGTGATACCTTATGTATATTTTATTATGTGAGTTTTTGCTTCTAGTTAAAAAAAAATATGGTTTGTATTTATTATTACATGTTCAAAATAAAGTATTTACGGAGCTGTCAACATTTTTTGGGATCCATTTTAAAATGTATGGAAACAATTTACTCTGACATTTAGTTTTTAACCAGCACTATATGTTATTATGTGTTTACATCTGCATGCATGTATGTATGTATGGTGCTATGCCTTTGGTTAAAGGCTGCATTAACTTTAAACTACCACAAGGGTGCAGCATCGTCTTGCAGCAGACAACGTTATCTAAACAACACTGTACAAAATGTATAGTATGATGCAAATAAAAATGTACCAAAATGATTAATTAGAGCTGATAACAAGATTTATATATTGGCAACACTGAACTTATCTATATTTTATTTGCCAAGTCTGTTTTTCTTAAACAATATCGGCTAAAATCCCTCAGCAAAGTACCTACTTCTTTGGCACAGTCTCAGTGATCCTCTGAGAAATCCAATCTTGTGAACTTTAATGTGAATGTCTGATTTTCACAGCGTTTTTCCCTCATTCGTTTGGTCCACGTTACATACCGTAGAAACCAAAACGCGCGCATTTTCATTTGCTGCTGTCGTCCAGAAGTCAACAGCCAGATGTTCACTCTGTCAGGTAAGAAATTCACCTTATTTATCCACTAAATTAAATAAGGTAAAGGTTATTTTTTATAATAAGTAATTAATTTAAGTACTTTTAATAAACTTAACGTTCAAATAAATATTTTTTAACGGTTTAAACATTACGTTTAGAAAGAAATGGGTTTGATCACCTCATTAATGACTTGTACCTCATTAAACACTAGTATCAACTAAGTTGTTTGGCAAATAATCATTTAGTAAATAATAATAATTTAACAACCACCCCAATTAAGACGCCAAACCTCTATTCATTCAGCCCATGATTCACCCCTTTCCTCCAAGAAAACTTACTCTTAGCCAGTGGATCTGAAACAAGAGGGCGGGCACACTTTGGGGGTTCAAAATGGTGCCAGCTGGGGCCCGGGTTTTATTACATTTTATATCATAATCTTTCATATTCATGATCATAAATTATGTGTAAATAAAACCTCAAAGAAATAAGACTAACCAACAGCACTACGTTGTATCATTTGATATGTTTTGTTTAATTCAAATTCTAAGTTTAAGATTGTTTTATGTCATGAATTTTCTTGGAGGATGCACCCTACATGGGGTGGGCCAAAAACTTGCACTAAGCTGAACTCAAAAGTTGGCAGCCCTGTATATGATCACACCATGCAATAACAGACACATCCAGAGCATCTGATCTTCTGCAATGCCTGGATGTAGAAAACAGACACTTCCAAAGATCTCACATAAGGTTAAAGCACAGACCAATGCCTATGGCGATTTTAAATTCTTTGGACAGTGCAGGTATGTCTAACGTCAAAAAACATTTTATGTCACATTGGTAAGGCAGTGAGAGAGTAATGATGCCTCAAGACAAACATTTGTTAAGATAGCAGAAAAGACTTTTCTGTCATTTCTTACAGCACCATTCCCCTATATACATATAATGTATCAAAAAAGAGCATTTCAGAAAATGTGTAGGCATTTTTGTGAATTTAATACTGTATTAAGTTGAATGTAATACTTACCTAGTTAGTTTATAAACTGACAGAGTATGTAGGACATGAATTAATGTCAAATGTCATGCCACAAGTATTATATATAATGATGTTATATAGTTTTTATAACAACGTTGTTTGGTTGGGTAACAACAACTCTGATTTATGTATTACCCAGTGTTGGTTCTGTATAATATAACTTAATGCATTAACACATAACATAAAATATATGCTGGATTAAATAACACATTATACAGCATTACGGATATATTTATAGTACAATGCATTATAAGGTTACATATTGTGTTACCACACACAGAATTGGTATACTTTGATAACAGAATAAAATATAACAGAATATTGCTTCGACAATCATGTTTAAGAAAAGAAAGACTGTGAACAGACTGTGTGTTGAAGAGCTGTCTCTGCATCTTTGTCTCTGTATTGATTGGGATTTGGAGTGCTAGGAGTCTCATCCCTTTAATGAAGTGTAATTGTGTTGTTAATTATTGGTCATCAGATGTGCATCCCTACAGATCTTCCTTTTCAGGGCAGTGAGTGAAAGCATTTTCGTCTCTATTTGAGACCATTTCACGTTTACTCATATAGAAGATCTGCTCTAGGCCTCTTACATCCAATCAATATAAAAACTGTCTCAAAATAGCATCCTGTTAGGTCCCAGTTAGTGCTGGGCCTGTGTTTGTTTTTTATGTTTTAGGCAGGTCGTTATTGGGGGCGTGGTCTTTCCACCTGTGGCTCATCACTGGGCTTATAAGAACTCCAGCGCAGTGGATTTGGAGAGTAGTAGAGTTAGTATAAAAATGTATGGTCATGAATTGGAACAAGTTAAAATGGTAAGGTTTTTAGGTATGTGGATGGACTCTAAATTAACATTTGATTTTCACATTAAAAAGCTAATAGATAAATGTAAAAAAGGAGTTAATGTAATGAGATGTTTGGCCGGGGTTGAGTGGGGTACGAGTAGACAGTCTTTAAGAAGAATATACAGTTCATTAATAAGACCGGCAATAGATTATGGGTGTCTGGTATACTGTTCTGCATCAGAAACATGGCTCAAAAAAATTGAGGTAATTCAGACTCAAGCTCTAAGGATTAGCTGCGGAGCATTTAGAACATCTCCAGTACCGTCTATTCAAGTAGAGATGGGAGAAATGCCACTAGAAGCTCGTAGGAGAAAGTTAAGAATGAGATACTGGATTAATGTTAAAGGACATGATGAAAGACATCCAGTTAAAAAGGTACTGGAGAATTGTTGGGAGTATGAGTATAAAAATATAAAGAGTTTTGGATGGGTAGCAAATGAGGAGGCACAGGAAATGGGTATAACAGAGATAGAGGTAGCTCCATCTGTTGTAATTTCATCTATACCCCCATGGTTATTCCCAATGCCAGAAATAGACCTATTCATACATAGTGAGATGCATAAAGATGAACTAAATTTGCCATTAAAAACAATGGTTCAACAATACATTAATCAAGCATATAGCAACATGACTCACATATTCACAGATGGATCCAAAGATCCAAAAACAGGTAGAGCAGCTGCAGCTGTTTATATTCCTCAGTACAATATCAGAATAGCAAAAAGAGTGACTGATCATATAATTGTTTTTACAACAGAACTTGTAGCCATGTTATTGGCTTTAAATTGGGTAGAAGAAAAGCAACCTAACAGTAGTGTGATATGTACAGACTCACTTTCAGTTCTGCAAAGTTTAGAAAATGGATCATCTTTAGCCAGACAAGATATTTTAAATGAAACATTACAGAAGGTATATAACATAAAGCGCTTAGGGGTAAAAGTAAGGTTTTTGTGGGTTCCAGCCCATATTGGAGTAAAGGGAAATGAGGAAGTTGATAAACTGGCAAAGGAAGCATTACAAGATCCCGAAATCAACATCAGATTGCAGCTAAGTAAAGCGGAAATAAAGGGGATAATTGGGACTGAAGTGAAAAAGAGTTGGCAGAGATTATGGGATAATGAAATAAGAGGAAGACATCTTTATAGTATACAAAGAAAAGTGGGTGTGGAAAGAACGATGATAAATAACAGGAAAAATGATGTAATAATAACAAGGTTACGTATTGGGCATTCGGCACTAAATCAAAGTCTATATAAAATAGGTAAACATGAAACAGGTAACTGTGATAAATGTGGATATCCAGAGACAGTAAAGCATGTATTACTAGAATGTATAGCATACAACAGAGAAAGAATTGAACTGGTTCAGTTACTAAAGAATGGGAATGTAAGTAGTCTTTCACTCAAGGAAATATTAGGAGAAGGAACAAATTATAAAATACGTGAGGAGTTATTAAAATATTTAAAGGATACAGAACTGGTAAAAAAGATATAGAGTTAATCATTAAATATCTTTTTTTTTTTTTTTTTTTTTTTTTTTTTTTTTTATAACCAAATGTATTCAACCAAGTAGTGCTCCATACTCCAATCCAGTAGGTGGCGGTAAATGCACCTTAAGTTGGTTTGCCACCCGCCATTTAAACAACAGAAGAAGAAGAAGAAGAAGAAGGATTTGGAGAGAGACACGCAGCGATGTGACGGCACTGGACCGAGCGGCTTTCCTTTGTATTTATGTTATGATTTGCGTTTACATTCATGCAGACCTTTAGCTTACAGTACTCTTTCATGCATCCTTCATCACTGACGTTCATATACTGACTACTGACTGTTTATTTATATTTTGTTAAACTTATTTTGTTAAATAAATTGCTTCTTTTTCTATTTACCCGCCTGTGTTGCCTCTTGTTAATGTTGCAACTTTGAGCCAGTTGTAACATATGGGGGCTCGTCGTACGTTTTTTTTAAGAGGCACATGGTGTGGTAATTAGTTAAAAAGAATCAGGTGTGCGCAGGTTTCGTTCGCGTTTGTCTTCGGGCAGGTAAGTCAATGCGGCTCATAAATGATTTATGCTCCCCAGGTAGGTTGTAGTTTTTTTTTTTTTTTTTGGTGTTTTCCTGGGTTGAGTGCACGGCCGTGGTGGCAGATCTGGACTGATTGTTCAGCTCTGTACCAGCGGTATTAGTTGCTTAAAGAGGCTCGACTCTTGGGAAAACACAGAAGAGTTAGGGTTGAGTTAGCTGGGGTATGGGTTGTTTAGGGGGAGATTTGGGTATGAGCCGGATTGTGTCTTATCATGTCTGATGTTTGTTAATGATATCGTGTCTTATTGGTCATTGCGTTTTGATTGGACGTCGAGAAAAAATGACTTCGTTAGAGGAGTTTGTAAATTCCCCGTCAGAAGAGAAATTAAATTTATGTTCAAAGAAACAATTGTGGGCGATTGTAGGAAGTTATAAATTGGTGGGTATCGATAAGCGTTTGCGAAAAGACGAATTGAGAACAGTGATCAAAAAGAAGTTGAGTGATTGCGGCGTGATAATTGAGGTGCCAGACACGGCTGGTGGAGGATTGCCATTTGTGTTGAGTGACTTGTCATTTGAACAGCGGAAAGAAATTATAGAATTGCAACAGGCCCATGAAAAGGAAATGTATAGACAGGCAACGGAGCGTGAAAGAGAACTTAAGGAAAAGGAGGTTGAGTTGGAAAAGCTTAGGTCCGAGGATTTGACAAGGCAGCGTGAGTTTGAGTATGAAAAACTTAAACACGCACAAAGATTGGAGTTGGACCGACAAAACCAAGATCATCAGTTACAGGTAGAGAAATTAAAGCTTATGGCTGAGGGGAAATTGTCGGCAGGTGGTTCGGGGAGTCGTGATCGCTCTGGAGAATTAGTAAGCAACTTGAAGTTACTGCCGAAATTTAATGAAAAAGATCCAGAAGTGTTTTTTTCATTATTCGAAAGTGTAGCCGATGAACGAGATTGGCCTAGTGCCGATCGGACAATTATGCTTCAGTCCGTATTAGTTGGTAGAGCTCAAGAAGCTTATACTGCGCTTTCTGTAGAAGACCGAAAAAGTTATTTGAAAGTAAAAGCTGCGGTTCTTAAAGCTTTTGAATTAGTTCCGGAGGCGTATCGATTGCGTTTTCGTAGTTGGAAGAAAAATGAGCGTCAAACGCATGTTGAGGTTCTTCGTGAATTAAGCACTCATTTTGATCGTTGGTGTTCTACTTCTAATGTGCAGACATTTGAGAGCCTGCGAGAATTAATTCTCACGGAGCAGCTTAAATGTATTATCCCTGACAATATCGCTACATATATTAATGAGAACAAGCCTAGGACTGCTGGAGAAGCTGCGGTGTTAGCTGACGATTTTGTGATAACGCACAAAAGTCGAGTTGGTGATTATCAAGCTATTAGAGGTAGGAATTATGGTGAAAATCCCTGGCGGTCTAAGTTTCGGAAACCTGATTTATTAAATGCAGATCGATCGCATAATGTGCCTCCGAGAGCTATTCCTGATTCAGTGTGCCGTTATTGCTTTGAGGAAGGCCACTGGAAAAAGGAATGCCCTGTTCTTAAAAATAAACAAAGTCGAGGGAAGGGTCTAATAAGATCACAAAATGTTTCCTCACCGGTATTGCTGTCTGATTGTGTCCACTCCGAGCTGCGTCCTGCTGAGAATTCGTTTCAGCATTTCTCGCAGTCGCAGGATGATTGTTTAACCGAATTAAACCCGAGTTATGCTCCATTTGTAACTGATGGTTTTGTTTCATTGCCGGGGGATGATAAGCATGTACCTGTTAAAATTCTGCGTGACACCGGTGCTTCGGAATCATTTATTTTAGAATCTATCTTACCATTTTCAGATGCCTCAAGTTTGGATAAAAGTGTGCTGGTTCAGGGAATAGCACTTACATGCATGTCTGTCCCGTTGCACAAGGTAGTTTTAAGATCGGAATTGGTAAAGGGTGAGGTAGTTATGGGGGTGCGTCCATCCTTACCAGTGAAGGGAGTGGGGGTGATTTTGGGTAATAATCTGGCTGGAGAGCGTGTGTGGCCAAATGTATCGCCGTTACCCATTGTCGCACCACTACCCAATGACAATTCGTGTGACGTGGCGGCCAAAGAATTTCCAACAGTGTTTTCCTCGTGTGCTGTTACCCGTTCTAAAATGAAAGCGATTTCTGATTCAATTCAGGGGGGAGTTGATCAAATTCCTTCACAGAAGTCCCGTAATTATCAGGTTCCTGGTTTTTCACTTCTTCCTGAGTCTTTTTCTCGGGCAGAGTTAATAGCCGCACAGCGGGAAGACCCTACCTTGGCTGCTTTATTTGATGTTGTTCTGTCCGCAGATGAGGTGCAAAGTGCAGCTACCGGGTATTTTGTGCAGGATGGGATACTGCTACGAAAATGGTGGTCTCAGAGCGAGGATAGCGGGGGTGAGTCTGTGGTGCAGTTTGTGGTTCCCACAAATTTGCGGGAGGTGGTACTCAATGTAGCGCATGGTCCCGTTGCGGGGCATTTGGGTGTAAGGAAAACTTATGACCGAATTTTGAGACATTTTTATTGGCCCTTGTTAAAGAAGGATGTGTCAAGGTTTATTAAAACGTGTCATACATGTCAAATGACAGGTAAACCAAACCAGTCTCTTAGACCAGCTCCTTTATGTCCAATTCCAGCTGTGGGGCAGCCGTTCGAACATCTGTTAATTGACTGCGTGGGTCCGTTGCCTCCTTCAAAATCGGGGAATAAATTTTTATTAACGGTCATGTGTCAGACCACCCGGTATCCTGCAGTTTTTCCGTTACGGAAAATTACCACCAAAGCAGTAGTTAAAGCTCTTTCACAGTTCATTTCCATTTTTGGTATCCCGAAAATTATCCAAAGTGACCGCGGAACGAATTTTACCTCCAAAATGTTCGCTGAAATATTAAAACAGTTACGAGTGCGGCATCAACAATCAAGCGCGTATCATCCGCAAAGTCAAGGGGCTCTGGAGCGTTTCCATCAGACGCTTAAAGCTCTGTTATGTGCATACTGTACTGAATTGGGTCGCGATTGGGAGGAGGGAGTTCCGTGGCTTCTCTTAGCAGCCAGAGAAGTTACTCAGGCTAGTTTGGGTTTTAGTCCGAACGACCTGGTTTTCGGGCATAAAGTCCGTGGTCCTTTATCCATTTTGCGGGATGATTTGAAGGGAAAGGAACCTCCAGTAAGTCTTCTGGATTATGTAAACGGGTTCCGTAGAAGATTGTTTTTGGCTGGTCAGACTGCGCGAGAGAATTTGGAGAGAACACAGAAAAAAATGAAGCAGTTATTTGATATTAACTCTGAAATGCGAGAGTTTTCTCCGGGTGATCAGGTTTTGGCATTGTTGCCTTTGCCTGCTTCACCATTCCGGGCGAAATTCTCGGGGCCTTACATTGTCACTAGGCGTGTGTCGGAGCTGAATTATTTTATTGCTACGCCCGATCGAAAAAAGTCCGAGCAGCTTTGTCACGTGAATCTTCTAAAGCCGTATTTCTCTCGTGATGGTTCATCCTCCAAAATTACTGCCGTGTTAGCAGTTTCTAGTGGGGACTGTGATGTGCCGGGGGAAACTGAGGATGTGGAGCCCCCTGCCGATTGTGTGTTGGAACCCAGATTGTCCAATTCGGCAACTTTGCTCGAACTGGATAGTTTAATGATCCATCTGTCGAGTTTGCAGCAGAGAGAGTTAATTCAAATAATACATGAATTTCCAACTTTATTCCGAGATACTCCATCACGTACGCATTTAATTGAGCACGATGTGGATGTTGGTGATGCGTTGCCAATCCGACAGCGTTTTTATCGTGGGCCACTTGTAAAGCAACGGGCGTTAGAGGCTGAAGTTCAATATTTATTAGACAATGACTTGGCGAAACCGTCTTGCTCCAGCTGGGCCTCTCCGTGCTTATTGGTAAAAAAGTCGGATAACTCATATCGACTCTGTACAGATTACCGTAAGGTAAACAAAATTACAAAGCCCGATGCTTTTCCCCTTCCCAGAATTGAAGACTGCGTTGACCAAGTGGGTACCGCAAAATTCGTTAGTAAATTCGATCTTTTGAAAGGATACTGGCAGGTGCCATTAACCCCCCGTGCGCAGGAGATTACGTCTTTTATAACATCTTCCGGACTGTATTCCTATTCAGTCATGAGTTTCGGTTTAAGAAACGCGCCGGCAACATTTCAAAGGTTAATGAATTACGTTGTGCGGGGACTTGCAGGTTGCGCTGTTTATCTAGATGATGTGATTATTTATAGTGATACATGGGAACAGCATCTGGAGCGGGTTCGGGCTTTGTTTTCGCGCTTGGCTGAGGCTAAGCTTACGGTAAATCTGTCAAAATGTGAATTTGCGAAAGCAACGGTGGTCTACTTGGGAAGGGAGGTCGGGCAAGGTAGCGTGCGTCCGTTGCAAGAAAAAGTGCGTGCCATAGAACAATTCCCTATTCCAGTTACAAAAAAAGAGCTGATGCGTTTTTTGGGTATGGCTGGATATTATCGGGCTTTTTGCCCAAATTTTTCATCTGTAGTGTGTCCTTTGACTAATCTGCTGAAAGGCTCTGTTAAATTTGTCTGGTCCTCAGGTTGCCAACAAGCCTTTGATCATGTTAAACTTCTGCTGTCCTCCGCTCCGATTCTGGCGTCGCCGCAGTTTGACAAACCTTTTAAAATCCAGGTGGATGCGAGCCAGGTCGGGGCAGGTGGTGTTCTTTTTCAGACAGGCGGGGATGGGGTGGATCACCCCGTTAGTTACTTTTCCCGTAAATTTAACGCTTACCAGGCGAATTATTCGGTAATTGAAAAAGAAACACTCGCTCTGATATGGACTCTGCAATATTTTGATGTGTACATAGGGGGTGGAGCTCAAATTGACATTTATTCGGACCACAATCCGTTGACTTTTCTGCATTCTTTACAAAGCCCAAGCCAGCGGTTAATGAGATGGGTGTTGTTTTTACAACCCTATAATTTGTGCATCAAACACATTAAAGGCGTGGACAATGTGTTTGCAGACACTTTGTCTCGCGCTATTTGATCTGACTGATCGGGGAGTCGTTCTTTTTGGTTGTGTCCTTGTTTTATTTTTCCTTCATTCCTTAAAAGTGCTTCTAGGATCCGGATTGCTGGAGTGTCGGAAAAGAGGGATGGGGGTAAGCTAAAAATGGACGACTGTCACTGTTTGTTTGTTTTGTCCATCGAAATTGTAATTGTAACCAGTATTGACATTCTAAATTGTGGGGCGAAAATAATTAGGGGGGAGATGTTAGGTCCCAGTTAGTGCTGGGCCTGTGTTTGTTTTTTATGTTTTAGGCAGGTCGTTATTGGGGGCGTGGTCTTTCCACCTGTGGCTCATCACTGGGCTTATAAGAACTCCAGCGCAGTGGATTTGAGAGACACGCGCAGCGATGTGACGGCACTTGACCGAGCGGCTTTCCTTTGTGTTTATGTTATGATTTGCGTTTACATTCATGCAGACCTTTAGCTTACAGTACTCTTTCATGCATCCTTCATCACTGACGTTCATATACTGACTACTGACTGTTTATTTATATTTTGTTAAACTTATTTTGTTAAATAAATTGCTTCTTTTTCTATTTACCCGCCTGTGTTGCCTCTTGTTAATGTTGCAACTTTGAGCCAGTTGTAACAATCCTAAATACACTCACCTTAAGGATTATTAGGAACACCTGTTTAATTTCTCATTAATGCAATTATCTAATCAACCTGGCAGTTGCTTGAATGCATTTAGGGGTGTGGTCCTGGTCAAGACAATGGCTGAATCCGAAACAGCATACTGCCATACTGTATAGTAGGCAAAAAGCAGTAGGCGAACGAATAGTATGTCCGAAACCTCAGTATACGTAAATGGGTAGGCGAGAATTACCGGGATTTTGGACTATTTCTCGCGAGATTCAGAGGCACGTGTACTTAAGTATCGTCCGAAACCGCCTACTTACTGAAAATGTAATAGGGGAAACAGAGTAGTATGTCAGAATCCTACGTATCAATAAAATCAGTAGGCGAGAAATCCCAGGATGCCCTACTGAGTCGGCCCAGATTCTGAAGCATGCATCGGATGGACACTTCTTTTTCCCATGATGCCACGGGAAAGCAAAGCAATCGACCGGAGACCAACCAATCGGGTGATTTCGATACGTTACACAGGGCTATTCCTCAGCACCCTGACTTCACGCACAGACCCAGGTGCTCAGCAGATTCATGTAAATAAAGCTGTAGAATTATCACAGCTGTGTTGAGATGATAGTAAATATGTGATGGTTTGTTGGAAAAATACATTTGAATAAAGTTTTGTTTGATATGGGATTCACTTCTATAAGTTTTCATTTATTGTGATGGTTATATTCATTCATTTTTTAAACATGTTTCCTGTTGTTTTAAGTAAATACAAGAGATTGCTTCACTAAAATGTATATAATCACATGGCCTGCATTGTCTAGTTTGTATTCAAGCACAGCTGTCATCTGACAATAGATATAAAATTACAATCTGCTTGTTTTACTTATTTTTGTCCACTACAAACTATCTGTTACACTGACAGAGACCGTAGTAGAGTTGTGAAGTTACTGATGCAATCAGGTGTTAGTGCACCTGTCCGTCATACACACGCATACGTTTTCATGTCTTTTATTAGGTTTGTTCGAGTTCATGCACCGCTGTAGGTGGATGACATCAAAGTACCGCGAGAGCGATTCCCGAAATCATATGGAGAAGTCTGATTTCGAGTCGCTCTCGCAGTATTGTGATGTCAATCTCCTGTCGGTTCTTGTGGTTCCGCATGAACTCGAACAAGTCTACTACGTCATAGGTCGCATGATAACGTCAACATGGCGGATGCTGTCCATACTTAACGCGAACGTACGTACTGTCTTAGCGCACGTTAAATGGGTACTCACAGTACACAGTAAGTATGCGATTTCGGATTCAGCCAATCTCCTGAACTCCAAACTGAATATCAGAATGGGAAAAAGGTTATTTAAGCAATTTTGAGCGTGGCATGGTTGTTGGTGGCAGACGGCCGGTCTGAGTATTTCACAATCTGCTCAGTTACTGAGATTTTCACACACAACCATTTCTAAGGTTTACAAAGAATGGTGTGAAAAGGGAAAAACATCCAGTATGCGGCAGTCCTGTGGGGGAAAATTTGTTGCCTTGTTGACGCTAGAGGTCAGAGGAGAATGGGCAGACAGATTCAAGCTGATAGAAGAGCAACTTTGACTGAAATAACCACTCGTTACAACCGAGGTATGCAGCAAAGCATTTGTGAAGCCACAACATGCACAACCTTGAGGCAGATGGGACTTTGGACAGTTGAAGACTGGAAGAATGTTGCCTCAATTTCTGTTGAGACATTCAGATGGTAGAGTCAGAATTTGGCGTTTAACAGAATGAGAACATGGATCCATCATGCCTTGTTACCACTGTGCAGGCTGCTGGTGGTGGTGGTGTAATGGTGGTGGGGTGTAATGGTTTTGTTCTGTGTTTACTTGTGTTCTGTGTATTTTTGTATTTTGGACTTTTATTTTGATACCCTGCTCTGTTCTGACTTTTATTTTGATATTCATCATGCCATGTCACAGTTCACACTTCCTGTCTGTCTGTATATAAGTCACTTCCTGTTCACCTGTTAGCTGCTGATTAATGTTTAGCCTGTTGCAACCTGTTATCCTGTTTTGTATCTGTTAGTTATCTGTATCTGTATCTGTTCCTGTTTCTGACCTGTGCCTGTTTCTTTGGATTTTTGATTGAACTCTGCCTGCCTTGACCTTGTGCCTGTTTTGGATTACGTTTTTGGATCACCCTTACTGGATATGTTTGCTGGCCCTTTTTGGGATTTTTCTAATAAAACCTTTTCGCAAATGGATTCTCACCTCTTCATAGCTTTCTTTAAAGCGCCCCCTTACAGAATAATCAGCCCAACCCGGAATCCAGCAAAGGTTTGTATCTTCCCACCAGCACTATGAAACCTGTTTTTGCACTGCTTGCACTCCGTCAAAACCACCGGCCCATTGAGGATTATGTAAGTGACTTTCTGGAATTATCTAATCAAGTACATTATGATGAGGAAACATTGAAACCCATTTTTTACAATGCTCTTGATGAATGGCCGCGCTTGTGTATGCCCCATGATATGTCTGCCTGGTCCCTGGAGAGTTATATTGACTTTGCCCTGTTGTTGTGTGGCTCTCCCTTCACGGTGGGTGTTGCGGATAGCAAACCCGAGGCTATTCCCAACATGCCACGCCATGTCCTGCCTGTTATGCCCACACCTGTACCAGTTATGCCTGCTCTGTCCATGCTTGCTCCTAAAATGGCCGCCACCATGCTTGCTCCTAAAATGGCCGCCATCCTGCCTGTCCCTAAAATGGCTGCCATCCTGCCTGTTCCCAAAATGGCCGCCATCCTGCCTGTCTCTGCACCCACACCTGTTCTCGAGAGAGCTACCATCATTCCTGCACCTGTATTTCAGAGAGCTATCATCACCACCACACCTGCACTCATGAGGGCTATTAGTCACCCAGCACCTGATGTCAAGATGGCCGCCATGCCTGAACCAACGACCACAGAGGTATGTTTCATTGACTCAATACTTTCTGAATTTGCCATAGCCCTGTGGTGCGTCTGGTCTGCCTTCTGCTCTGTTGTTCCCGAGGTTCCTCAAGGCCCTAAATCTGAACCATCCGATTCATCTGACCCATCTGACCCATCTGATCTGCCCGACCCATCTGATCTGCCCGACCCATCTGATCTGCCCGACCCATCTGATCTGCCCGTCTCATCTGATCTGCCCGTCTCATCTGATCTGCCCGTCTCATCTGATCTGCCCGTCTCATCTGATCTGCCCGTCTCATCTGATCTGCCCGTCTCATCTGATCTGCCCGTCTCATCTGTCCAGCCCGACTCATCTGATTCGTCTGTCCTGCCCGACTCATCTGATTCGTCTGTCCTGCCCGACTCATCTGATTCGTCTGTCCTGCCCGACTCATCTGATTCGTCTGTCCTGCCCGACTCATCTGATTCGTCTGTCCTGCCCGACTCATCTGATTCGTCTGTCCTGCCCGACTCATCTGATTCGTCTGTCCTGCCCGACTCATCTGATTCGTCTGTCCTGCCCGACTCATCTGATTCGTCTGTCCTGCCCGACTCATCTGATTCGTCTGTCCTGCCCGACTCATCTGATTCGTCTGTCCTGCCCGACTCATCTGATTCGTCTGTCCTGCCCGATTCACCTGGCTCAACTGACTATTCTGATTCATCTGGTCCACCACCTGGGACATCGCCACCCTGGGCTTTGGGAGCTTTCCCAAGTTTTTTTTGGGGGGGGGGTAGTAACCGGACACAGGGAGGAGGCAGAGGACACCAAGGCGGAGGCCGAAGTGTGCTCGGACCCTTCCTCTCCTTGTGTTCCAGGTCCAAGCCTGCCCCATGACCCAGGTCCAAGCCTGCCCCATGACCCAGGTCCAAGCCTGCCCCATGACCCAGGTCCAAGCCTGCCCCATGACCCAGGTCCAAGCCTGCCCGATGACCCAGGTCCAAGCCTGCCCCATGACCCAGGTCCTAGCCTGCCCCATGACCCAGGTCCTAGCCTGCCCCATGACCCAGGTCCTAGCCTGCCCCATGACCCAGGTCCTAGCCTGCCCCATGACCCAGGTCCTAGCCTGCCCCATGACCCAGGTCCGCATCTGCCCCATGACCCAGGCCCGCATCTGCCTCATGTTCCTGGACCATACTGGCCATATGACCCAGGACCTCTCCTGAACTGCCCTGCCTTCGCCAAGAGGTCCTGGCCCGCCCGCCCACCCTCTATTGGACTGTATGTTTTGTTTGTTGGGCTCCGGGAGTCGCCCTTTAGAGGGGGGGTTCTGTAATGGTTTTGTTCTGTGTTTACTTGTGTTCTGTGTATTTTTGTATTTTGGACTTTTATTTTGATACCCTGCTCTGTTCTGACTTTTATTTTGATATTCATCATGCCATGTCACAGTTCACACTTCCTGTCTGTCTGTATATAAGTCACTTCCTGTTCACCTGTTAGCTGCTGATTAATGTTTAGCCTGTTGCAACCTGTTATCCTGTTTTGTATCTGTTAGTTATCTGTATCTGTATCTGTTCCTGTTTCTGACCTGTGCCTGTTTCTTTGGATTTTTGATTGAACTCTGCCTGCCTTGACCTTGTGCCTGTTTTGGATTACGTTTTTGGATCACCCTTACTGGATATGTTTGCTGGCCCTTTTTGGGATTTTTCTAATAAAACCTTTTCGCAAATGGATTCACCCTCTCACTCGCTTTCTTCAAAGCACGCCCCGTTACATGGGGATGTTTTCTTGGCACACTTTAGAGCATCTTTGGGATGTGGTGGAATGGGAGCTTTATGCCTTGGATGTGCATCTCCATCAACTCCAAGATGCTATCCTATCAATATGGGCCAACATTTCTAAAATTAAAAAAAATGCTTTCAGCACCTTGTTCAACCAATGCCATATAGAACTAAGGCAGTTCTGAAGGTGAAAGGGGGTCAAACACAGTATTAGTATGGTGTTCCTAATAATCCTTTAGGTGAGTGTAGATCCTGCTGTTTAAAACTCTGCATGTAACAGTTCTCGGACAATGTATTTTGTCATTCTGTATGCATTGCCCGTGTACATAGGCTTGAATAGAAATAAAGCTTTGAAGCAGGTTGTTGACATAAGCAGAGCTTATTGGCATCTCCATTTATCTCCCTTTGTAAAATGCTGTATCTGCATAATCCTCCTTGGAAAACGACTATCCAGAAGCTTTTTTGTAAGTAGCAAGACTGCAATTTATTTTCATGAGAGAGCATGTGGAAAACTTTTTCTGCACAATACACACCCAATACACAATACCCAATTTTTTATGCATAAAAAGGTCATGTTTTTTGCAACAAAACAGGGTTTTGGACTATGCCGGTGCTGCAAACGGTTCTGAGTCTTTATACAACACTTTAAACTCTGAATTTTATAATGAAACTAGTAATTGCTTTTTTATTTTTAAAGATATCAAAGCGCTACAATGAGTATAAATTGTGATATTGCTGTAAAATAAAACCAACTAATGTCATATAAATCGGATAACAGTGAGATGAAATAGTTGAATATTTGACCTCATATATTAAGATGTTTATCTCATTATGGGCACATGAAAATAAGCTGCATAGTATGAATGACCCTATGTCACAGAGCAAAGATGCACAGTGCAAATTTCATTGACCCAAATGCCTGTAATCCAGCCTGCTCCCTCTTGAGCAATTGACCATAAAACTCTTCTCTTCATGCAGTCTGGGTGAGCACATGGTGACAGATGCCAAGTGACCACCCCTCTGCCAGTTATTGTGTTCATCTCTCCGGTGACATCCAGCTGATGAACTAGTTTCTCTTGGCCAGCTTCCTTTTGGGATCTCCCACCGACTGTCAGTGTCAAAGAGTTCAGTATGGCCAAATTTGAGATCTCATTCTATCCCCCATGTTTCTCTTTATCAGATGAGGAAGGCTGTGACCAGGCTCATCCCTGTGGGTCTCACGTGACCTCTGAGGTCTACAGCTGGCATGCTTTTGGAAACAGCTGCTGGAGATGACATGGGGTGAGTTATGACAGAAACATACAAATAAAGTAAGCTGGTTAAAAAAAATCTATCTAATGAAAGGAAAGGTGGGATAGTGATTATAGTCAACTAATGCTGCATGTGTTTTGTAAATGATCTAGATCAGTGGTTCTCGAACTAGGAGCCGTGCATGATAAATTCATGTATTTTATAAAATATCATAAAACTGAGACCCCCATGGCACAATCTCGGGGCCCCAGTTTTATGACATTTTATTAAATACATGAATTTATAATGAAATCTGTGTAATTAAACTTAAGCAAGATAAGGCTACTAATCAACAGCACTATGTTATATGTTTTACAAAATAAGTTTTGTTTTATTTTATATTTTCTGTTTTACAATGTTGAGGTCATAGATTTTCTTTGGGGGGCACGAAGGGCACAAGTGGGGGCCACCGTACACAAGTGCGGGCGCACGTAGAAAAAGTTTGAAAACCACTGAACTGATCAGGGGTGGATATTTCTGGTCCTGGAGGGCCACAGTCCTGCAAAGTTTAGCTCCAACCCAATCAAACACACCTGAAAAATCTAATTAAAGTCTTACTTGCAAATAGAGCAGGGATGGGCAACTTTGGTCCTGGAGGGCCGGTGTCCTGCAGATTTGAGCTCCAACCATAATTAAACACACCTGAAGCAGCCAATTAAGGTCTAGAAACTTTAAGGCAGTTGTGTCAAGTTGAAGCTAAACTCTGCAGGACACCGGCCCTCCAGGACCGAAGTTGCCCATCCCTGAAATAGAGGGTATGCATTGACGTCACTTTTCCATGTGACCACGCCGGAGCTTGCCCTGTTGAGTGGCAAAACATTCAACAAAATGGCTGGTTTTCATAACGGCTGCTGCGAAAACGCCAGTAAAACTGACTATTATCAGCTTTGATTGAATTTAGTTGGCCTTAACAGTGACCCTAACAACTTGCCAAACAAGCAGTAGTCCGTGGACATTGGCATATGGCCAGACATTGCTTTTCCTGACATATGTTTGTCTTGCCTAACACTATTAAACCCACCTTTGTGGAACACAAGGCTCATCATAATGAATGTCTTTTAATGAAGACTCACTGACAAAACTTTGCAATTACACAGAATAAGATTATTCATTGGTGTATTTTTATATGATTTTTTATCCCAAAATTTTAGATACCTGACATATGTCTACTGCTACTGATGTACTTTTCCTGTGAGTGTTTTTGCAGTCTGGAAATAGACCGCTCCAAATTTTTGTGGAATCTGTTAGCACAGACGATTACACTTTTCCCATTTTAGACGCGTTTTTCATGCTATGCTAATGCTGTCGCTCAGACTTTTTGCCACTCAGTGGGCGTAACCACAGTCACTTTCGCCAAAGGTGATGTCATGTGCATACCCTCTATAAGTCAAGTTTTACTTGCAAATGACGTTCAGGTTTGTTTGATTAGGGTTAAAACTAAACTCAGCAGGACTGTGGCCCTTCAGGACCAGTAATGCTCATCCCTAATCTAGATACTGTACACTATTAAAAATAAAGGTGCTTCATGATGCCTTAAAGGTGCAGTGTGTACATTTCAGCGGCATCTAGTGGTGAGGTTGCGAATTGCAACCAACGGCGTAGTACACTGCTCACCACTTGCTTTTGAAACACATAGAGAAGCTACGGTAGCTGCCACCGGACAAACATGTCATCTTCGGAGACAACTTAGTAAAAACAATTATCCGTTAAGGGCTTCTGTAGAAAAATTACGGCACAAAATGGCGACTTTCATGTAAGGGGACCCTCTTTGAATGTAGATAAAAAGGTCTTGTTCTAAGGTAATAAACACATAATGGTTCATTATAAAAGGTCTTTGTACACCCCTGATAATATAGTTTTGTATATTATTTTGCATTTCTGTCAAGAGATCCTTCTAAAAGTTACACACTGCACCTTTAAAGAACCATTTTTTGGCTAAAACGGTTCCATAACGATCCTTTATGTTTCACAAAAGTTTTTTATAGTGAATAAAGGTTTAATGTAAAGAAAGAAATTACTTTTTGAAGAACCTTTGACTAACTGTCCTTAAGGATCCAAAACATGAGCATGATATTTGGATGTCCCACGATTTCATTAAACATAGCTCTTCATCGGTGGTCCTATTGGGTACAGTGAGAGAGGTTCAAAGACGGCTGATTTCACAGTCTTGCGTCCAAAGACAGCCTACGGTAGTTTTCTGACATTGTCAGAAATTCAGCATGATCAATGCACAGTGTGTTTGCTGCTACGACCTGCGTACCGGTATTTGTTTACCACTAGCGCATGCTGCTGACGTTGCACTAATGTGTGACGCAGCCACTGAAGCCTCTGTGTCATCATCGTACAGTCTACATGCTTGTCATACCCAATTTTAAACGATCCACGTCGCACAGTGTGATAATGTAAAGATCTTATAGGAGTGCAAAAATCCTGCAGTGTATTCCGGGCCAAAGCGCAGTAAGATTTTAGTAGAATGCAGATGGTCTGATGGGTATTGGCTGATCTCATATCACGATGAGAGATTGAATTTATTAGAACGGATATGATCCAGCAGTTTTGCACGTCACATTTCTTCTCGGAAAAGTCATCCACGCATATCCACACAGGCTGGAGGTTGGGCCAGAATGCGATTGTTGGCTTGGAAAGTCTTGATGTTTTAGCTATTATCATTGTGTGAAGATGTTCAGCTGCAGCTGTTGGGCAGTTTATTATCATCCTATTACTAACCATTTACTGGTATCCCTCTTCTGCGTTCCAGTAATAAGAATTTGTGTGACCACTTCGGGATACTTTGTCCCAATGCGTTTTTCATTAAATAAACGTTTATTTCGCCCACCCGTAAAATTCTCTGAAAAAATTTGGCCCCCAAGGCATCTTGTGTTTTCTGTAAAGATTGCTGCATAAACAGAGAAATACTTAAATATTTAAAGGTTTAGTCAATTTTCTTAAAAGAAAAATCCAGATAATTTACTCACCACCATGTCATCCAAAATGTTGATGTCTTTCTTTGTTCAGTCGAGAAGAAACTATGTTCCTTGAGGAAAACATTGCAGGATTTCTCTCATCCCAATGGACTTCAATAGAGCCCAACAACCAATACTCAACTCAACACCCAACAGCCCCCTTCAACGGAGCTTCAAAGGACTAAACGATCCCAAATGAGGCATAAGGGTCTTATCTAGCAAAACGATTGTCATTTTTGACAATAAAAATAACAAATATACACTTTTAAAGCACAACTTCTCGTCATGTAGATCCGGTCATGATGCGCCAGTGTGACCCCACGCAATACGTCATGACGTCAAGAGGTCACAGAGGACGAACGCGAAACTCCGCTCCAGTGTTTACAAGTGTGGAGAAAGAGGGCTGTTCCGACGTTGTTGTATGTGGAATGATACTTATTAGTGTCTTTGTGTCAGTTTATTGTTTAAAATGGTCCGCAAATGTGCGTTTTATATATGTAACACGTGATCTTCCTACGTCACTACGCATTTACGTTAGGTCGCGCTGGTCCGGACCTAGACGAAAAGTTGTGGTTTAAAAGTGTATATTTGTTATTTTTCTTGTCAAAAATGACAATCGCTTTGCTAGATAAGACCCTTATGCCTCGTTTGGGATTGTTTATAGTCCTTTGAAACTCCGTTGAAAAAAACTGTTATGTGTTGAGTTAAGTATTAAATGTTGGGCTCTATTAAAGTCCATTAAAATGAGAAAAATCCTGCAATGTTTTCCTCAAAAAACATAATTTCTTCTCGACTGTACAAAGAAAGACATCAACATTTTGGATGACATGGTGGTGAGTAAATTATCTGGACTATGGACTAATCCTTTAAGAAGTATGTTAAATGTTTTAAGGCCTGTATTCCTAGACACACTGCACTTCTTCTGGACTGAATTGCTGATCAAATGAAATGTAGTTTGAAATGAAGTTGAATGCTGGATTTCCGGAGGTACGAGTGACTGATATCTCTTATTTGTTCCAGAGCGAAAAAGTCTGAGTATGAGTGTCATGCAACATGAGCGTGGGTAGGAGATGACAGAATATTCATTTTAAAGCACATTATCTGTGGAAGCTGAGACTCCTTTGGACTGACTAAACTTACAGATGTAAATCTTATTTCTGCCACAGCATTTCAGACAAACCTTTTTTAGGAAATACGAAATACGAAGAGCTCAGATGTAAAAGCCGCTAAACACCATCTCTGTCAAAAATGAGATAATGATATTAACTGAATTATCTCAGCGGGTATTGTTTATCAAATACCTTTACAGAACTGTTTAACCCCCAGCTCAGGTCTTCAGAAATACCAGTTTGTTGGTATTCATCGCCATGTCGATTTTTCAGCAAGTCCTCTAAGTTCAAACTTGGGTCCCTTTTGAGAACTTGGACCTGAATACAACCCGAATGTGGCAGCCATGTGCATCACAGCGCCCCCTAATTTGTGGTCCAGTTTCTCTTTAGTTTTACATTCTGACTGTCATCATTTGCAATGTTTCTAGTTGCATCTTGTTCTTTTTTCTAGATGCATCTTGTTGATTTTGAGTCTGGTCAATACTTTGATAGGAGACCTCCTGGGAAATAGAGGTGTTAGTGAGACTAGCAGGGGGTACTCTGGGAGTGCTCACCCTGTGGTCTGTGTGGGTCCCTGACCATAGACTGTAAAAAATATGGACGTAGTGTCTGTGATATCACCCATAGGTTTGTGAAGAGCTTTTTTGAAGCCAATCTTGGCCACGCGTCATCAGGCATCTCTCGCGGATAACAAAAAATGGGGAAAGAGGCGGGACGTGGGTGAAGCTAAGGTGGCTGGTTGCTGAAACCACGCCTCCCCAGCTCGACTCTAGTGACAGCAGTGCCAGTTCACGTGTCATTCAAGTGGTCATGCCCTTAAAGGTGGAGTGCACAATGTTTGAAAAATGCTTTGGAAAAAGGAGTTGGGCCGACTACCAAAACAGACTTGTAGCCAATCAGCAGTAAGAGGCGTGTCTACTAACCGACATCCTTGCCGGGATTGCGTATGTGTGGGGCGGGTCTTTCAATAGAAGGTCCAGATTCTATTGGGGTAAGGGCATGTTTGTTAAGGTGATTTCAAATGTCAACATTGGCTTTCAAACATTGTGCACTCTGCATTTATTTATTCAGAACTTTACTTATTCAGAAGCTTAATATAATTTAACTCATTACAAAATGCCTTCCAGGAAAAATTTCTTCTAAAAATATATAAACATAAAAATATATCAAATGAAAGAACAGACCCTCCGCTTTCAAACAAACAAACAAACAAACAAACAAACAAAAAACGTGGAAAAACCATTTCATCCTATCTATATTTTTTTCTCTGCTTAAAATACAATTTTTTTTAGCAAAAAGCTGAAATAATTTCATTTTTGTGAAGGAATTTTGTTAGAGATCAGATTCAGAAAGATTATCAAAACCTACATGGAGTTTAAAATTAGTAAATACGTTTTGGTTTCAGTTTTTTATAAATTGGGTAAGTGCATCTAGTGGATAATGGCTGTATTGCAGATTAATATAAAAATTCTTCAGAAACAAGTTTTTTAAGCAAATGTTTTCTCTTAAATGATGAGATAACTCGTCAATGGTGGGGAAAGAGTTAAATGGATGAGTAAGGGATAATGTAGAGGCAGCCAGTAGTTATCGGGAAATAAGCCCCGACAGTGTGATCAGGACCCGACGCGAAGCTTTTTTCCCAATAACTACCAGCTGCCTCTACATTATCCCGCTTATTACATGGCTACTTGTCACATAAGAAAAAAACTGGACATGAATATGAATTTGAAACATTTTATTGGCATATTTGTTTTAAATGAACATTTTTATCCTTCCGCGAAACTTTGCACAGATGCATAAAATGATCGTAATACCTTATTAAGATCCTCTGCTTCATACTTGTCTGTCTCCATTTTTTCTCTTTTAGCCAGTCTTTGAGAAGTTTTAATGCCCATTCTGTATTTTTTTGCGTGTTGGCTTCGTAGCTGTCATGCTCTATTTTGTCAAGTTCAGTCTCAGTAAGCTGTCTGTGTCTTGTCGTGGTTGTCGAGTGTTTGTCACAAGATGGCGCCAAACAGTAATCTTTATTGATCTTTATTGGCGCCGAGCGATTTTACTCGTACAAGTAGTACCAGCTATGCGTTATTACTTTGGAGCGGTTATTATTTGAAAAGAACGAACCTGCAAATGTCTCAACTGACCTATCAGAATCAAGCATTACAGAGAGCCGTGTAATAAAAAAAATTAATCACCCCTCACAGTTGTCATGAAGGACAAAATTTGCCATATAGACCAAAAACACTTTTTTTGTACCAGGCTGTAAACACATTTATTTCTGCTGTAAAGTTGGGCATTTTAACATGGAGGTCTATGGGTATTCAGTCCCTTTTGGAGTCAGCCTCTAGCGGCCAGTCGATGAATTTCAGTTTAAGTCACTTCCATATTGGCTTCATAAGCTTCATTGGCTAAATAAGGGAGTCATACAAAATGTGCAGGGCAGTGGGCCTCCAGGAATAACGTTAAGAACCACTGCTTTAAACCATGGTCCTGACTCTCTGTGGTCGTGAGTAGGGATGTGCCCCGGCATCCTGGCCAAATTTGCCCTTTGGCCTACTAATCATCCTCTCATATACTATTGGCTATATCACTCTGTCAGCCCTCCACTAATAAGCTGGTGTGTGGTCTGGCGCAATCATCCAGGTGGATGCTGCACATTGGTGGTGATTGAGAAGATTCCCCTTTCAGCACTTTGAGTGCTGCAGAAAAGTGATTTATAAATGTAACAAATTATTGTTATAAAGTGACATTTGTTAAAACAAGGCATTTCAATTACCGACAAATAACCTTTCCATTGCAATTAAAGTGAAATCACTGAATCTAAACATAAGAGTCTGATAAAAAAGCACACTTACAAGAAAACTTACTGTGGCTGCACTTATCTGAACTCTTCGTATATCCAATTCTATCCTTATGTGTCTCACTGGTTCCTGTTTACAACCTCTGTATCATTCTGACAAGTCGCTTTATTCAGCTGGCTTTTAAAACAACAGCCCACATATCTGTTAACTGTAAGTGAAGCACCTCAACCTATGAAAGCGAAAATAACAAGCTATGACACATTTAGTGTCTAAATTGCCGGCCCCTTACAGAAGTTACAGATACTCAACACTTATGTTATTGTATGACTCACGTCACTGTCCATTACACTGCCAGACCATCATTATTCAGTTCTATGCACATCACACTGGCTCATAAAAGTCACTTCCTGTGAAATGAATCCACAACCAACAACAGGTGGTCTGAGTTGCCAGATTGGAGGCTCTTTTTACACCTCTATCTAGAAGCTGTAAAAGCAGCTGACAGCCTCTGGCTTTGATCCTATATGGCTTCAAAACACACTTTTTGCTCCTGACAACTAAGATGATGATGGATATAATGAGATGACAAATCTTACAGCCATTCCCACAATAATGATGATTTAATTCAAAGAGTCAGATCCAGATCTGTCACAACACTTTCAGTGGAACGCTGTGATTGGAAATAAGCACTTGACATAAACATTTTATAATGGGACAATCACAGCATTAATGATGGCCAGATAAGGATTAAGTCAATGCCAGTGCTTAAAAAACAAAGAATTATAGATTTTTTGTCTGAAATCCAAAGCGTTTGCTTTTGTACTGTCTTAAGAAAAATAATTTTTTAACGTGTTTTATTCTCATCCCTCTTTAGAAGTAATGATGTATCGCTGAAGTGCACGCTCATGATATTAGGTGTCACAAAGTCTCACTTATAATGATTCAGAAAGTGCTTTGCAGTGAGGTCGTATTGAGGGGATTTGAGGGTCTTTTTAAAACTTTTAAACTAGGAAAATTGGTGTCAGACTTGCAGTTCTGCTCTGCAAAAATGATCAAATAAATCTGGTAGCAATGACTTGGCACACAATAGTCGGTATTGGTGGTACAGCAGGTGAATGCTGAGGTTAATTAGCAGATTTTTAGAAACTGTGTTTGTTTTGCAGGGACAGTGCTTATGTTCAGTCATTATTTACTCTCTTCATGTTGCACCAAACATGAATTATTTTCGTTCTTCTGCAGAACCCAGTGTGTGAATTATTGAAGACATTATTTTAGACATAATCAAATGAGGATGATGGTGAATAAGCGTTAGCTTCAAAATTACAAATATAGATCACTGTAAAAGTATTAAAAATGGTCCATATGAGTTAAAATATTATAAAAGTCTTTACATTTACATTAAGCAAACGCTTTTATCCAAAGCGAGTTACAATATAGGAAACAAGCAATTTGTCATAAAAAATAAACTATGACTTATAATAAGGTGAACAGATGCCCCGTTTTTCATGGACAGTCCCTTTTTTTTTGGTGTTCTGTTTTCCACAAACCCACAACAATAAAAAGAGGAAAACCTTTAAAAGGTTTTGTCCCCATTTTTTAATTCATAGAGTCCTAGACTAAAACACATTTATAACTTGCACTGATCTTAAAATATGTCAGGGCCTTGGATTTTTCTCAAGATACTCACCTGTAACTTCATTGCATATTTATAAAAGATGCTTAAACATCTTAATTGAACTAAGACTTGGTTCTGGCTTTAACTAAGTTTTGTCTGTGAAACCAGGCCTTAACATGTTAGATGAATAGTAAGTGTGATATTAAAAAGACTGCTTTTGGTTTCCAGACTTAAAAATTGGCTACATTTAGACTAATATTGGATGTATAAACCTGAAGAGAAACATTTTAAAATTGAATCTTGTTTCATACAGCTTTATATGAATACAATAAATACTGCCCTACAAACCCAGCACTGTAGTGAAAAACACACTAGTAAAATATAAAATAAATATAAAAAATCTGGAAAATGCACATAAAAAGCTGGGTATTTTTTTAACCCAGCGTTGGGTCCCAACCTGTTGGGTGTTAATTTAACCTACACTCTTAGAAAAAAAGGTACAGGATGATACAAAAGCTGTCACTGGGGTGTTACCTTTTCAAAAAGTAAACTTTTGAACTTTTGGACCCAGCATTGGGTCAGAAAGGGACGAGCCTAGCCTCCTGGGTTGTTTTAACCTATTGTTGGGTCAAATATAAACATTTTCTGGGTTAATTTCAACCCAGCTGCTTGGCTTGTCCCTTGTTGACACAATGCTGGGTTAATAATAACCCAGCATTTTTAGCCACCTCCACACGGCGGACCCTGCCCCGGATCCAAAATTACTTATTTTGACTTAATATAAAATATTTCTTTTACATTTTTATTTTTGTTCTATTATCATCACATATCTAAAAATCGTTGAATGAATAATATGGTAAAAAATGGTCTTTTGATGCGTGAAACTTGATTCAGATTGCCACAAATGCTACACCATCTTTTAGCTTAGGTCCTACTCTACAAAATGAGTCCATTCACAGCATTTTCTTTGGTTGTGTGCATGAATAATCCCTTGCTATTTATTATATGTGCAAAACAAAAAATATTTTTATATGAAAAAAAAATGCATTTTCACACCCTTCAGTAAAATAAGAATAACTTTTGAATTTGACATGCAAAGAGACCATTTTTTTTTTGGTTGTTTACTGTCTGCTGCTGGTAAGACCCAAAACTGTCTGCAGTCTGCTAGAGCAGTGGTTCTCAAACTGGGGTCCGGGGCCCCCAGGGGGGCCGCGAGATGGTGCCAGGGGGGCCCCAGTTTTATGACATTTTTATAAAATACCTTAATTTATCATGAATTCTGTGAAATTAAACCTAACAAAAATAAGGCAGCACTACTTTGTATAATTTAATGTTTTGTTTAATTAATGAACGACCAATGTCGCACACCTGTGTGTTCCGGTTAGGTGCGTTGGATAAAGAGACAATAATAGTCCACCAAACATATATACACAAGAGATATCCCGCACACTAATAACTTGCAAAATATTAAATTAATTTATTGCGACGTTTCGATCGTAAGATCTTCTTCAGGCAATAAATTAATTTAATATTTTGCAAGTTATTAGTGTGCGGGATATCTCTTGTGTATATATGTTTTGTGTATATATGTTTTGTGTATATATGTTTTGCCGCGAAGGAATGCACCGTACACAAAGTGGGCCGCACGCTGAAAAAGTTTGAGAACCACTGTGCTAGAGCACACAGAACCAGAGCTATTCACTTTCAAAGACAGTGTTTAGAACATAAAAAAATAAAATTTGGTGTTTCATCATACGAAAAACAACATAAATAACAATATTTGTCACAAACAGCAGCTTTTTTATGCTTTTTAAGGGTTTTTTGAAAAGGATATAAAGATATTGCATGTATTCCACTGTATGTGGTTATGGGGACAATTCAAATTTTTTTAGGCGGAAATTGTATACAAAAAGGGTATTATTCCTCCCATCAGTTGGAATAGAATAACTTTTGCATGTATTACGATAGAGAAAAAAATTATTTTTCCTCTGTAAGCTGACATTAGATGGAATCAAACAAAACTATCGCCAGGTTGCTGCAGCACCCGGGGCCAGAGTTATACACTTTTAAATAAAGACTTAAAACATTAAAAAGCGCCTTTTTATTTTTGTGTTTATTAGAGCAGTGGTTCTCAAACTTTTTCAGCGTGCGGCCCCCCTTGTGTACGGTACATTCTTTCGCGGCCCCCCGAAAGAAAATTTATGACAAAACAGTTCTAAACATAATATTTTAATTAAACAAAACATATTAAATTATACATAGTAGTGCTGTTGGCTTATTATTTTTTAGGTTTAATTACACAGAATTCATGATAAATGAATGTATTTTATAAAATGTCATAAAACTGGGGCCCCCCTGGCACCATCTTGCGGCCCCCAGTTTGAGAACCACTGTATTAGAGGACTGACAACACGTACAAACATGTTTAGCACTTTCAACAGTGTTTTATGTAGTTTCAAAGAGTTTCTTGTAAAATGATACCAAACTTTTGTATATACTTTGTATATTTGGGTATGCCAAATCCAGGCGGAAATCCCAAAATAGCCTCTGTGCTTAAGAGGCTAAAGTGTTCATATCTGTACCAAAATGCTACACATTAGGACCTTTTTAAAAGGTACCTTCAAATTGACAACTTTTGTACCTTTTTCTGAATGCTGGGTTAAATCAGCCCAAATTTGTGGGTTGTTTTGTGTTGGGTCAGATATGAAATTTTCTAAGTTACTTTAACCCAAAGGGTTGGGTTCATCCATTTTTGACCCAACACTGGATTGAAAATAACCCAGCATTTTTAGAGTGTATGTATATAGCAAGAAAGGAGGGATAAACACTTAGAAATAAAACATTCATGTTTCAGTAGACCTTACAGTTTTGTTTTGTCTTTTTTCTCTGAAATTTTCTGGGGACCTCTTAGAACCAAATAGTTTCAGTCTTTTCCCTAATTACAGCATTAACTGCACCGAAATAAAGATGATGAAGTTCAGTTTCGTCACAATGTTCATTTTGCCTCACTGTTTATAGCTATAATAAATATTAAAGCATCTCATGATTGTTTCACATACATGGTAATTTTCTTAATTCCTGTTGTGGATGTGTTTCCTAAAAGGTTTTATATTCTCAGTGAGAATATAATCCACAATGACGCCCTATTACACAGCATTATTCCCTGCTCGTGGTAAATGTAACCTTTGCTCGTGTTTACAGACTTTGTTTTCAGCACAACATGTTCACGATACAAACTAGATAAAAAAACTGTTTGTGTTGTTTCAGTTTTCTAAATTAAACCACGGTTCACTTTCTACGAAGGCCTACTTTATGTTGGCCAAAATTGACTCCATCCACTCCAAGAACAAATAGTACACTTTGTTGCTCTCTAAATGTGTTAGAATCTGTTCTTGTTGTGATGCAATTTCCTCCCTGTGAAATGACATGTCACTTCTTGAGATATATAATGGATTGTTGCAGCTGTTGCCAGTATATGCCAAGCCTTAACCCTAGTACACTGTGTGAACATAGTGCGAACACTCCATAAAGCACAAATGAAACTAGACATTGGTCATTAGCAGTCAGCTCAAAGCAGTTTCATTACCGGCTCTTCCCTCGAGCTTGAAGTGTCTCTCTAGTGTATACTCTATTAATCTTCAGCATCCCTCAGAATCCTGGACCTGCATATCTTTAGAGTTAGCAACATCAGGTCCAAAGAGTTCTCCATTTTAAACCTTCAACCAATAATCTCCAAGGACCGAACCTTCCAGTTATGACTTGGCAGTGTTGCATTTTTCAGAAGATCATATACCACGGGTGCAATCAAACTCAGGACATGACGAAATTTCCGTTTTGCATTATTCACTCGAATGCATTGGTATGCGATTCAGATTGTCTCTTTGGGAAAATAAAAAAATTGTGTTGACCAAAAATTGTGTTCGGTACAATGAAGTACTGATGTTCTGATTACTTCAAGGTCCAGTATGTTTTTTTGCAACATCTTCAAAACACAAAGAGAAGCAAGTACAAACATGTTGTCAGCTGAGCTGGATTTAACAACAGATGATTTTAACAAAAATATCTGAATTATTTTACAAATAACTTAAGCTGCTGACTATGCAAAGTTACGAGCTTGATTTAACAACACTTCACAAAGACAGAGCTATTGCTACTGTTTGCTGTTAAACAGCCATCTGCAGTTATCCGGTTTATTTCCCAAAGAGCACCGCATATAATAAATGTTTTCAGTTTCGCTTCATTCTCTGTGTCTGTCTCGTTAAACTCTGTATTAACAAAATCAAGTAGGCTATATAACAGAAAACAAATCTAATGCTGTGATGCGGCACATCTAAATAACACAAGAGCCGGTGCACAAAAATCTCGTAATTCCTAAATACTTAAATTTAGTCTGTGATCTGAATTCCCAAAACAATTTGAATTTTCATGCATATTTTACATTAAAAGTGTCAGGAACAGGGGACAGATAAACCCAAAAGCAAGCGACGTCGGGGTGAACAGAAAACACTTTAATAAATTGACAAACAAAGGCCCACGAGGGGGCAAACAACAGTAAACAGGATATTTATACACTGGACAGACTTAACACAAAACTAGACTTGACACTAGACTAGAACACTAGACTTCAACAGCAAATACAAAACGAACGACTACAGGACAAGAAACACAAGGGCTTTAAATAAAGGAGTAAACCAAGAGGGGAACAGGTGATAGGTATAAAACAATCAAAACCAATGAGAATGACAAGAGACGAGACATTTGCTGTTTCTCAATATGCGTTCTTCAGCGATCTTGCGTCCTCGCGTTCTCGTCCTACGTCATCAACTGTCGAAGTTCATTCCAATTCTCAAGAACGCAAGTACAGAGGACGCATGAAAATATCTGGATGAGGTCTTGATATCGAGGATGCATCGAATGCAGACTTGCGCATTGAAATCTGGGGAAGTCACGTGACCAACAGATGATTGCACACATCTCAATTCTCACAAGTGCGTTCTGTGTTTTTGAGACCTTCTGAGTTCGTTCTTTCAAGGAAAACACGTGGCCTGATATCAACAAACCTTGGCCATATGTTCCCACACAGAACATGATACTGTCAGAACCCTGTCAAATTAAACTAGACACTAAAACAAGAGAACATTCTGACCGGATCCTGACAAAAAGTCTGTAAAAGCATTAAATGAGCAGTAGAATTAACACTGCAGTGGCACATTAAAAACAAACAAATATTCAAATAAATTTTTTTCTATTTTAATAATTATTGCAGATCGAATATTTGACCATTCGTGTACATCCCTAGGATAAAAAAAACTGTTGTTTTTGTAACCTAACCCTAAACCCAACGTCTTGTGAGATTTGACCGTAACAACAACCCAGCATTTTTTAGAGCGTACTGTTACTTTATCTCTCAACTGCTTATATTCATTTAATGTGTAAAAGACTGTGTACTACTATATAATCACATCATTTTGAGATTATCTTGTGTTAAAATGTCTGCTCAAGTGCAAGAAAACATAAACTCAGTTGGCATTTGCGCGCTGTCTTTACCATTTGCTTGTACTGGTGTGATGTCTGAACTGAAGCCTTGAGATAAGGATCGGGCTCGCGCTTTAGAGGTGCATGCAAACAAAACTTATCAAACAATGCATGAGTATAGTTTTGAGATCTGTTTTGCGTCTTTTTGTGCTTAAATATTTAAATTGGACAATCTCGTTAGTGACTTTTGCTTCCCTTCTAACTAGGGATGCGCCGGAATGAAATTCTTGGCCGAAACCAAGACCGGAAACCGAAAATTATTTTGGACAATTATTAGTACCATTGCATTTATGGCTATGACTGTACTAACTTTACTAGGGGTGTGACAGATCACAAAACTCATGGTTCGGATCACATTACAGTTTTTAAGGGACGGGTCGGATAATTTTTTGGATTAGCAAAAAAGGGGTGGGAAAAATCTAATAACAGAGAAATTACAAACATTTATAAAAAAAGAACAAAGTTGCACATTAAGTAAGGTCCGTAAGCATTAGGTACAGAAATTTAATCAAATGAATAATAACACTGCCTTTATATTAAATATAATTATTATTTTTTAGAACTACAGAAGTGATTTTTTTCTTTGTTTTAAGTTGTTTGATTAACATTAAAGACACAGACTTAAGTAGGTTAATTGAGGTTACTGTCTCTTTAAGACCAGTCTCCTGAAGATGCGTATAAATAGCACGAAGTGTAAAACTAGTGCAATACATACGCCAAATTCCACTTTGGCGTGCATATGATACGCAAGTCCTTCCCATTCACTTAAACGGTGCATCTTTTTTTGTCATTTTATTTATTGGTTTCTCAATTTTTTTGCTTTTTTTTACCATTTTCGCTTGGGTTTAGGGTTAGAACAACTTTTTGTTATATAAAAATGACATCCTAACCCAAACCCCAACTCTAACCCCAACTCCAAGCGACCATGGCTTAAATATGGACAAAAACATGGAGAAACCTGTATATTAAATAACCTCATTAAGCAAATCTAAAATCTGGCCTTAAACCCAAGCGAAAATGGTTTAAAAAAAACAGAAAAAAATTGAGAAATCAATAAATAAAACGACAAAAAAAGATGCACCGTTTAAGTGAATGGGAAGGACTTGCGTATCATATGCACGCCAAAGTGGAATTTGTATTGCACGAGTTTTACACTTTGTGCTATTTATACGCATCCTCAGGAGACTGGGTAGAATAAGCACAGACTGGTCTAATCTATACATACACTTAAGGCATAAACACATTTTTTTAAATTAGAAAAATAATACTGTGTAGATCATTTTGTTTGTATGTGCCCGGTCAATAACAGAAAGATTTTACACAATTGCTCCACATAAAAACATTATGTTGTTTTTCATTGCTCTATTCGACAAATGTATTTTAATGGATTACATTTTGAGACACACTAGCGCAACTCTCTCTAAAGTTTGCACATCAAGAGTTCTGATTTTTGAAGGGCATATGGATCTTCACATCTGACTGGAGCTGGACTGGACACATTCAACCGCATGTGCGTCTTGTGCCATAGTTCTGTGCGTACAGAAAGCTGCTCACTTTAGCGCCTTTTTGCTGTTAAATTGTTTAAAATCACTTAAATGTTAACATTTGCATGCCTTTGAAACACGTGCAAATAATAAACTTTCCCTACTTAAATGTGCGTATTAATCGCAAATCCGTGATCCGTACTGATTCACAACCTCAGGAGCTAGGGAACGAATTGAGACACAGGGATACTGAAATAAGTCCACATCGCAGACATGTTGCTTTAGACTAGCACGTGCAGGTCGCGGTTTCTGTTTGCGTCATCACAACATTTCAGCCGCATTGTTTCGGTGATAAAAGTCTTTTGGACGAAAACCGAAAATAGTCTTTTGGGCCATTTTTGGCCAAACATTTTTGGTGGCCGAATATTCGGTGCATCCCTACTGCTAACAACACATTCATTTTAACACATTTGTAATAATTATCTTACCAATGATGCACAGAGGAATCTCTTATGTAAATTAGTTACTGTGTAACAAAATTCCTGCAACGTTGGTTCGCAAAAGCGCCTTTTATAGCTGTGTCTGGTGCGCATTTTTTATTTTAATCACGCATGCGCACCAGTTATGTGCACCTCTGTGTATACACCACTAATAATATATGTATACTATATTGAATTTCTGTCAAGAGATCCTTCTAAAAGTCACACATTGCACTTTTAAGCTACAAAATAAATGTAAACAATGTGATATAAAACTAATAAAACTGAGCTTACTTTATTTCTTTAGGCCCTGGGGATCTTTACGTGTGGTGCTGTGCCACACAATCTAATGTTTGTTTATCTTTTCTCTCTGATTTGTGAGCCATCCTTTTAATGTGTTATATTGTCCTTGGCTCCGCATGCCGAGGGTAAACACGATGAAATTGCTTTGCGTCATGACACTTTTTGGGCAATGATGGTTTGGATGGTTTCCATGACAACTGAGGCTTGATTCTGAGAAAAATATCCTGGGGAGACGTTTTAGTAAAGGCCAGATAGCATCTTAGGTGTACCGAAGGCATTCCAAAATAGCCTTAAATGGATAGAGATGACAAAACGACGGGGTGTCAGACCTCCCTCTCTAAGAGTTTGCTACCCTATCAAATATCCCAGGTGTTTACTGCCGAGGGTATTGTCCTGTTGTGAATAAGGCGCATACGGGTTTCTGCTCTGACAATTTGCCGTGTGAGGTAAGGTCATTTCTGGATGATTCATCATAGTGCCCAAGTGTTCATATCTTGGTCCACCAGAAGTGCAGTGCCGTCACGCGATCACAGACTCTCTGCTGTGTATCTCTGAAGATAGACGTCTAGGCCAGCCGTCTCCTCTGGTCTTTTATAATATGACTGCATATAAAACCCCAAAATAGCTGGAAAGTACGGGCCAAGTGATACGGCCTGTAAATCATCAAGTCCTATTAAAACAGGGGGTGCTCAATTCGAACATTTTCCGCTTGTACGCTATTTCACTATCACTTTTTGCTTAAAGACATTTATGACTTTATTTACTTTTCAATGTAAAAGTACTTCAGCTTTGAGTCTGAGTTTTGGTTTATTCTGTTATGCTCCGTCAAGCTTGAATGCAAGAAAGCATTTTATGTGAGTGCTCCCCTTCAGTTGAAAGCTCACATCTCATTCGGTTACATACAGATTGGTTCCCTGTTGGTCTTAATTCAAAAACCACACAGCATAGTGCAAGCTGACGGCACCAGTGGGTGTTCAAGTAAATATTGAGAACCTTTAATCTAAAGCCCTCAAACAGGTTGTTTTCTTGAGGAGGTCCGGGAGATTTGTATTTTACAGATGTGCTTTGGGATTTTAATCTTGTCAAGGTCTGTTTTTCCTCACATTGAAACTGTACAGAGAAGAGAGCAATATACATATATACCTGTTTTACGGGGTTCATTGAGAAATCTAATTATGTCTGAATAAGAATGCCTCTGATTGCTGCGTGTTATTTTTTCACCGTGCGTTTAATTTATTTTGACCTTTATTAAATACCTTGACTACAGCCGCCAGTGTTCTTGTTGTGCTGCCTGGTGCTACATTATGGATTTAATCCTCTTTGCTGACTTGCTGTGTAAAATAACAGCTCTTGGTTCAAGCACTGCTGGCATGCTATCCAACGTAAACAGAGAAATAAATCAAAACGCTAAAACTTTCAGGTAGCCCCTCAGTAATAATTCCAGATAAGAGCATTGCATGAAATCATAGAAATCCTCTGTTAATAAATGCTAATCAAACGCCATTCAGAAATTAAATCCTGTATAAATATTGTCTATCATTTTGTTCATGGGACAGAGGTTCGTTCACTAAAGGTGCCGTAAAACTGTATACCTAGGCATAGATGAATAATAAGAGTTCTGTACATGATAATGACATATTGTGAGCCTCAAACACGATTGTTTCCTCATTCTTATGTAAACCTTGTTCATGCAAAAGAGCGCTGAAAAACAGACCAATCCTAACATAACACCGACTGTGACATCACAGTAGAGATGTACGCCCCAACAGTAAATTACACATTAAATTTAGTACAATGTTGTTACAATACTAAGTTGTGACTGCTGAGTTAGCGCTATAGGCTAGTTAATACTATATGCTAGCATTTAGGCTAAAGTTCTCTTATTGATACAGTTACGTTTTCAAGTTCAAGAAATCTTTATTATCCCCGAGGGGCAATTTGTTGTGCAGCAGCATACAATACACATTACACAAAACAACAACCATACAATCAACAGAAATAAATTAAATACATACAACACAGAAGTCCGCAACTCACATTAACTTGTTAAGACCACCTATAGCAGCGGGGACCAAAGAGTTTTTGTGTCTGTTGGTCCTGCATTTAGGCAGATTGAATCTACGACCTGACGGCAACAAAATAAAACAGCCGTATAGGGGGTGGCATGGATCAGCTAAGATTGAATGTGCCTATTTATTTTTGTAGGTCCATACTGATAAAAACACAAATTTACTAATCAGAAACATCAATTAACTGTTGATTATTCCCCAAAATCTGTATCTTTATTTGATACAGGATCAAACATAAGGTCTGTTTACACACACACACAGAGCTACTGAAAGGAGCTGCTCTGTGAAACAGCCAATCAGAGCAGAGCTGACCATTATTATCCATGACCCTTTCAAATAAGGTAATAATAGACCATTTCATTCTAAAGGCAAATCCTGGGGTTGTAAATAGACATGTGAACCATCTCAGGATCATTTTTGCACTTAAAAAGCCACAAACCTTCTATGTAGATATCAGAGAACAATTTAACAGATTATTTCAGTGCTTTTTTTGGCACCTTTAAAGCGACACCATGTAATATTTCAACCTTCATAATACATTTTCAAGACCCTTGTGATAGTACATTGACTTTAAATAGGTTGAATGACATGTCTACCATAGCCTGACTGGGTCTGTATCGCTTTTACTCGTATTTAAAACGTAGGGTTTCTGGTAGTAACCAGAGCACAAAAGAAAACGCTTAGGTTACTCACGTAACCCCGGTTCCCTGAAATAACGGGAACGAAGCATTGCGTCAGTTAGCTGACGCTATGGGGGAAACTCCTGTTTACTCCGTGACTGAAGCCTATTGGTTAACGTCTGTACAAAGTACAGACCAATGACGTTTGAACCCGCGCGCGGGAAGTACACGTCCTTATATAAGCGCGGTTCAAGCGTCAGGAGCTCATTATTATTCGACTGAAGCGCGCAGCCGAATACACTCGCTGCGTAGACGTTTGTAGCACGGCAAGTGACGCAATGCTTCGTTCCCGTTATTTCAGGGAACCGGGGTTACGTGAGTAACCTAAGCGTTCCCTTTCAATACGGTTCACTTCGCATTGCGTCAGTTAGCTGACGCTATGGGGGAACGTAATCCCATCACGCCGTGCATACACAACGTACAGAAGTGCCTTACCGGAGAGACACTGCGTGTGGCCCTATACCCGGCATATTCACAGCTTTAAGCAATGTGTAAGCACCATATAAAATGTTGACGCGCACACGGTGGGGTTTTAAACGCACCGGGGGCACATAACATAGCACAAGACGGCGAGATACCGAGCGCGCCGCGGGTGTGCGAGATAAGTAAATTCAGAGTCACGTTGCTGAGCTCGCTGAGCGCACCGTGGTGTACACATAAAACGCATGAGCGTGCATGATTGAGCCGAGAGAACCTGCGCTCGTAGGGCAGGGACGTCTAAGCTGTACAATCTGACAACGTAGACGGCGAAGACCAGCCGGCCGTGTAGCAGATATCAAATAGATACCCCTGTAGACCAAGTCCATGAAAAAGCCAAACGCTCACAGAGTGGGCTCTATATAGGACATAGCTCATAGAGGGGCGTGAGCCAGTGCGATGGTTTCAACGATCCATCTAAATAACCACTGTAAGCAACAGACATACATAGTGAGTGATCTGCGAAGCTCACGAACGGCCGATCTGACTATAATATGCGGCAGAACGGTTCGTAGCGTGGGATTATACAGATACCACAATAGTGTGAACCCAGGTGCGCCCTCGAGCGCATCGGGATGCATATAGGTAGTATTATAGTGCACAGATCGGTGAGCTGTCCAAGCGCGCCGTAAATGTGTATTGACTATAAATTGCACGGGCACAGGTGAACAATTGAATACATCGTGAATGCATATAGATGAATCAGAGTGTTATAATGCACAGGCCGGCAAGATTCTCAAGCGCGCCGTCATGTGTTCTGATAATAAGTTGTGCGCACACGGGTGAACCCTTCAGTGCACCGTGAATGCGTATAGATAAATCTATGCACAGAACGCGCCGTGAATGTGTACAGATATGATTGATGAACGTACGGTGGGCACTCAACGCACCGTGAACGTACACAGATGAACAACAATGTATGTATGTGTCACAGCCGTGTATACAGATGAGCTTTTCCGAGCGCATCTTTAGTGTATACCGAAATGTTGTAGCGTGCATATGTGAGCTTCTCTAAGCGCACGATGGACGCATATAATTAAAACCCATATCGTGCATACAGGTGAGCTTACGCGGCGCACCTTTAATGCAACAAACCTCACTAGTGCGCGAAGCAGGGATGTCGAAGCTGTAAACTGACAACGTGGACGGAGGGGACCAGCCGGCCGTGTCACAAATGTCAAATGAGAAACTTCTAAGACCATGCCCGAGGATCTAATCCATACATGGAGTAGACTTCATTGTCACGGGAGGTGATAACGTCAACGATCCATAAATAACCTGTATTGACAGGTGCGCTAGTGAGTGATCTGTGACGCCGATGAACAGCTGATCGTCTGATGTACGTCAGACGTATCTGTCATACAGGACCTTGGACAGTTCCAGAGCGCTGCGCCTCGGGCACCGTCCGCATCTGAGAAATGACAGACTTATGAATAAAGTGGATGGTCGGTCATAAAAGCGTGGTTCGCTGTTATCACCGCCACATATATATATATATATACACGCAGGGGGAGAAAGCCGCCGTGCACGAGCCTCTGTAGTGAGGAGAAAGCTGTTCCACCTACAATTCGCGGGGGGAAGACTCTCGCTGTCACTAGACAGAATAGATCAGACTTTGCATAAGGACGCCTCGCGAAAGGGGTCCTAGCAGCTCGTGTCGACGTGTTGTAAGGCACGTAATGTAGGTCGTGTCCCACGGATGCAATCTCTGCACGCCCATCGTAACGGGATAATATGTCTGCATCTTGGTAGTTAAGCACGAGATGCGTATCACTCTGATTGAACATAGCTTATAAAGCGATGCAATGAGTTTATAAAGGAGATGACTCGCCAGCTTGTACAGGGGGCGAGATCTCAGTCTGGTTCGGTAAATAATGAAACCACCGTAGTTTGCCCGACCGCATTATCACAATAACATGGTCGAGAGTGCTGCAGTGCTAAAATCATCCCCTTAATGGACCGTATGTACAGTACAAGGTGATTGATATGAGACAAACGGGCGTTCCACGCGCCGAAGGCTGATTGCCGTCGTAAAGCGTGTTCAACCCACAGCAGATGCTGGCGATCTCGTAATGGTAGCACTTCATGCAGCTGTGTGTAACTTAAGCATGAGCTTCCCGGCCGTCAGCTCGGGGCGGGACCTTTGCTTAGTCAAACTGAAGTGGACTTATGAACAGAATGCCACGATATTCAGTTTTCTGAGGGTCGTTAGAGGGGTACGTGAGCCCGTCTTAAACGAGATGCCGCGCGTCTGTCTGTGCGCGCGCTTTGAGTTTTGAAACTTATTGTGGCGGGTAGCAAGCTCACTTCAGGTTGATATTACCCTTAATATCTCCGAGTATTGGAGCAGAGCGGAGGTGTGAGCGTCTTCGGATCCGCTGATATAAATCAGCTGTATGGCCGAAAAACGTCATAAACCGCTTGGCTGTAAGCCTTTGAGTGGCCGTCCGGAGAGGGCGCGATTCAAATGCTTGGAGCCATGGAGAGGTCTGAGGCTGCGTCTCTCTAGGAAGAGAGAATGACAGCCGTAAGACCGTGCTCGTTTGCGCCGTCAGCATCGTAGCGGAGAAACTGAGGTGGGCTGCGAGCGAATTTGGCAGAAAAGTGTTAGAGACACCGTACAGCCGTGGGGTGTCAATACACATGGCCAAACCGGGGTTTTTTCGGCAAGCGTCGATAGAATTATGGACAGCGGGCCGTGTGTGCGTATTACTGATTGCTTGTCAGTAAGGCGAGAAAGTGTTTAGAGACACCGTACAACCGTGGGGTGTCAATACACAGTATAGTAAGCACGGAAATTACTCTTTTTAGAGGAATTCAATACCGTTCGCCACTATAGTGAGGTCGCATAACCAACAGTATTACTCAGTATGTTTTGGATAAACAGCACACAGAAAACATTTCAGGGCAGTCCAGCCGAGGCGCGACTTAACCCCTCTTCAGACAGTTCTATGTCGACGCAGCTGTGCTGCGAAGACCAGAGCTCGGCCGTTCAGCTGCACGAGCCTCAGTAGTGACGGTGACCCGAACGGCTCACGGAGCAGAGCAGTATGTCTAGGTGGTTTAATGTCAGACTGAACCCATCGCAGAGAGGAAGTCTGCCGTGAGGCCCGCGGTTTTGCCGTTTATTAAAAAGGGCAGAAAAACCGGGTATATAAGAATGTACCAATATTCAGCGCACTGATATAGGACGGGACTGAATAATGTTTAATGTCAGACTGAACCCATCGCAGAGAGGAAGTCTGCCGTGAGGCCCGCGGTTTTGCCGTTTATTAAAAAGGGGCAGAAAAACCGGGTATATAAGAATGTACCAATATTCAGCGCACTGATATAGGACGGGACTGAATAAGGGGAGGTATTCGGGCCTCAGTATGTTAAACAAATTCGTTCTGCCTCTGATTCCGTCTAAACCAGAGAGAAATGACCGGGCAGACTAGTAGTGAGCTTTCCGAAGTGAGATAGACTCAGGCCGGTTAAGCTCTATAATAAGTGTTTTAGCGCTCAGATAGAGGCGTGTCCGCCTTATCGAGCAGACGAATGAGATCGCGCCGCTCCAGGGGGGAGGGGCATGAAGATCTGTATAGACGAATAGTGAGCCGGTTAGCTCTTATAATGAGTGTGCTTGATGCTCCAATAGCGGCGAATCCGCCCTATCGAGCAGACGAATGAGATCGCGCCGCTCCAGGAGGGGAGGGGCATGAAGCTCTGTAATCGTTGAACACTAGACAGCTGCATTTAGAGGCAGCGAGCCGTAAGACTGCGTGCTAACTACGCCGTTAAGAGATCTCACCACTGCGGGGAAAGGAGCGAGGGACTCCGCGAGCGTGGAGCACGAGTGGCTGTGCTATGACAGGAAACAGGGGCAGATCCGCCCGTGTTTGCTTGTCGTATGCATCTTTCTAGTTTTACGGTTCCCCCGCTTGTTCATCTCAACAAGAGAGGAACGGCAGAGGGGAGCAGCAACACAGACAGAACAGCCATGCGTCATATAAACGGTATCACCCGATGCACTCGGGGGATTCATATGTGTCAGAGATTTCGCCACTGAATGTGAGAGGAGCGAAGGGACTCTGTAAGCATGAACGGTTGCGATGTGACAGAACACAGGGGGGGTTAGTCCGTGTGTGCAGGTCTATGCATCCATCTAGTCTCATGGCTCGCCGTGTGTTCATCCCGGGGAGAGAGGAACAGCAGGGGGAGCACGAAACATGGATAAGACAACCGAAGCATATAAGCGCGGTCCCGGCGTGGGAGGTGCCAGACCGGTGACGCGCTCGGGGAAATTCATAGCAGGGAGGCTCACTCAAGCCGCTGTGTTGGACGCTATTACAACAGCGCCTGCTCTTTTAGCTTACAGCTTTATATTAAAAATATTGATCTTACCGGGCGGCCGCAGGGGAGACCTCGTCAGGCATGTGTCCGCTGCACAGGGCTCGTACCACGGCAAGCGAAGGCTATCTTCGGTTCTCGGCCGGAAAGCGGCAGGGGAAGACGCTAGACCTGGATTCTGCTGTCTTCGGTTCTCAGCCGGAAAGGGCAGGGAAGACGCTAGGCCTGGACTCCGCTGCAGGGCTTTTGTCGACGGCGAGGTAAGGCTTCTTGTTCTTCGGAGCAGCGAGAGGTTCGCGCTGAAGGAGAAATTAATGAGCTCCTGACGCTTGAACCGCGCTTATATAAGGACGTGTACTTCCCGCGCGCGGGTTCAAACGTCATTGGTCTGTACTTTGTACAGACGTTAACCAATAGGCTTCAGTCACGGAGTAAACAGGAGTTTCCCCCATAGCGTCAGCTAACTGACGCAATGCGAAGTGAACCGTATTGAAAGGGAACTAGAAAATTCAACTGCTTTACGGCATACGTCACTTCCTCCACACAATTTTTTATTTACGTGAATTTTGCTGGAGGCTACTTAAGGAGTGTAGAGAGCAAATTCTATTATGTGACTCTGTGGCACTGTGTTAGTGTCACGGACCTATGACACGGGCGACCAGGGTTCAAATCCCCTTTAAGGCAATTTTTTATATAAACTCACGATCTTGATTCATACTTAAATGCGATCTTTATAAATGACAGCGATTATCTTGCATATAGTTCCCTGTATTCAGATGCTGCGTTCACGTATTTATCTTTCTTTTACTGTCTATGGTATTTACATTACAATCCAGGATGCTATAGCAGTCAAACTTGCTCAAACTCACACAGTGTAAAACCAAACCCTATTCATTCACCAATCAGATCCAAACGTTTCTCTCTTCTCTCTTCCTCATTTGCTGCGTTCTGCTGTCACTCGCGTGACGTATTACAAAGCGTCAGACCTAAACACATCGGTTTACTTGGATTTGGAGCGACAATTTTCACACAAAAGAGGAAAAACGAGCGCCATTGTGGAAAGCGAGGGAGAGAGAGACGATGCAACAATATTTGTTTGGGAAAAGGCAAGGAAATACTTCTGGTCGTTTCTCAATTGGAAGGCTTCAGCCTCCGGAGGTCAAATATGCAGGCTGCATACGTCATCAAGCCTGGTTTATTAAGGTAAACTGAGCATTACATTCGCAAGTCATAAGCATACTGCAACAATTTACGATTAACTAAGTATAATAGTCAACTTTATAATTGTTAATATTCTGAAATAAGACAGTCTTGATGATGTATGCAGCTTAGAAATACGACATCCGGAGGCTGCAACCTTCAGATTGAGAAATGGCTTCTGCCACGAGTTCCTCATCAGAAAGTTGTAACATGACTGCTTTTCTCCCTGATGCCTCAAATCGTTGATCGTTTAGTGTTTTAAAGGTTTAGTTTTTAGTTTAGTTTTAAGGTTGGCCAGTTCTTTTCCTTTGCGACAGTGCTGCGGCGCTTGTGGCCTCTAGGGGCGCTAGGCGTGAAAAATACATGTCTAGCGCCCCCTAGTGGCCAAAAAGTTCTGCGGTGTGCCTTTAAATATTGTCAACGTTCTTGGGTTTTTCCAAGTCTAATCTCACAAGAATTAGTACATGTTATACGAGTTGGCTAATTCATATTAATTTGTACAAAGTAAATCATACAAAATGTACGATTGTCATAAAAGAAAACAACAACCAAACCCCAATCTAGCCCCTTACCCCAACGCCACAGCGGCAAAAGCAAATCGTACAAAAATGTACGAATGTGGACGTACAAATTAGCCACCTCGTAAGATACTTATGAATTGTCATGAGATAGCGTTGGTTTTTCCTGGCTCAAAATGAGGTAACGCTATCCTGATGCACACATGCATGTGTACAATGGCTCGACAACACACTTTACAAGCAACATATTTTTAGAGTTGTAAAAATAAATGAAAATGACTTGATATTTTATAAAACAATTAATTATGTAAATACAAAATAGCAGACAATTTTCCAAACCCCTTTCGTGTTACTGTAATGGTACATTCACACGAAACAGAAGTGTTAACGCTTGACGGAAGGCTTGTCTGAAGCGTGGCCAACAGCCAATCACAGTGGCCGCTACACATGGTCCGGTCTTCCATAAACGTAATTGGCTGGCTCTGCCTAGGTTATTTGCATAAGGCGATCTGATTGGCTGACGCACGCGTTTCCGCTTAAAAAGTTTAAGAAATGAGCAACTGCAGTTCTGCAACGCTTGACGTCACCTATTAAAAGTGAATGGGAAGCGTTAGCGCTTACGCCCCATGTGAATGTACCGTAAGTGTGCAATAATTTTTGTTTTGGTGAAAGTGAGTATGGGTGAAGCTGGGTGGCACAGTCCCTTAATGGGTAGCCCTGTTGCCTCATAGCAAAAAGGTCCCCGGTTCAAGCACCAGCTGGGTCGGGAGGTTTTTCTGTGTGGAGTAGCCTATGTTATCAAGTACTCTGGGTACTCCGGTTTCTGCTCACAGTCCAAAAACTTTCTGGTTAGGTGAATTGGACATACCAGATTGTCCTGCATTGATTAATATGTGTAATAATATGTGTATATTAACCTGTTCTCACCATGAATATACTGTAGATACTGGAATGGTGTGTATAAATAAATATGGGAGAAGCCACTGTTGTAGTCAGGGCCCATAAGCCACAGTATCTGTAGTTGAATGGTCAGACGCTTCAGCTTTGTTTCATAGATTTAATTACTCAACATGATGGAAACTCGTGTTCAAGACCTCATTTTTAAAAAGCTGTTAAAATTAAACCCTAAATTACTGAAAAGCTTTGGTAGATTAACAACAAAGCCTTTCTTCTCTGCATGTGCCTTTGCAATTAGCGCAAACACAAGTGTGCTGTCAATCTTACTAAAAGGGCATTTGAATGCTTGGAGATCAATCTTATATTGCAATGACATCCTTTTCCAATACATGGGCGGCAGTGGTCGAGTGGTTCATGTAGGTTGTCTACAAATCGGAAGGTTGGTGGTTCAATCCCCGGCTCCACCTGACCAAGTGTCGAGGTGTCCTTGAGCAAGACACCTAACCCCAGCTGCTCCCGACGAGCTGGATGGCGCCTTGCACGGCTGACACCGCCGTCGGTGTATGAATGTGTGCGTGAATGGGTGAATGTGAGGCAATATGTAAAGCGCTTTGGATGGCCATTGGTCTATGACAGCGCTATATAAATGCAGTCCATTTACCATTTACCATTTACATTCAGCAGAACAGCCCAATGCTGTATTTTAGGACCCGATACATCTCACTTTATCAATATAACTTTATTCCAATAAGGTACAAATTATACTGTAGTCATTATCACTATTACCTGCCTATAGTTATAGTACTATAAAGAGGCCACATTTTGTAAACTTTGATGGAGAACAATTAATAAACTATTAATAAAAAGTATATTGAGCTGCACACACACTGTTTTTTGACGATTTTCCATTGCATAGTACCCCATGGTTTGGTTTAGTTTGGGTCCGGTGAGCTTATGAATGTATGGGAGTGTACAATGGTGCTCTGACTAGTATGATGTCACAGCAGTAGGCAGAGCAAATATAACGACACGCCTATAATCCCTTCAACTCCGAAGTGTTACTAAACTCGATGGAAAAGCTAACCAAGCCAAAGTGAGGTGAGCTGACCCGACCTGACCCAAACCAAACTGTGGGGTACTCTGCATTGAAAAAGCGCAATTTGAGGGCCGCCATTGTTGTTATGCTTGTCAAGCACGGCCGGATTATCCATAGACAGAATTGGGCGAGTGCCCTGGGGCAACAGCCAACTGGGGGGCTGTGTATCGCCAAGAATCTCACGATACAATATGTATCATGATAAAGGTGTTAAGTTTAGGAAAGCTGTTATTGAAAACACAGTATTGTCAAACTAAATATCACGATACTCGCATGTATCATATTTTCTTACACCCCTAGGTATCACGACCCTAAGCAGCAATGCTGTTATGTAAACAAAATGCATAAAAAGTTTACTTGTTTTGGTTAAAAGTATAGTCGTGTAAACAGCCCCATAGATGCTTTTTCTCAGATGCTGTGATGTGTGGCCCTGTATTTAATATTTTTTAAATGATGGTGTTAATTTACAGCCCATTCATTCTTCTCACTCAGTGGGCATCATTGGCTGTGGTCAATAAACACTGTCCTACTCCAGTATGCCACACTTAGTTCTTTGTGTAGGTCAGCAAACTCATGACACTGCATCCTATAATTACGTTAAATTGAGTGCAGCTGTATATTGGCATTACGTGCAGGAGTGTGCATCTAAGCTACCGCATGGCTGAACCTGACATTTGATATTACGTATTGTCTCTGGTCTTCTTAAGTGATCTCTAATTGATGTAGCAAATAGCCAAGGGCTCGAAGATACCGTAACCACGAAGTCTAGCTATCCAATTTATTCTAAAATCGCTTATGTAGCTTCTTGCTTCCCTTGTGGAAAAGAGTAGAATGGGAACATTCGGACATCATCCAAAATGTGATTTCCCATTTAAGCTCAGCAGTGATTTTCCATTGAAGGGCAAATCAATTTATCTTAATGAACAACCGATTTGTGTAGTAAAATTTATGGCAGATATAAGTAACTGGTTTAAGTATTGATCTGCTTAGATCTACTTTTTGGCCAGGCATCAATGGCACGATGCCCTGGAGTCAAAGAGATCCACAAATAGAATGATAGCACATTGATCTCATCCAGCTCCCATACTGGGAAGACTTTTGTGCCACAGACAGCTGTTTCCTGACCCTCAGAAATCATGCCGTCTGAATCATTTCAAGATGGCACAAAAATAGATTCCCGTGAGAGCAGTTAAAAATGTTACTGTGTGACAATGCTTGATTTCTATCACAGATGTGCATAGTTTACGTGAAGAAGGATCAGGGCAGAACAACTTTTTTCTGTCTATTTTAGGCAAATGTTTTCCATTAGTGTGCTTGCCAGCTTGAGACAATGCTAAAAGTTGTAAAGATGCAACTTATGTTAGCTTGTTTTTGTGACCCACCTCTGTTTGCGAGAACATATAGACTTTCTGAAATTAGTGTGTGTAAAATGTGCATATGCACGTTTTCACGAACAAATCATGATTCAACAAGAACTTTCGTTCCAAATTTCTTCTAAATGTACAAAAAAATTCAAGAACAACTAATACGCAATAATCACGTATGCTACAATCTAATACAAGGCTAATTAAAATGTATTTAATAATAGTGATATATAAATACATATATATATATATATATATATATATATATATATATATATATATATATATATATATATATATATATATATATATATATATATATATATATATATATATATATATATATATATATATATATATATATATATATATATATATAAATACATATATATATATATATATATATATATATATATATATATATATATATATATATATATATATATATATATATATATTTATTTATATATATATTATACAGTACATTATACATTATTATATGGGCTATATTATTTTTTCTACACATAAAGAAGATGCATATTGAAGTTGTTTTATTGTTAACACTTTACAATAAGGTTCATTAGTTAACATTAGTTAATTAGATAACATGAAGTAATAATGAACTGCACTTATACAGCATTTATTAATCTTTGTTAATGTTAATTTCAACAATTACTAATACTTTATTAAAATCTTGTTAAAGTTAGTTAATGCACTGTGAACTAACATGAACAAACAATTAATAGCTTTATTTCTATCAAACATTAACAAAGATTAATAAAGACTGTAACAAATGTCTTGCTCATGGTTTGTTCATGTTAGTTAATGCATTAACTAATGAACCTTATCGTAAAGTGTTACTGTTTTATTTTTTGATACAGATGCATGTCTCTGGTGAAGTCATATTAAGTCTTTGTTATCGCAATTATTTTTAACAATACTTGTTGCTCAGGTGGATACACAGCACATCTGGCTTCCGCCACTGACAGCAAAACCTCCCAAATAGAAAATGCAAAGCAAAAAGGATTTTTACTGATAATTATTTATTAGTATTAATGTCTAGCTCTTTTGCTTCTGTGGACAAACGCTGCGTTGCGGAAAGCCTTTATATGGAGCTAGTTTGGGCTTGTTTATGCAAATTGCCAACCTCGTGTAGCCTGGCTAACACCAGACCAGTGTCATAGAGAATGAGACGTGGTCTGGGAACCACATGCTCATTTTCTCGTATTTGAGGCGTGGTTTATGAATGCCCAGAGCCGTTTATTGGGCGCTACGACTGTCTATCAAATGCGACTGTACGTAGCTCATAGCCAATCGTTATAATTATACCAGATGAAGTATGTAGAGCGACATCAATTCAAGCATAAACTCAAACAACTTTTATCGGTACGTGTGCACACAGCTGAAAGCTATGCAACTAAACCAGTAGCTGTATATTGATATTGAAAAGCAACACAACTTAGTGGCACTGTGACAACCACACAGGCATAATGACAATATGATATTAATAAATACCACTTATCATTTATAAGTTAAATGGACTTTGTCGACGACGATGAATAGCAGGTTGGTCCTATAAAGCTCCATGACTATCATGTCTTGCCATATCCAAACATCCTTCTTGGATATGAAATTGTTTAACTACAAAAGTTGCTGCGTTCATAACTATTTAGAACACTATCTAAGGCTGCATTAAAAACTAACTTTGCGTCCACTGTCGTGTTGGATAAACTGCTTCGGTGTGTCGCATAGATGTCGTCATTGTCTTGCTGCCCCTCCCCATTCTGTGATTGGTTCCCTATTTTAGGGGCAAAATTGGTCCATAGTTTCCATGCTAGACTTGCAGCGTGAATAAATTTGCGCGTAAGGCAGCATAGGGAAACCCAGGCTAAACCTCGTGCACGTGGCCGCTTATGTAAAACACTTCAAATTTACTAACTTAAGAATGAGTAAAAGAACAAATTCATGTGCATGCACACGTGAATTAGGCGGACAGTTTTTGTGAGAAGTTCATGTATAAATACAAAAAACCTATGCAATTATTAGTGAATGAGACCCATTGTTTTTGAATGGATGATCAGACAGAGTTTCGGGAGACATCAAACTCTAAAACTGTCATTTAAAAAAACTTGCTAACGTGCTAATGAGGATATTTCAGTTTGTCTTCAAATCACAAAATGAAAACGTTATCGATTACCAATTAGCATGGCATTTTATTCATGCTAATCATAAATGCATCATCCTAATGTGTCTGGGAAAAGTGATAAATCTGCCGTTCCCATCATAAATCTGAGCCCAGTTGGGTCTTGTAAATCCTTTTATTCACTTGACAATTTTCGAATATGGACATTTGCCAACAATTATCTTGAGAGCCTTTCTGTAGTTCGCCCACGATTTTCCAATGAACTAAAATCCAAACCTTAGAAACAACTGTGTAAACAGTGCCCCCAAAACACAGATAAAGTTGATGCGTCAAGTCTGATAAACCTTTCTCGTGTATATTTTCCCAGCAAAGTGCTGCATATCGAACTAATCCTACTGTAAAATTGTAAACAAAATCCAGCACAAGCAGTGTAAAGATGTTTTCAGTGGACCCTGGTTGTCCCATGTTGACTTGTGCATTGAACAATGCTGTAGAGATTAATCCACGCGGGACAAAATATACATGCAGGTCAGCAGGTCATATCTGGGCGTTACATGTTGGCTTAGAAGCAGTGTAATGGTGGACGTCATGAGCCATTTTACTGCTCCCAGTATACCAAGTCTAGATTTCACAACAGCACAAAATGTTTTGCTTTTGACATTTATGCACTTGGCGAATGCTTTTATCCAAAGCAACTTGCAGTGCATTTAATCTATGCATTTTTTAAGAGTATGCATGGGATTGAACCATGACCATAATGCTACTATGTATGAACAGCTAGATTCTTCTTCTTTTAGATTTTTTTTTCATTTTTGCATTTCTGTGCCTCCATAACCAAAACATTGCCACTTTTGCTAATGCTTTCCATAATTGCACCCAACCGTCAAAGTGGCTTTATTCATAGTATCAGTATCTCAAAATGAACAATAATCACTTCAAAAATCACGCAAGATTCACGTCATCTTAAATTCAAGTATCATTCAAAGCAACCAGTGTTATTTTGATTCTCTGCATGCAGATTTTTGTGCAAAATGGGTACAAAAGATATGGAAAGCATTTCATAAGGAACAGCTGTGGCAATCAGATTACCCCGACTGTGAGACAGCTGGGGTGCTGGTTTCAGAACCGACACCTACAGAACTCCATCTTAAACAAGACTTTGGGGATCTCATCTCACCCTTCAATTTATCCGTGCTGTGCTCTCAAGCCTCGTCTCATATCGACAGACTGGGATATTTAGCCATAGGAGAAAAGACTGAAGGCCATCAGCTGCTAGACAAAGGGCGAGTAATGGATCTCATTGAAACATTCACTCATAATCTCATAATGTGGTGTAAAAGTGTAGCATAATTTACATTCAGTAAGGATCAGCTTCCATACATCTTTTTACAAGGTCACTGAAGGATTGCAGTTTTTTCTCAATGGACTGACTCTCAGGTATAGAGCAGAATTATTAACACCTGTCTGTGATTTAGTCTGCCACGGCATATCTCTGTTAATTATCAAGATCATGTTATTAGAGCCGCTCTTCAAAAGGCATTGATCAAATGTTTGCTGATGAGGTTCTACTTAATAAAAAAAGGCTAAGATCTCCGGTGGCCTGCACTGACTGTGCCAACACTGAAACTGGCTTCAAAGAAATGAAACTGAATTTGTATGAGAGATCGTAGTCTAAGAGATAATTGACTCGACAAAGTTGAGAAAAGTTCAACATTATGCAAATAATAAGCAGCTTTCGGGAGTGACTACCAATGAATGTAAAGCATTGGAACTCGTGTCGTCCATCTCTCATCAGTTACTGCAGTAGATTGCTACTCGTTTTTATTATAATTGAAGAGCTCAGATGCAAAACCTTATGACATACAGCAGTATGTGACTCTGGACCACAAAACCAGTCGTAAGTTGCACAGGTATATTTGTAAACTGTAAAAATTTTTTGCTGCCTTAAAGGAATAGTCTACTCGTTTTCAATATTAAAATATGTTATTACCTTAACTAAGAATTGTTGATACATCCCTCTATCATCTGTGTGCGTGCACGTAAGCGCTGGAGCGCGCTGCGACGCTTCGATAGCATTTAGCTTAGCCCCATTCATTCAATGGTACCATTTAGAGATAAAGTTAGAAGTGACCAAACACATCAACGTTTTTCCTATTTAAGACGAGTAGTTATACGAGCAAGTTTGGCGGTACAAAATAAAACGTAGCGCTTTTCTAAGCGGATTTAAAAGAGGAACTATATTTTATGGCGTAATAGCACTTTTGGGAGTACTTTGACTCGCCTGAAAAGTCCGCTCCCCTTCTCACTCTCATAATAGGAGAGGGAGGGTGTTACTGCGCCGAGTCGAAGTACTCCCAAAAGTGCTATTACGCCATAAAATATAGTTCCTCTTTTAAATCCGCTTAGAAAAGCGCTACGTTTTATTTTGTACCACCAAACTTTCTCGTATAACTACTCGTCTTAAATAGGAAAAACGTTGATGTGTTTGGTCACTTCTAACTTTATCTCTAAATGGTACCATTGAATGAATGGGGCTAAGCTAAATGCTATCGAAGCGTCGCAGCGCGCTCCAGCGCTTACGTGCACGCACACAGATGATAGAGGGATGTATCAACAATTCTTAGTTAAGGTAATAACATATTTTAATATTGAAAATGAGTAGACTATTCCTTTAAGTTTTTTTGTTCAATCAACTCAAATTTACAAGTCATGTCAACTTACTATTATTTATCTTGACAAGAGATGAGTTTCTACAACTTATAAAATGAAGTTGACTTTTTAACTATATTTTAACTATATTTATAAGTTATAACAACTCATCTGTAGCTATAACAACTAATCTCTAATTAAGATAAATAAAAGTAAGTTGAAATGACTTGTAAATCTCAAAAAAAAAAAAAAAAAATGCAGAGCAGCAAAGAATATTTTACAATGTGGAAAAAGGCAAAAATACATTGCATGGGTCAAAATTATTGATTTTTTTGTTGTTGCCAAAAATCATTATTATCACCAGCTTTGTTGTTTTAGCAAAGTTTTAATGTCCATCCATATTTATTTTTCACTCTTTTTTAAGATACAAACAGGAAAATACAGGAAATATGTACACAAATTTAAAATCAAAACAACTTTCAGAACTAAATGTCTTTTTCAGACATCAGTCAGTATTTAGTGTGACCTCTCTTGGCACGAAACACATCTTGAGCTTTTTTGAGGAGACTGAAGTCCTGAAGTCATTCGATTAGACTAGGAAATTAGGATTTAATTTTATTTAGTTTAAGGGATCCTGCAGTTGCCTGCTATTACTCAAGTGGAGTTGTGCTATTGAAGAGAGAACTAAATTAAACCTTTTTATTAGTAATATGCGTTGCTAAAGACTTCATTTGGACCGCAAACTTTAAATGTGATTTTCTCAATTCCGTATTACCGAAACTGTTTATCTTAGGTCTTAACTTAAAACATCATTTGTTAAATTAAGATTTTTCACAAATTCATATTACAGAAGCAAATCTTAAGCTGATTTAGGATTCTCATCTTATCTCACCAAATATTATCTCATAAAGTATCTAGTTAGGAAATCCTAAATTGCTTAATCATGTTCGGCTATCAACTCTTAAGGGGGTCGCATACCCTCACATAGTTTAACATTAAATACCAACATATTTGTCCCAAATCGTTAACGATTAACATTGGTTGCTAACGTATATTTAGCATTTTGAAGTAGACGCTATCTGACTAAGCTCGCGCTATTTAATGTGCACTTCCGGTGTACGATACCACCGAGTTGTCCTAGACGCGACACGGCATGGTGCTTCTCTTCCGGTGTGTGACCCCCTTTAGGTCTGTTACCAAGCAACCAGCAATGTTGGAACTGCTGCTACAGTAAACAAATGAATTGTCCCTTTTATTTCAATAGGGCAGAATTTTTGTTTAAATGAAATTAATTGTAATGTATCCATTCATCCCACCAACAGGTGGCACCCTCTCCCCAACTGTAAACTCCCCATCTCTCCCCAACACTCTTGCTGTGTCCGAAACCGCTTACCTCCATACTACATAGTAGGCCAAAAGCAGTAGGTGAGGCGAGTAGTATGTCCAAATACATAGTATTCCAAAAACAGTATGTGAAAAGTACCTGGATGACCTACTACTTCCGGTTGGATTTCGAAGCGTGCATACGATGGACACTTCACTATCCCATGATGCCCCGGGGCGGAGTTATGCAACAAAGACGAAAGGGTGAAAGCGGCAATGCGGCCATTTTCGCGCTGGTATGACATGACATGATGATGATGTATGTCACATGATGTATCAACATGGTGGATGTAGTACGTCCGAATCGCATTCATACTGGATTCATATTTTACAGTACCTACTGTTTAAACGGTCAGTAAGTAATCTCATTCAGTACCTACTGAACAGTATGCGGTTTGGGACACAGCCACTCTCTTTCTACATCCACTTCCTTTCAGTGTATATAGAGGGTATGCATTGACGTCACTTTTCCGTGTGACCTCACCGGAGCACGCCCTGTTGAGTGGCAAACGTTCAACAAAATGGCTGGTTTTCATAGCGGGTGCTGCGAAAATGCCAGTAAAACTGACTATTATCAGCTTAAATTGAATTTAGTTGGACTTGATAGCAAAGGTGGACAATGCTTAGTTACATTAGTTACATTTTCCAAGCATCTGTGCTTTATTAGGATGTTTGTATTGGGAAAATTTTACTTCACTAAATTCTAAAGCATAGAATCATACTGTGTATTCTTTAATATTGCATATTAAAATGTATTTAATACCTAATTACATTAAAATTGTGTACTTTTACTTGAGTAAAAGTATGTAAATGTACTTAAATATTAAATGTAAAACAACTTATTATTTATGATATGTAATAGAGTAAAACTTATGATAATATGCTTTGGAATGTATGTTTTCCAAAGAAAAACACGGATAAAACACAAATACTTTTAAGTAGAAAGTAAAACCTCTGATTGATAGTGACCCTAGCAACTTGTCACCCACCTGTGGTCAGTGGACGTTGGCATGAACGATCAATTTACTTCTCCTTTCGGTGTTTTTGGCTGTCTGTAAAACAATAGCTCTGAATTCTTGTTAATCTGTTAGTACAGTGTATCGCACAACAGCTTTTTCCCATTTAGACGCGTCTTCCCTGTGTTTTCACTGATTTCACACTGTACACAAATGCTGACGCTTTGTCTTTTGCCACTCAGTGGGCGTAACCGGAGTCACTTTCATTGAAGGTGACATCATGTGCATGCCCTCTATTTAAGCCATGCCTGTTTACTCATTTATTGCGAAGTATTGTCAGTTAACATATGGACGGAGCATTCATTATCATTGCCACTGTTTCATGTGTCACATTTCCATGTTATGAGTTTTATCGCGGAGGAGGGATGTAAATACATTTTTACAGACATCCTCATGAGAAACAATTACTGTCCAAATAGGGCTTAGGACAACCAGAATTAATAACCTTATTGAAAGAGACGGGCAACAGACAATGACGTGCATGCAGCTTTACCCATAAATCTATATGACAGTCCTCTTTAAATCTAATTTTGTTTTATTTATGATAGCATAAATTCAACATGGCTGACGTAAGTGGTGATGCAGTACCACCATTTCAGTACCTCTGAAATGCAGTATCAGCCTCTCTCTTTTATTTACTCAGGAGACCTTATAGTAATCAAATTTCCTTTTAAGAGCTGAGGCTTTGGTGGAATCGCTTTTTGTTTATCCTCCCCCCACCCATAGTACATACAAAAACAAGATTTCAGGTGTTTTAGGTCCCTGCAGTTTAACCATGAATCCTTGCACTAAAGCCAAAGAAACTGGTATTGAAGAGATGTTTTTACAGTACAGTTGGCAGGGTAAAGCTATGTGACTTGACATAGGTTATCTAAGATCCTGCAAAGTTTGCTGGGACTAGCAGTCTTGTCTTCCTTCTGCACAAGGACAGCCGTCAGTGCAACTTTGGTCTGACTTTAGGATGTGATTGATAGGGATGGCAAGGCGGAAGGAACCCCTAACATGCCACAGGCTGATGCTAATCGTCCCTGATGGTCCCGACAGTGAAGAGGCTTTACAAATCAGTGCTTGGACATCACCATCAGATTGTCCCCACACGAGAGATAAAACATAATGACAATGACAAGTCTATCCTTGCTGTAACATCTTAACTGCAATGCCTGTCGAATGCAATGAAAGACAATCAATATCCAATTCAAATCTGAAACGGCACTGTTGTTAAATCATGAATCATTTGCGATTATGTAACACCATCAACTGTTTGTTGTGAGAAATGTGGACTTTTCATCCTTTGTGGCTGGTGAATACCAGATTTTACCGGATTTCATCATTTAAAAAGGATTGCACATATATAAAACTGGAAGGGATCCCAAAGCATAAATCCTGACAGCTGTTCTTTGTTTTTAGCATTTGAGTCCTAAACTGAAAATCCATTTTTGATTATCGGTCTTGTCATCGACTCTAGGAGATCCCAGGAGGGGGATTATTCTCCAGTCTTTATCAGTGGAGAGAGTTCCCAGCATCCATTTCCTGGGAGTACACATTACAGAGGACCTTACCTAGACCAAAAACATCACTGCACCAGTGAAAAATACACAGCAGCTGTTGTCTTCCTGAGGACATTAAAGAAACTACCTTATAGAGAATATCATGACATTGCATTTCAACCCGATATCTCTGTTACACTGGAGCGGACAGAAGGGCGATTCACTGTCTCATTTCCAGCACACAAAGGATCATGGGTACTCAACTAAAAAAGCTGGAATACATATATACTCTATATATAGCATGCAGTGTCTCAGAAAGACGCCTGAGTTCTCACACCCAGTCCCAGGCCATCATCTCATCACACATCTGATTCAGGTCTTGTAGTCTCTAGTAATGAGCAGATGATTTGAGTGATGAGGGAGATGTAGAAAGTGTGCAGTACTTTTTGGAGAAGAAAACTGTGCCAAGTCAAGTCGTGGTAGTCAAGGCTGCAGCTAAAATGTGGAGAATAATTTATTGAGGCATTCAACTGGAATGGATTTGACTGACGGTGCTCTGACAAGTGATCAGATATATGCGCTAAATTAGAGAAAAAATAAGTGGGTCCAATATCATTGGTCTTAGAGTGGGTGCACCCATGCGGTGCCAAAATCCATTATTACAGTAATGCACAGTGGTATTTTGTTACTGAATGAATTCACGTTTTTGAACAAAACAAGTCAGTCACTGACCTCTTTTAAAGGGGACACAGCATGAAAATCTGATTTTTTCCATGTTTAAAGGGGCACTCCACTTTTTTTGAAAATAGGCTCATTTTTCAGCTCCCCTAGAGTGAAACATTTTATTTTTACCATTTTGGAATCCATTTAGCTGATCTCCGGGTCTGGTGGTACGACTTTTAGCATAGCTTAGCACAATCCATTGAATCTGATTAGACCATAACCATTGTGCTAAAAAATGACCAAACCGTACCATGACTGCAGCAGGCGCATTGATAGCAGTGTCCGAAAATAGTCCCCAGCTATTGAAAGTTACCAAGGGGACTATTTTTGGGCACTTCGTAATATTATTGTGCCTGCTGCAGCCATGTTACGGCAGCAAAGTCCTTGATTATTACGCCGGAATGAGAGTATAGTTCCTAGCCTTATCGGCCTAGAAAATTGCAACTTTTAATTTTCTGACATTCTTAGTACATTATGTAACTACAGAAGAGTCAAGTTTTAAATATGAAAAATGTTGAGACTCTTTGGTAATTTTTGAGTGTGATGCTAATGGTCTAATCAGATTCAATGGATTTTGCTATAAGCTATGCTAAAAGTGGTACCACCAGACCCAGAGATCAGCTTAATGGATTCCAAAACGGTAAAAATCAAATGTTTAACTCTAGGGGAGTTAAGTGCTATAATTGGGTCCCCAGTGCTGTTATCAACCTAAAAAATGTGAAAAAGATCAACCCAGTAAATAGGTCATTGAAATTTGTCTCCCCTTGTGATGTCAGAAAGGGATAATTAATCTGCACTATCCAACCATGACATTGCCATTTAGTGCAGATATCAGCTCATTTGCATTTTTAAGGACACATCTTATTCTATATGATTCTATATGATATTTTGAGGTAAAACTTCACATAGGTACTCTGGGGACACCAAAGATTTATTTGATTTATCTTAAAAAAAGGCTGTGAAATGTCCCTTTTAAATAAAGCCAATGTAACTTTTAAACATATTTAAAGTGTAGGTAACACTTAATTTTGAGAGTTCACTTAACACATTTTACTAATAATAAGTAACTTTGCAACTACTTATCAACTAGCTACCATTCTTTAGATCAGGGTTCAACATTAACTCTTGTCCGGGATAGAGAGAATTTTACTTGCCCGCAACAAATTCTAAACTGACCACCATAAATAGATAGGATAGGCAGAAATTATCTAAAAAAAAACGTTATCCAAATTTGTTTAAACTGTCTTTATATACCAATACATAATTAAAATGTAAGTACTCTAAAAAAGAGAGTATAAAAATTGAGTGTCTGAGTGGCTGTTTTAAACACAGTTAATTATTTCCATTAGGGACGAAACAAATGATTGGCTTGGGCGACTGTCACTCTCTCTCGCAACCTTGGCACCACCCCTGTTGCTACAGGATCTGCCTACACATGCGCACACCTGATAAATTTCAGAGTGCATGAGGCACTAAATCTAGGAAGATCAAAAGTACGGCAGAGAAAGAGCATTCAGAACTCACAGTACCTGCATATCCAGTCAATGAAGGCCAACAAGGCAAAAAAAGGAATAAATAAAGAAAATAAACGAGAGTAAATATCGCGTGGCTTTTCCCCGAGTCGACGATGCGGTAGCGGTATTGTCTCTGGAGTGTAGTCCTCATCAGAGTCAACAATCCTTTCATCACGAAAACTCTTACATGCAAAACACCGTATATGTTATGAATCTTCCACGAAATTCACCTTCATCACACTGATGGTAATGAAAAAACGTGTATCAATGCAACCTGTTTTTAGATTTGTCTTATAAATATAACTAGTTCGTTCGTTACCAAATCAAACTAAATATATTTTAAACTTTACCAGTATCGATATGCTAGCTTGATAGAGAGTACTAAAAGCCATTGTATTTGTTTATATTCATAGTGATAAAGTTAGGTGTATTATTTCATGTGATTGTGACATGATGTTACTATATGCATCGCGTTCCTTCCTCTCCGCTCGTCTGAGGTAAATGCTTCTTTCAGCAGAGCGGTCGGCGTCGCGCGTTCATGTGTTTTGGGGGCGTGGCTTTAGAAGAAACCCAGAACGGAGGGGGTGGAGTGAATGGAAATAATTACTTTTCAATTTTACTTATGTATTGGTATATAAAGACAGTTTAAACAAATTTGGAAAAAAGTTTTTTTGACTTTTTTAGATTTAAACCTGCCTACTCTGTCTAAAGTCTTTAATATCTAAAGACTGCTAAATATCTAATAACACTTTATTGTGACTAATATTGTGTTTAATGCTCTAATCACAGTTTGTTGACATCTAGTTGCAAATGAATGTGAGTTAGTTGATGTGGTTGCAAAGTGATTCATAGTTAGTAGAATGTCTAAAGTGGACTATCAAAATAAAGTGTATTCTGACACATGCTTGAATGTCTTTGGGCTAAGCCCAGGATATCCACTGACCCTACAACCGTCCTTGCCATGCACCACAACATTAAAGAATAGATAACCTAAGTCAGAATTTCCAGCCAGTATGAAAAGATCCCACCATTCGGCAGGTGGCAAATGACAAATGTTCATTTCTCACCCAGAATAGTTCCTTTGTTTGAAAAAGAAAAAAATCGTTCAAAGCGCTCCGAAAACCCAGAATTAGTTTTAGCTGGGTGAAATATGTTCTTATCCATTTTGAATAGCATGATTGAATGAGTTCAGATAAGCATTAGGAGAAAAGATCCTCACAGAGTGATGCGGGTAAAGGATTAAATCCTCAAAATGAATCTGTAAAAGCAATTCACATGGTGTCTGGCTTTTAGAACAATGGGGATGTTGTCAGTTTTGGGGCTGTGTTTTTATAGGAGGGGTCTGAATAAATATTCGCTGACAAACAACAGAGATCAGTGTGATTTTTAATCAGCTTATCGGGTGAAACATTCACATGCAAATTTAAGTATAAACTGTGATAATGTTTGGAAAAAGCTAAAGTGTTAATTACAAAATGAAGCATGATTACATTATTTGGATCACAGCGTGTCCTAAATCCAATGATCTAATAATGTTTAATTAAATAACATTAATTGTCCAGGAAAACTAAAGTAAGTTCCAGGTCAGCCTAACTTTTTTCTTTTCCTCGAAACTTTCATCGAGATTGTGATCTCTTCGATCTTGGCTCAGCCTCTCTTATCTTGGTTGACACATGCCATTGGTCTGAAATAAAAGTTTCTTGGTATAACGCAAGGGCCTTGGAGTGATTCAAGGTTCAGCTAGAGGTGCACACAAATAGTTTGGGTTGTGATAAATAAATAGCAGAGCTCTTAAAGGGATATTATATACAGTATGCCTGGTCTTACTGGAAGATCATTACGATACGCATTCGTTTGTTTACTTCCCGACTATGCCAAATCTGAGCCATTAACTCCTGCATATGTAATGGGCCGTCAATAGGACACAGAGCAGGGTTGTTTGGGGTAGTTTTAGCTGTACAGTCTTAACTTCATTAATAAAGGGTCACAAATACAATGAAATGTTATCAGTCTGGTAGTTATTGCAAAAATTGACATATAACTCAAGTGGACAAAGTTCAAATCATTCCCGGGTCTCCTTCTGCCATCGTTTTCTGCGTAATTTCACTGCTGTTTCCATCCAATTAAAGAGGCAACAAAAAAACCCAACAACAAAAAACATTGATCCAGATCTAGATGATGTATACATTTTGAATGTGAATCTAAAGCGAATGCTAGTTATTTGGTGAGAGTGCTTTCAGGAGACATTTGAAAGGCTGATGATTGTATGTTGTGTCCTCTGCTGCATTTTTTTAAAAGCTGAAGTATGTAATTTTCTCTTATCATTAATATGCAGAGAAAGCTATAAGTAAGCCATTAGTAGTTTGAGATCTCTCAAATAAAGTGTAGGCCCATTACAACCATTGGCTCACTTAAGGTTACAGCAATTCAAACAAATGGTAGCCAAAGAACGCATACAGTATTGTAATAATTATAACTGTGTGCATCCATTTAATTGGCTTGGCTTGTCTTCGTGGGATTACCCATAATTAATTATAGGGCTGAAATCATGACTTGTTAAATTGGCCTTTCCATCATCCAGATAATTTTGAGTGTGTGCTCAAGTTCAAAAAAGCAGCATGTAAGGATTAGTATTGTTTTATTGGTTGGCTGGTGATTAATACGGGGGTCACAAGGGAAATCTTGTAGACCCGACCATGGAAAGACTGTGGCACTATCAAAACATTGCTCTGTTTGTTTGATCAACCCAACCTAACCCGGCAGAACAAAATTTACCCACTCAACTGAATGAACTTACAGAAGAACTGTTTTTAACCAACAGCATGTGGGTCAAGTGTTTGGTGAACCTATCAATATTTTTTTGCAATTCAGGTTGATGATCTTAGTGGTAAATCGAATCAGCTTTCAAAGCATGCACAGATGGACGTTTCAGCAGCCATGTTCTTTAATCCATCAACTGGGTTTATGTAAAAATGTCACAGTTCATGAGCTGTTGACTGACCTAACATTTGTAAATGTGCTTTTTGATTTTGGTGTACTAGAATATGCTTTCATGCTTAAAACACATAGGGCCCTATTTTAACGATCTGAAACGCAAGTGCGAAGCGCAAAACGCAAGTGACTTTGTGGGCGGATCTTGGGCGCTGTTGCTAAAATTGCGACCTATGTTTACATGTTACTGCTACTCTGAAGGCTTCCAAGATCACATTTATGTTCGTGCAAACTCGTTTCGTGTGTTTGTATTTGCAAATACAGCTGCTCCATTATGTCGAGGAGCAGAGGCGAGTGCTCGGTGGTCAGCAGTTTTACGTGTGTTCGACTTCATGCGGCGCTGCAAGAACCGACAGACGGATGATGTCAACGTACTGCGAGAGCGAGTTGAGAAATAACACGTAGAGGTCTAATTTCGAATTGCTCTCGTGGCACTTTGACGTCATCGAACTGCAACAACTCCTCCCTCCAACACGAAGAACCAGTCCGCATCACCACCAGCGCTGCTGGTGATTGGCTTACGTGGGCTTAAGCTTCTCTTGATGGCATATATGCATTGGTACGTGTAATTGAACACTTTTCTGAAAACTGACATGTGTGCACAATATTATTTTTGAAACCGGAGAGGTTGAAATGTCCGTTTATGAAAATAGCCGCCCACGTGTAAATGTAGCCTTAGTCATGACAAATCTGAGGATAGTTTGAAACACATTTATTCATGTAAATAGAATATACTTTGGTTTGGTCTTGGCGGACCAGATGTGCTACGCTAGATGACTTCTGATAGATGCTTGAAGGCGGAGTGCACAATTTCTGAAAAAAGCGTTGGAAAAGGGAGTCGGGCCGACTACATCCTTTATATCTCCGAAGAGTCTTTCGTTTTATCAGATTTATAAAAGTCAGATTAGCTTTACCGATTGTTTCCGATAATGTACGAAACAATTCGGAAGGAGGAGTTAACAAACGGCAGGAGGGGCGAGTCACGAGTCAACACTTTATACAACACCGACTGGATAACTTATGATTCACTACATGTTCGTGTCATTTATATAATATGCACTTACGCACCTTTTTCCAACATAACACAGAAGTCTTACTTACCGCATGCAACTCATGACCCGGTTGGGACTTTTCAATAAAACCCAGCGTTAAACAAACACACACGCAAAAGTCTGCTGCTACGCCGGTTAAACAAACTATATTCATTGTTTCCATAATGCTGGAATACACTTCTTCTTTCGTGCCATTGTTGAGTCTTGATATAAAACAAAGCTGTTGCTTGAAGTGATGCCTGTAACTAAAACCCAATTCACACAGACCTTTGGACCAAGAAAATACCCGTAAAATTGCCAGACAAGCTTCTGTGTGAAACCAAACACGTCCCGTAAATCTGGGATTGTTGCCGGGAAGAGGACCTAGTAAGTTACCCGGAAAACCCTCTGTGGGAACAAGAAGCCAAAACAATGCTTTAATGGGCGTGTCGTAGTGAGAACGCGCTTGCCATCACAACAAAAAAGTTATGGTTCAGCTCTTTAAAACAAAAGATTTACATGCAGATCAACATTCACGACGAGAAATATAGCAAACGAGACTTAAGCAGTTATCAGGAAATGATAAATGAGACGCATAAACAATGCTGGACGTGCCGTAGTGAGGATGCGCGTGTCATCACAACATGAAGTTATGGTTCAAATCTTTAAAATCAGGGATTTACATGCAGATCAACATCACAACGAGAAATGTCAGCAAACTGGACTGAAGCAGATACAAGGTAAGTTAGCCTGTCACTTACCGCGCTGAAGCGCAGTTCATTCAGCAGCATAAAGAATTTCGCGTCACATGCTCATTTGAGCTTGTAATAAACAAAAAAGCCTGCGCATCATCCCAACAAGATATATCGTTCAGCTCCTCAAAACAGGAGTTTAAATGCATATTAACAATCACGATGAGAAATGTCTGAAAACTGGATTAAAGCAGAGATCAGGGAGCTCGTCAAATATCCACTCTGAAGCTGAGATCATTCACCAGCATAGAACGGCTGCGTAGAAAAAAGTGCAGGACTTTAAAAAGGTCACGTGTCTATCCGGGACACGGATCCCGGAAAAATCCAGGGTGCTTTTTCTGTGTATTTTCTAGAATGTCTGTGTAAAAAGGGCTTTAGCATCTTCGGCTCTCCCTCTCTCGCTGATTAACGTGTGGGCGTGGTTTTCTGGGGGAAGTGCACATAAAAAGAAGTGAAATGTATAGCATACCCCTAAAACATCAACTGGACCTGTAATCGAAAAATACTTTAAGAAACTTGTACGAACCCTGGCACAAAAATACTCTGCAACACGTCCAACTGCTTTTTTGACACTTTGCATTTGTTTTGCATGGGAAAACCAACTCTTAAACTGTGTTAATAAGTCAGAATGCATGAAATACAGTTAACCCCATGCTTTAAAGGGAAGTAAAAATAGAAATTCGATTGGCTGAGGAAATTAACTGGAGATAACTAATATTTATGCAGGTAGAGTTTCATGTCTGACCTTTTTATACCTCCCTTTGGAGTGGACTTTGCAAATCATTTTTATTTATGTTTACCCATTTGGCAGACACTTTTATCCAAAGCACGTACAGTGCATTCAGTCTAGGGATGCACGATATATCGGCCGACATATTGTTATCGGCCGATGACTGCTTATTTGTAATATTATCGGTTATCGGTCTGATAGCAAAATTAGGCCGATAAATGAAAGCCGATAAATGATGGATTATTTTGGTTTGTTGAACCACTTCACTTGCTCATTGCTGGCCATGTGGAGTTTTGATTGGTGCTTTCTGTGACATAGCACGAAGATGACACATGTTGTGGGCTTAAGTAGAGTATGCTAGTCTAGCGCAAAGACAAGATGTCTACGGTCTGGGAGTTTTTCATTGTGAAATTAATATGAATATTTATCAGCCTATATATATATCGGTTATCGGCCCCCAAATATAAAGAGTTATCGGTATTGGCCAAAATTTCCATATCGGTGCATCCCTAATTCAGTCTATACTAGGGCTGTCACTTTTCGTTCGAAAATCGATTGCACAATCGATCGGACCAACCAAAAAAACGTTTCGAAAACGAAAATAGGCAATCGATTTTAACCAAATATGTACACTATTAATATTATAGATGTAACAAAACTCACAAACAAGCAGAAAAAGAAAATAAAGAATTCCGAAAGTGCAGTAGGTGTGCGAAAGCTAGACAGAAAATACCCAGCAATTTTACGCACCTATAGTTTCACGCTTTCAATCGCTGCATCTAGTGTTTTGCAAAGAAAATGGAGGACAACGTCAATAAACCTGTGCAACACGAGACAGCGTCGAAATTGTGACCTTACAGGAGATGATGAGTTATGACAAGGAGCCACCCTTGCGAGCTGACAGCGACCCGCTTTTGAGATGGATTGGCAGTACGAAATACGGAGCTGGCAACGAAGTACCCGAGTTTCCCTGGGACATCAGTGCGGTCGGAGTGTGTCTTCTCAACAGATGGACATATAGTGAATGAAAAGCGCTCTGCTCTTGACCCCTAAAATGTTGATCGACTTGTTTTCCTGACCAATAATTTGTAATGGCCCTAGTCTTTTTGCGCATTTCATTATGCCTGCCTAGTGCCGCCAAAGTGTCGGTTACGTTTAATAAAAAAAATACACAGCATTTTCTCAACCTTAAGTCTATTTAAAGTTTCATTTTTGAACAGTTGTTTGAAATGGATCGAATCATTATTTAAAATAATTTTTGAATTGCCTAAATCATAAAAGCAGCCGGTTGAACCTGCAGTAATATTTTTCATTTATGGCAGCAGTCCACTCTGCATATTTTTTAGAGAATGTTGCACTACTGTTGCTGTTTTTTATTCTGCACGAAACTTAATGAAAATGAATAAGAAATATTGCTGACTTGTGAGTTTAAGGAGCTCTCTTTACATTTGTATGTTATTTGGAATTAAATGGAAACGTCTTTTTTAGACATGGAAAATCGATTTTACAATCGATTCAATGAACACTTATATATTAAAAATCGAAAATGATTTTTTTCACAAAAGTGACAGCCCTAGTCTATACGTTACATCAGTATGTGCTCTCTCTCTCTCTGGGATTGAACCCTTGACATTTTTGCATTGCTAACTCAGTGGTCTACCTATTGAGCTACAGGAACATTTTATAGGAACATTCTAGTAGCAACATTACATACTAACTAAAGTTGAAAAAGTGAAAAAGCATAAAAGGACCCCAATTAAAGCATTTTAATCTGTCCAGCTAAAATACTGTACAGATCACACAGGCAAATTATGTGAAATCAGTTACTTTGAAAAATGATGCATTTATAATAATTACATGAAGTTTATACAAACTAAGCTCGAAATTCAATGAATAGACTTTAGTTGTCCTTTTCATGTCCTAATATTAATGTTTTCATAACTTTCAATGGAACTGTTTTTATACGGTCAGTAGCTGTAGTTTTTCCATTGCATTCTTTGTCATTTTATAATTTCTGCACTTATTTCATTATATTTGACCAAACGGCATTGTGTCCTGTCTTATCACCATTCACCAAGATTCAGCCCATAAAATATACTGACAATTTAATGTTTGCAAACAGTGTCTGAAAGAGGAAGACAATAAACTATTGTGTTCAAACACATTATTCATTTTAGTGGCTGTTGACAAATGCTGCCTTTTACCAAAAAGAGCTGGTGCTTGTGGTTCACAACTTTTTCCTACACATTTTTTTTCTCAGCTACATCCTTAGTATCTCAGCAATTATTAAAAACGCCATCCTAATTGCCTTTGCTACGCCACTGACAAAGAGATGCGCGGGTCTTAAAAATGATTAATGTGGTGAACCGTCCCCCAATGCCCACGGTGCAACCAATTCATATTTAGATAGCACATCACCCCTTTCTCCTAGTTGGCTACAGGTTCACCTGATAGGCAGTTATGACACGAAGGGCTAATGATAATGTTTGTGTTTGTTTATACAGAGCAAGGAATTACGCTGTATTGCACTCCCTTCACTGTTCCAGCATGCCGCGCTGGATGGCCCTCCTCCTACAAACCATTTAATGAGATAAACACTGCAAATAAAAGAAGAGAAGCTAAATTAAACCGAAATCTCGGTCAGATAAAGGTCTTTAAAGGGTAATTGTGTGGTCGATCAAGGATACCTTGTTTGTTTGATAAAGCAAGGCTTGTTGAATGTGTGTGATATTAAGCACAACATTTGGAAGCCACTGCAACATGTTTGTTTAGCGCCTGGCATATTAATTGCCTCCCGCAATCCCCTTTTTACTGTTGCTATTTCGGGCTGACTAAAGGTCTGAGACATGAGTGGGCTGCCCTTTGCCAAGTCCCCCCCACCGGTAGCAACTGCCATATTGTTCACCGAGCAATCCAGTAATGTTCGTCTCCCTGCCGCACCGCGGGACGCCATGTAAATTCGTAAGTGGTTCATTCTGAACAACCAAGCATCACAAATGTGCATTGTATTGCGATAAAAGAACATTTATATTGTGAGGTCACGGCGCAGAGAACTGCATGATCAACTCTTCTGCCAAACTGTCCCTCATCTCTGATAATGAAATTCTGGTTTAAGTAAGACCCGTCAAACCGACCCGAGAAGGAGGCTTTGATGTAAGACCCTTGACATTTAAGTTTGTCTAGTCACGAACACACTCACATCGACTGTTTGATGAACCGAGGACGGTTTATCCACTATCCTTATCTGGAAATGTGAAAGGCACCTTGTCGTATCTTCGAACATCAGACGTTGGCCTCTTAGACGCATGTGGCTTCGAGGGGTGTCTGTGTTTACTTTTAAATAAACAAAAGTGAGACTGAAAGCACTCATATTTTTTCAGGAATATGTTGGAGGTGTGTCCTGTTTTGCACATAGGTATGCTATTTATGATGAGACATTAGTACCTAAACTGGCCTATACTGTACTGTATGTAAACCTGCATCAGTGACATTTGGCTGAATGGACTATGAATAGCAGTGTCTCAAGGGCTTGGCATACATTAGAAACACACTTTGTTTCTGCAGACCCTACAGCAGCAGATGCGTGTCGCTTGTGTAAAGACATGACCCTTTTTCAAACGGTTGTAGTTTTCCCCACATGCACACATTATAAAAGCACACTGATGTTCCTGGTGGGTGCCTCCAGCAAGGTTGTTTTCCTTTTGTGCTTTTCCACAAGACCCTGACTATATTGATACCAGATGGATGAGATGGTTAACGGTGATTTGTAGGTTATTAAGGGGGACATATCATGAAAATCTGACCTTATCCATGTTTAAGTGCTATACATGAATATCAGCTGACGTCACTCAATTGTCTTCCGCCATTTTGAGTACCTGAAGTGGTCATAAAAGAGCTATGCCTTCAATATGTTATGAGCATCAAAATCACTATTTTTACAGCACTAAGAAGGCTTGTAACAACATGATATTTTGCTCGAAGTATCACCTGTGTCTCTACACATGAACCTGAGCATTAAGAACATTGTTTGTGTACACAGAGTTTATTAGGGATAAGGTTTTGAGCGGCTGACTTTGGTTGTTTTGGCGTCCGCTCGCCACCATCTTCCCAGTCAATATGTATTGATCTCCAAATGCGACGTAAGGAGGGAGGAGAGTAAAGATGGATAGCTCCTAAAGCATAGTTCCATATAAATGCACGGATAAATTGTTGTTTTGTCGCAAGTGAAAAACAATATTGACCTTCTAGTTGACAAAGGGGGCTTATATGAGATTCATTAATTCACATTCGGAAATCGATTGTTTATGTCTGGCAAAGATAGCGAGCGGACACCGTTACAGCCAAAGTCAGTTGTTCAAAACCTTTCTTTTTAGTAAACTCTGTGTGCACAAGCAATGTTCTCAATGCTCGCATTCATGTGTAGAGATCCAGATACTTCGAGCAAAGTTTCATGTTGTCTTGCGCCTTCTTAGTGTTGTAAAAATAGTGGTAGTTCGGTAGCAGCGGACAGCGGAAGAACGCATCAGGGATCGAGTAAGCATCACACCCTAACCAAGATATTTTTTTAAAGTAGTGTTTCTTTTTGTGACAGTCGAGGTGCGAAATTTTGTCTTTCGTAGCCATTTCCTATATCCGTAAGAATCATAGACAGTAAAAGATAAGAAATCCGTAAATCGTAGGAAGCTAGCCAAAGCTTGTCAGTAGCCTACTGGTACTCGGTAGGTACTCAAGATGGCGGCATGACGTAAAAGGGCACATGACTGATTTTCATCTATAATTGGGTCCTCCGTGCTTCTATCAACCTAGAAAATGTGAAAAATAACAACCCAGTAACTTAGTTTTAGTAAACTATTCTCTGCAAGCATGTGAAAATATAGGTTATTGAAATTTGGCTTCTTTTGTGATGTCAGAAGGGGATAATACTGCCCCTTAACCTGCACTATCCAACCACAACACTGCCATTTATTGCAGAGATCAGCTCATTTGCATTTAAAATGACAAACCCAGAAATGGCACATTTATGCTCACACCTACAAAGTGGCAATTTTAACATGCTACTATAATAAATTATCTATATGATATTTTGAGCTAGAACTTCACATAAGTGTTCTGGGGACACCGAAGATTTATTTGACATCTTAAAAAAGTATTGCGAAATGTCCCCCTTAAATTACATGTGTGCTAAAATACAATGCGTAACAGAATCACAGTATTTTTGATTCTAACAAAAAGAAACTGATTTGTCATTTTGTGGCAGTCAGAAGCTATGCTGAATATTTGCTTTAGGACAGATGAAGTGCAGCGTGTGAATGATGTGTGAAAAATTAGTCTTTGCGCTCCCCGCAGAGCTCATGATTATACAAGGTTTCGTAATGCGACTTTTCACCATTTCGAAAAGCGGAGCAGAATGATATCTACAGGTGGTGGCATTTCATTCCACTCTGTCCACCTACATTGCAACCTACACACGCACACTCTCGGATTTTCACATGTCCACGGAAGTCTTTTGCCTAATCGCCAGTTCTCCATGTAAGGGAAATCACGGGCTGTACGCCGTTTAATCGCACCTAAAATGAACGTGAGAAACTCCTGGTCTGGTAAAGTTCCAGAAGAGATTTCCTGCAATTCATTGAAAACGATCGCGTGCGAGTGTCTAAATATTTGTTTTACTGGAAAGCGTGAAATGAATGTGAGGGATAAGAGGAAACCGTATCCCCTCGAGATGGTGTAGAAGGAGAGGCACAGGCATCTGATGGAAAGTTTGGTTAGTCCATTACAATTCTGCATTTACATTTTAAATCAGGGTAACTGTTCTTCTCATTATGGCTCATGTTACTGTAGGTCTGGGTAGACTTGATGTCTCGTGAATATCAGGGATAATACAACAATGGGATTTTATCTAAAAATCATGGCAAATGCTATGCAAAATGGGGCCTTTAGGATTGAATGATTTGGCTATGGTTAGTTTAGTGTGATCAATTATTTAATCTGCACTTAAGATGGGCATTTAAAGTTAAATATTATAACACATAAGAAAAGTTATGTGAGCTGTGCTTTAAAAATGTTGTTCAAGGAAGTGAATGTGAAAAAAAACACGATGTGTGTGTAAGGCTATCATCACATTCATATGTTCTCCCAGAGAAAAATTTTATCAGTTGTGTGTTTATTTTTCATAGTTCAGGAAATTGAAAACTAAATGAGAAATTGAACTGAGAAATTAAGTCTGAGCTTTTTCCCAGAAATAGAAATAGATACTAATAAATGACTTCATCACTGTGTTGCTAGCATAGACTGTAAAAAAATATGGGCGTAGTGTCCGTTACGTCACCCAAAGGTTTGTGAGAAGCTGTTTTGAAGCTTAAATTAATCGGTGCCTGTCGTCGCCATCTTGGCCGCACGTCACTGTGCATCACTTGCAGATTACCGAAAATGGGTAAAGAGGTAGGACGTGGGTGAAGCTGAGGTGGCTGGTTGCTGAAACCACGCCTGCCTAGCCCGATTTTAGTGATGGTGTCAGTTCACTTGTCACTCAAGTGGGCGCACCCTTAATTATGCAGAACTTTAAGGCTTTATATAATTTAATCGGATGAGTTACAAAAAAATAACCCCCCTTGCGGTTGTCATGAAGGCCAAAATTAGCTATATAGACTGAAAACACGTTTTGTACCAGGCTGAAGACATATTATTTTCTACTGTAAAGTTGGGCATTTTAACATGGAGGTCTATGGGAATTGACTCACTTTTTGAGCCAGGTTCTAGTGGCCAGTCGATGAATTGCAGTTTAAGTCACTTCCATATTGGCTTCATCAGCGAGATCAGAAGGTTGCAAAGAATCAACAATAAACAGAGTTCAGAGTAGTTTATTTCTGATGACAAGCAATATAAGATTACCTTAGTTAAAATCATAGCTGAAGCGTAATAAAAAATACACTCAGCTAACTTTACTGTGTAAAATGTGTACTATATAATGTATATAATCTTAACTACAGATCAGCTCCCAAACCTCCCTTCACAAAGCACTGATCCATGATCGCCATCTCCCTTTGCCTTTAGGAAACCAAAATATTTGTTCTTTTTGATGAGGTATTTGTTCCATAGTTCAGTTTAGACATATTTAGACCATTAAACAAACAGAGACCGTAAGTTAAGTTCCACCCAGACGCATAACCGGGACAAAGCACAGGCATCTGAGTAAACTGTCTATACTTCTAGCTTAAGGCTGCGCAATATTGGAAAAAATTTACTATGCTAAACAATAGTGATAGTGATTTGAGCTCGTAAATCCCCTTAAAATTATATTAACATTTTTTTTGATTAAATAAAAAAAGTAAAACTTTTTTGATATAAAGTAAAAAAAATGGAAAGTTTAGTTTCATGTGCTCACGTGAAACTTCCGCGTGCTCACGTGAAACTTTCGCGTGCTCACGTGAAACTTTCGCGTGCTCACGTGAAACTTTCGCGTGCTCAAGCGAAACTTTAATGTGCTCACGCAAAACCTTCATGTGCAGCTTTTTCATGTGCGCGCGCGAAAATGTCACGTGCACTCGCGATAGTTTCACGTGTGCACACAAAACTAAATGCGATAGTTTCATGTGCGCACACGAAACTGTCATGGTTCTGCCATTTTGTCCTTTGTTTAATCTAGTCTTGTGGCAGAACCATGACAGACCCATGTTTTGTGTGAGAGCACTGGCTTTGTTTATTCCTAGCCATGTGCTCTCAGTCTCGTCTCTTGACCCCGCCCCCTTGTTTCCTCATTTATTATCCCATTATTGTTTTATTCCTGTCACCTGTTGCCCTCATTAGTTCTCCTCTATTTAAGATCCTTGTGTTTGTTGTCCTGTGCTTGTGCATTGTTCCATATACCTGTGAGTACTCTGTCTGAAAGTCAAGTCTAGTCTAGTGTTTTATATATCAAGTGTTTTGTCAAGTTTATTGTTTAGTGTCACCCAGTCTAGTGTTAAGTGTAGTTATAGTCTTGTTGAGTGTTCATTTAATATCTTTTATGTTGTTTTGCCCCCTCGTGGGTTTTGTTTTCTGTTTATTGTATAATAAAAGTCTTTAGTTTATATCCACCTCTGTCTGCACTTGGGTTCCTCCCACACCACATAACACGAAACTAAGCTTTATTTAATTTTTTCTTCATGTCCCCTTAGGGGCTCCGTATATTTTTATATATTCTTATGACAAAAGAAATTATCACTACTTTTGAAAGTGAAAAGCCATGTTTTACTGTTGCAGTACATAAAATCAATCTTAACAGTGTCATTTTAACAATGTAAGAAAAAGATTTTAACAACACCAAAACTGAGTAGAGTTACTTTGTCGCCTCTCTTTTTGACTTTCCTGACATAGCTTGTTTGCTTAGTATTAAAATCCTTCATTTATTATAGAATATGCAATTTCGATATGCATATTGGGATATTCGCATTTGTGATGATGTTACTGTATATTTTCTGCCTTAAATTTGACAGTTAATGAAATGCATTATTAAATGTAAAATAATTTGGATTTGAATAAATTTAGCGAGAAATGCTTGAGATATGTAATTCAGTATTGTAATAATGGGTTGTAATATTGATATTGGCTAATCTGAGCACAGTTTGTCACATTGTTGAGATCTAGTAAAGACATACAATATAAGATTTGAACTCATTGCTGTCTAGGATGAATGGTTGAGATACAGTAGTAAAGAGAGGTCTAATCTGTGATTTACTTAAATATGGATTTATTCGGATAACAAGTGTTACAAGTCTCGAAAGGCTGTTGACAGCAGGGCCTGCTGTGGAGAAAATGCTGTCTGCTGGCAGGTTGCAAAGACATTGATCTGATAAGCAACAGAGTTCCTAGTAAGCCGTTTCTTTACACAATACAAGCAGATCCTTATACATGATTCAAACAACAATGAGATAAAATGGGACAGTCACATTATAGGCATGCGGTCAATGTATTTGTAAAATGATTCAAGCATAGTTTATCCCCTCGTATGGTTTTGGATCCTACTGCCCCCACTAAGGCTTCTTTAGTTAAATACCTTTACAAAAAAAAATCACGCTGGCTGACCAGATCTACACTGACCACCAGGCTTCAGTTCATGCTGGTGTAATATAAGCTGGTCTTTTCAGCAGGGTAGTCTTTTTACATTTTCCACACAGTTGTAGCTGGTTGACATGCAGACAAGCCCACTCTCTAGTCTGTGCTCTTCCCTGCAGTTTGAAGCCACACAGCCTGATTAGTCTTGTCAGCCTGTTTACCAAGAGATAGACGAGATCTACTTCCAACTGCCACAGAGCAACAACACTGCTAACAACCTCTGAGATGCCTAAGGACACTCACAGAAAGCATTTCATTCACAGGCACTCGGTCTGATATGTGAATTGGCAAATTTTGAGTGCCGAGTAACATCGATTTTAATGTCCCGTTGTCAACATTTGCTGAAGCTTTAAGCTCCACTTGAGAGAGTCGTGCGTAATTGGTATGTTTTCGGAGTGCAGGCTACTCATTGAAGTTTCTGCATGGTAGACCAGACCATGGCCAACTAATATTTTTCTTTTACCCTGACCTTTGTCACCTGAGGGTTTGGTCGGATGCAAACATTTACACAGAATACAAATTACTGTAGAAACAGACACTAACAGGTTTGGCGATATGTTTAGCCATTTGCCCAAGTTCATGAGATGCTTTTTCCAGTCCTGCAGGAGTATAGTATGCATGTTAAATTTCTGTTTTCGTGTTCGAAGTTGGGTTCTAATGTTTTTTTCATCAGCTGTGAAGACTTGTGAGGTTGTTTGAGGTGTATTTGGAGCAGGTGCCATTGATATTAATATGAGACAAGCCAATGGAAGGTAATTTGAACCGTATCATTTTGCTTTATTTCTTTTGATGTCTTGTATATGCAAATGGGCTGGAAACCTGCCAAGCCCTCGTGTATTTGATCAGTCATTGTTATCGAAAGAGCCCGGTGGCCCGTTTGCATTAATGAATTTGACAAAGGCATACAATAAAGGCATAAACCCTTTCTTTTGGCACCAGTTCAGGTCACGGAGTGTAATTAGCCTGGGATCTCAAGCACCGGCTCTCAATTTGTTTTAAATGATAGATGTGCGTATTAGAGTATAATGGGGTTATTTAAACAAAGTAGACAAACATTGACTTTGAACATGGTTAGCTTAAGAAGTTAGTAGGAATTTCTCTTCAGTAATAGCCATTCAGAATTTGATGCATATTTTGCTAGCAACATACACTCACCTAAAGGATTATTAGGAACACTTGTTCAATTTCTCATGCAATTATCAAATCAATCAATCACATGGCAGTTGTTTCAATGCATTTAGGGGTGTGGTCCTGGTCAAGACAATCTCCTGAACTTCGAACTGAATGTCAAAATGGGAAAGAAAGCTGATTTAAGCCATTTTGAGCGTGGCATGGTTGTTGGTGCCACACGGGCCAGTTTGAGTATTATCTGCTCAGTTACTGGGATTTTCACGCACAACCATTTCTAGGGTTTACAAAGAATGGTGTGAAAAAGTATGCGGCAGTCCTGTGGGCGAAAATTCCTTGTTGATGCTAGAGGTCAGAGGAGAATGAGCCGACTGATTCAAGCTGATAGAAGAGCAACTTTGACTGAAATAACCACTCGTTACAGCAGAGGTATGCAGCAAAGCATTTGTGAAGCCACAACACGCACAACCTTGAGGCGGATGGCCAACAACAGCAGAAGACCCCACCGGGTACCACTCATCTCAACTACAAATAGGAAAAATAGGCTACAGTTTGCACGAGCTCACCAAAATTGGACAGTTGAAGACTGGAAAAATGTTGCCTGTTCTGATGAGTCTCGATTTCGGTTGAGACATTCAGATGGTAGAGTCAGAATTTGCCGTTAACAGAATGAGAACATGGATTTATCATGCCTTGTTACCACTGTGCAGGCTGGTGGTGGTGGTGTAATGGTGTGGGGATGTTTTCTTGGCACACTTTATGCCCCTTCGTGCCAATTGGGCATTGTTTAAATGCCACGGCCTACCTGAGCATTGTTTCTGACCATCTCCATCACTTTATGACCACCATCCTCTGATTGCTACTTCCAGCAGAATTATGCACCATGTCACAAAGCTTGAATAATTTCAAACTGGTTTCTTGAACATGACAATGAGTTCACTGTACTAAAATGGCCCCCACAGTCACCAGATCTCAACCTAATAGGGCATCTTTGGGATGTGGTGGAACGGGAGCTTATGTGCCCTGGATGTGCATCCCACAAATCTCCATCAACTGCAAGATGCTATCCTATCAATATGGGCCAACATTTCTAGAGAATGCTTTAAGCACTTTGTTGAATCAATGCCACGTAGAATTAAGGCAGTTTTTAAGGCGAAAGGGGGTCAAACACGGTATTAGTATGGTGTTCCTAATAGTGTATATTATCCATATTACCGTAGATGTTTCACCAGTGACAAAGTTTTGGAGATTGCAGAGTTATCCTGTTGTTCCTGTCTTCAGCAAGGAATTTCAAGCAAATGAGCTAGCTTTAATACCAGTTTTAAGATTAAATGGGGCGCAAATAGAGACATTTACTTGAGTTTCCTGCTTTTAAGATTTTTCTTCTGAGGTTTTCCTCCAGTAATGTCATTAGTGTCTGATCTAGAGATTCGGAAGAGATCAAAGTGTGTAATAAAATGTTAAATATTTAAGTATTAACTCAACGTTTACTTACAAGATCAATCAACACATTCTCAATTTGTAACTATTTTAGAGGTGGGCAATTCGTAAGATTTTATACAGTCTCATTCATACATTTTATTTTTTTATTTGTTGGATTCATGGGTGGAGCTTCATTCTCGCTTTTTTCTTATAATCATACATTTTTTTTATGATCATACAGCTAAGGCTCAGCTGCTGGAAGTCTTACATTTTCAAATTGCTGGGTTGTTTCTGATGTCTGGTGAGTTGTAACCCAACATTGTGTTCTGTCCATTATTACCCAGCCATGAGTTAAATGGGTTTGGATTTCATTCATGCGATCTTTGATTCTGGCGGTAGCAGTGTAGCATAGCTTAGCATAATCCATTGAATCTGATTAGACCATTAGCATTGCGCTCAAAAATGACCAAATAGTTTCAATATTTTTTTCCTATTTAAAACTTGACTTTACTGTTAACAGTGTCCCTTTAAAAACAACCAAGCATTTTTAGAGTGTGATTAAATCTATGCTGGTGTGTTTCAACCTAAAATGCTGGCTTGTTTGAATCCATTGCTGGGTCAAATATGAACTTTTTCTGTTATATTTAACCCAACGGCTGGGTTTGTCCCTTTTTGATCCAATGCTGCTATTAATGGAAATACTATTTTTATTTGGAGATCAGTGATGTCAATGATGAATGATAAAATGCATAAATGATGATTTTTTTTAAAAGAGCCCCTATTTCGTTGCTTAAAAACAATGTTATTTTGTGTATTTGGTATAAAGACAGAGTCATAATCTGAAAACCACGCCCACCAGGAGAGAAAACAATCCATCTGTTTGCATTGACTTTGTATTGCGTGAGGCTGCCTCCTTGTCATTTCTGGCCTACAACAAAAACAGAACAATGCCCAAAAGCTGCTGTGTGACAGGGTGTACAGCTAACAAGCCAAAAAACAGAAATAAATTTTATAAGCTGTCGACCCCAAAAAATGAGCGTTTAAAGACACAAAAGTGAATACAGGCACTTGTCATAGTACCACTGTTATTAGAACTACGCCCACTGGAGGGGAACCTAATTGGCGACAGGATATGCATAAAAAATGCTTAGCTTGTAAAAATATAACATATAAAACTGACGTTTGGATATTTATCTTACCAGTGACAAAATGTTTACTGCAGACGTAAGTATACTTAGTGTCAGGAGCCCACAGTTTACCCATTCTTCCTGCTGATGCTTCACGCCTTATTGCCCGTATGCACTTTTGTCTCCTTAAAAGCTGGGTTTTACAGATTGGCAGCTTATAAAAACTTAATTCTGGGTTTTTTTAGATTGTCAGCAGTACACCCTGTCACACAGCAGCTTTTAGGCATTATTCAGTTTTTTGTTATAAACCAGAAATGACAAGGAGACAGACAGCCTCATGCAATACAAAGTCAATGGAGACGGTTGGATTGTTTTCCCTCCGGTGGGAATGGTTTTCAGATTATAATAAATGCGCTCTGTCTGTATAATACAATGTGTTTGCGTGGTTTATGGTTAAAAAACACATTATTTTCCACATACCGTATGATTTTTCCACATACCTTATGCTTTTGCTGCTCCAGATTTTCCTGACTTCCTCAAACGCTCGGATTTGTTACAGAGTTCACCTATCTGAAAAGCGGCATGTCCCCAATTGGCCAGCTTCACGTTGTGAACCACGTTGTGATTGGCGTGAATACCTCTGATGTCAGCCGGAAATGTGACACTCCTTACCATGTTTGAAAGATTTGCTCACAATGCAATGCTGACAGGAGTTAATATCGTCTTTCCTCCTTATCAATGCGAGCCGAATCTGAATAAGAAAATGCAGATGACCAAGTTGACCGATCAACTGCGGCTTGAGCAGAACGTAACAGATTGGTAAGGTAAGGATACTAAAACATTAAAACCATGTCTGCATTTATGATTGTAGAAACGACAAACAATAAGCGCTACTCTGCCCTGTACAAAACTCATGTTTGAGTCATGGTTTAGTCAGTAGTAAATTCTTTAAATATGAAAACATAGACTACTTACAGGCTGTATGTCAGAAGCGGGAGGAATTATGATAATGACCATCGTGTCCACGTCAACAGGCCCAGGAAGTAAACTGTTGCCTACAATCCGTGTGTTTGTTGTAGTTGTAAAGAGATTTATGTTGGAAACAATAACTTGCGTCATCGTTAACTTTGGGGTTTGTACCTTTTGCATATCGTTAACATGTACTAATACACACTTACACACCAAAGGAAATGTAAAATCGTGAATTGGATAATTGGTGCTCTTTAAGTGTAATATTTATTTATCACTAATGAAGGCATATTACCGAAACATTTTATTCATGTGCACTGTGTTGCATATTACAAATGGAAAGGATAAAGCGATAAGAAAAAGATGTGCTAACTTTCTGTCTGTTGCAATTCTTCATTCACAGAATTTAACGCAAAACCAAGTAAACTCTTTTTCGTAGAATTTGTCCCAAGACGTGTTGCGTGACATCATCACATTGCGTGATGCTCTTTCAGCTTCAGTTAGAGTGTGCCACTTCAAAATAAGACCATTTAATGTGAGTACAGATATAAAAGATCTCATTTAGATCACGTCAATGATTGATAAGTCAAATGTTGATTGTGTGAGAAAACAGCTTATGTTGCACATCCATGACAACCAGTGAACTCCGTTCAGTGACGCTCAAAAAGAAAGAACTGTTGAGTTGTGTCTGGAATTATTATGTATAATGACCATACGTTCTGAAAGTGATGTGATTGTCAAATATGGTAGCTTATACTATATCTATATATATCACATTGTTTATTAGATGACAGTGCTTTTTTATTTGAAATGAAATGTTTACTTTTATTATTATGAATTATTTAAATTAAATTTTTGAATATTGTGTGTGGTATACCTTTAAATCATAGAAAGTCACTAAATAATGTTTTTACTAGTACAGTAGTAGTTTAAAAGAAAAATCATTTTCTTGCCAAATTAACATATATTTTTTTTTACAAAAAATTAAAAATCCCCAAATTTTTTACAGCACAACTTGAATATAGCCGCCACAAAAATGAAGCTTTTTTGCAGCAAAAACCATGAATAAACTCCTGTTATGGGGACTGATTCACAGATATACTTCGAACAGCTGCGCGACAGGCTTTGAGATACCTGATATGTGTGTGCTGTATGGGGAACAATTGAGATTTCTTTAATGTTGATTCAGTACTGTGGTTAGTGTTCAGACTTGTCAGATTTTGTGTTCTCATTAGCCAAATGATCACACAAACCCATCAACATCTCACTTTAGTGTTAAAAGGCCCTCTGTGGAAGCACTTTTGTTGTCTGGAGGCGCGACAAAAATGTGAATTTGAGTAAACCTCTTTGTGTGTGTCTTTTGGCATAACTGTGCACTTGTTACAGTATGTCAGCACGGTTGTTTGTCCACAGTTGATAAATGACACCCAATTACTTCAGCAGAACAAAACACTCTGTCGCATGTTTAATTTTATAGATAACCATTTGTTCTGCTTTTCTAGCTAAATTTACTCCTGTCATGATTCCGTTTTGTCATTCTTTACAGCATGTACAGTGTCCAAAACTGGTATCTATTTTTAGTGTGTGTGAAAAAACAATTTTAGATCAGCAAGCTTTTTAAATGTCTGCACTGACCCTTACCACAACTCATCTCTCCAGGGATGATGAGAGGTTTGCTCTCTATGCAAAGTTAAAGGCCAGTGGTTTTGTGCATAGAGAAAGAACCAAACAACTTGAATTGGTTGAATCGCTAAGGTATAGGGTGAATTATATACGTATACACTCACCTAAAGGATTATTAGGAACACCATACTAATACTGTGTTTGACCCCCTTTCGCCTTCAAAACTGCCTTCGTGGCATTGATTCAACAAGGTGCTGAAAGCATTCTTTAGAAATGTTGGCCCATATTGATATGATAGCATCTTGCAGTTGATGGAGATTTGTGGGATGCACATCCAGGGCACAAAGCTCCCGTTCCACCACATCCCAAAGATGCTCTATTGGGTTGAGATCTGGTGACTGTGGGGGCCATTTTTGTACAGTGAACTCATTGTCATCTTCAAGAAACCAATTTGAAATGATTCAAGATTTGTGACATGGTGCATTATCCTGCTGGAAGTAGCCATCAGAGGATGGGTACATGCTGGTCATAAAGGAATGGACATGGTCAGAAACAATGCTCAGGTAGGCCGTGGCATTTAAACGATGCCTAATTAGCACTAAGGGGCCTAAAGTGTGCCAATAAAACATCCTCCACACCATTACCCCACCACCACCAGCCTGCACAGTGGTAACAAGGCATGATGAATCCATGTTCTCATTCTGTTCACGCCAAATTCTGACTCTACCATCTGAATGTCTCAACCGAAATCGAGACTCACGGCCAGGCAACATTTTTCTAGTCTTCAACTGCCCAATTTTGGTGAGCTCGTGCAAATTGTAGCCTCTTTTCGTATTTGTAGTGGAGATGAGTGGTTCCCGGTGGGGTCTTTTGCTGTTGTAGCTAGGGGTGGGCGATATGACCAAAATCTTCTATCACGATAGGATTCATTTTATATCATGATAGCCATATGTATCACAGTAGAGTTTTTTATGTTTTAATAAGGTTTTTCTGTTATTAAAATCTTTAATACCATAGAAATGTTTATAATTCTCATAAAAACCTTATACAAGCATAAAAAGAAGATAAAAACAAACAAAACTAAATAATTTGATTTAAGGTAGAAAAGTGATTTAGTCAAGAGCAGTGAGAGATTTTCTCTTAATGCCGTTTCAATAAACATGAGTGACAGACAGGAGCAAAATTAGGTAACTTCCCCTTTAAGACCAAATTCCGGACCTTTAGCTGTTCACTTTCTCTTAAGCCCTAAATGGTTGTGTTTATGAGGATACTTACAAAGAAGGGAATTTTGACGCATATATATATTTAAAGCCAATAAAGCGGCAAAAATGCATACGAGCTTAATGAGCAGCGTTTGCGCGACTTGCGCACTCCTCACAGACAGAAAGAGCAGCGGTTGCGCGACTCGTGTGCTCCTTATACACAGAAAGGGATCATGCATAGATATGTGGTTTGTGTTTTAATGGCTTAAAATAACTTGTGTTAAAACTGCGGTGCTAAAATAGGTTTACAAACGTTACGTTTCCGTGACAACGTGCACCGGAGCGTGACGTGGGCGCGTAACCTCGATAGAGACGATAGTCCAAAATCTCTACCGGTTGACAATTTTCTACCGGTTAATCATGTCTACTACCAGTTTATCGCCCACCCCTAGTTGTAGCCCATCCGCCTCAAGGTTGTGCGTGTTGTGGCTTCACAAATGCTTTGCTGCATACCTCGGTTGTAACGAGTGGTTATTTCAGTCAAAGTTGCTCTTCTATCAGCTTCTATCAGTCGGGCCATTCTCCTCTGACTTCTAGCATCAACAAGGCATTTTCGCCCACAGGACTGCCGCATACTGGATGTTTTTCCCTTTTCACACCATTCTTTGTAAACCCTAGAAATGGTTGTGCGTGAAAATCCCAGTAACTGAGCAGACTGTGAAATACTCAGACCGCCCCGTCTGGCACCAACAACCATGCCATGCTCAAATTGCTTAAATCACCTTTCTTTCCCATTCTGACATTCAGTTTGGAGTTCAGGAGATTGCCTTAACCAGGACCACACCCCTAAATGCATTGAAGCAACTGCCACGTGCTTGGTTGAAAATGCCCGTCTGGTAGCTTTTATTGTACAATTGTGTAAACTCAGTATGCCGCTAACAAGCCTCATAAAGGGAAGGCATCTTTACAGATCTTAGTCATTCTTGCACAGTTAGATCATTGAGTTAATTATCCTCATGTATTGCTACCACCAACAGAGTCTGCCAATGAAAGACTCTTGAGCTTTCGAGTCTGTGCTGCTTTTCAATAGGCATACGCTTGTACAATGTGTTCCAGATACTTGGAAGACTCTTGTATAGCTACACATTTTGTATAGCTATCTGTTAGGTTTTTCATTGTAAACATTGATCCGGCATAACCTTGAGAATAAATGTATGAAAGGAAACACTGTGTTATAGAACCTAAAATAATAATAACAAAGACAGTTGTCGGTTCACAGAATGTTCAGACAAGACAGACAGTGAGAGTCTTTATTTGTCATAATACACGACACAAGGTTTGCAGCTGCAGTGAATGAGTAATCAGTAATCTCATATTAATCATGTTATTTTTGTCAATGGTTGTGAATGAATGCGGCGGATTACCGCTAACAGAGATGGATGTCTATTTTTCTCTTCTTCTCTAATCGACAAGTGCTGTCAAGAGGAAGTTACAAATGAGACAAGCGCATTTTCACAGAATGTTAAATTTAACAGTGACTGGTTGGTGACAGCCCAAATATAAGTCTCAGATGAGATCTCATTTGTTTCTTATGGACAGCTACTGTATAAGAACAAATGGAGCAGGTCCATTGGGGGCAGTTTCCAGGACAGGGTTTAGATTAATCTAGGACTTGGCCTTAGTTATATACTAGGCCCTAGTTATATTAGGACATTTAAGTAGTTTACACAAACAAAACCTTACAAAAAACAATACGGTGTGCATCTTGACAAAATATGCACACCGTGCAGGGTCAGGTGTGGAAAAATAAAAGTCGTTTGTAAACTGTTCCGTCGGATTACTAAACCGTGCGCACGGATTACTAAACTTTGCCCTCAGTTTTACAATCTGTGCGCACGGATTACTAAACAGATTGTAAAACTGAGGGCACAGTTTAGTAATCCATGCGCACAGATTGTAAAACTGAGGGCACAGTTTAGTAATCCGTGCGCACGGTTTAGTAATCCGAGGGAACAGTTTACAAACAACTTTTATTTTTCCACACCTGACCCTAGCAGGGCTCGGTAAAGGTCAATATTTTTTCTGTTTTTCAATTTATTTAAAGGTGCAGTGTGTAATTTTTAGAAGGATCTCTTGACAGAAATGCAAAATAATATACAAAACTATATTATCAGGGGTGTATAAAGACCTTTCCTAATGAACTGTTATGTTTTTATCTACATACACAGAGGGTCCCCTTACGTGGAAGTCACCATTTTGTGCCGCCATGTTTTCTACAGAAGCCCTTAATGGACAAACTTTTACTAAGTTGTCTCCGTCAATTACATGTTTTTCCAGTGGCGGCTACCATATCTTCCCCATGCGTTTCAAAACGAGGGGTGAGCAGTGGACTGAGCTGTTGGTTGCAATTTGCAACCTCACCACTGGATGCCGCTAAAATTTACACACTGCACCTTTAATATATTGGTACTCATTGTCATGGATCACAAGATGTTAAAGTCTGTTACTAAGGTAAAGTAACAGTTGACTGTCGTGTTTGTGCATGTGTGTGTGTGTGTGTGTGTGTGTGTGTGAGAAGAGAGAGAGAGAGAGAGAGAGAGAGAGAGGGGGGGGGAGAGAATGTACTCTACCTTGGTAACAGAGTCAGTAACAGAATGGTCACTGACTAATTTGGAAAACAGAATATTCTTATAAATCTATATAAGATACTTTTTACAGAAAACATTAACATCCAGTGATCCATGACATTAAGTCCCAAATTATTAAAATCATTAAAAATATAACCATTTGAAAATGAATGCATACAGTTGGTACCAATACTAAAATGTACAGTGGGGGTACCAATAAGCTCTCCTTGGTACCAATATCTACTTTTAAGGTACTAATATGAACTTTTTAGGTGCAAAGCTGTACTTTTTGAAAGGGTAGAGCCCCAGTGACAGCTGGGTAAATATTTTGACCATTTTATTCTGACAGTGTAATCACTTACTGTAGAAGTCTTTTTCTCAAATATTTTACCTAAGAAAATGACTTTGTGATCTCACAGTCTCCTTAAGGGTTTTAGAGATCTCAACATAACAACCAGTGTCATAAATGCTTTTATGATCTGTAGATCCTTCACACGGTATGAAGTGTTTATAGAGAGAACATTCTGACACAGATGATTGTAAAGGGATTAAATATTGTGAGACTCCATCAATATGCAGTTTACAAATCAGTTCAAAGCACATTTCTGTAAGGAGACCTTTTAAACTTTTTTCACTTATGCTCTTCAGAATACATTTGCATAAATCATTTTGTATTAGAAACTTTAATTAGGCCTGTAGTCTTACCTGCCAAGACCGAGCGCGTATGACGAACAGCAAAATAATATAACTCATTACCCCAGTCTGCCAGACTCGCCTGGAAACCAAACGAATACAGAAATCTTAGTTCATCAAAAGCTGTATTTATTTACCACCATCAATTTACTAAAAGGTCTATTTGGCACCCAGACTCGAATCAGACACACAGCATGTGCAATGACATCAATTTGGATCAGACAGACGACCAAACAAAGGCAAACCCACTATGTGTGGGTGGACAAGAAGCGAAGCCATTTGTTACAAAGAAGGACGTGTTCGTTTTTTTCCGGTCATTTGTTTGATGTTGATCGGCTTACTCTTAAAGGCTAGAAATCTGGACATGGACACAGCTGTGAAGTTCAGAAAAAATATGATCAAAGTCAACTAGGCTGCCCGATGCAACAAACACTCATACAAACATTCGGTATCAGAGTCTACAGTGTGTATCATATGGTGAGCTTATGTATTCAGCAGTATCTATTTTTCAGACGTGCTGTGGAAATTCGGAGCTCATGCATACCATTTGCCCCAGTCTGAGAGACAACCCAGCAAGCAATTTTGGCTAAACGCGGCAAAATTTGAGTTGTCGGTGAAAGTCTAATAGACGTCTAAACGTAGCCCAAGAATAGACGATGTGTATTTGTTTAGAACATGTTAAAGAAATGGAAGCAAACACCTTGAACACCTGTTGACTATATTGGGTCTGTAGTTACCCATCATTTCACTGTCTTGGTTTTTGCTTGCTGGGCACCATTCTTTACACTCTAAAAAAAGTGGTTTACTGGCTCGTAATCAGAGAGGAACCATATTTTGTCCTAAACCTCACCTATACAGTGAGGAAAATAGGTATTTGAACACCCTGCTGTTTTGCAGGTTCTCCCACTTAGAAATTGTCATCGTGGGTGCGTCTCCACTGTGAGAGACATAATAAAAAGGGTCCAGAGATCACAATGTATGATTTTTTAACTATTTGTTTGTATGATCCAGCTGCAAGTGGGTATTTGAACACCTGTCTATCAGCTAGAATTCTGACCCTCAAAGACCTGTTAGTCTGCCTTTAAAATATCCACCTCCACTCCATTTATTATCCTAAATTAGATGCACCTGTTTGAGGTCGTTAGCTGCATAAAGACACCTGTCCACCCCATACAATCAGTAAGAATCCAACTACTAACATGGCCAAGACCAAAGAGCTGTCCAAAGACACTAGGGACAAAATTGTACACCTCCACAAGGCTGGAAAGGGCTACGGGGAAATTGCCAAGCAGCTTGTGAAAAAGGTCCACTTTTGGAGCAATCATTAGAAAATGGAAGAAGCAAACATGACTGTCAATCTCCCTCGGACTGGGGCTCCATGCAAGATCTCACCTCGTGGGGTCTCAATAATGATAAGAACTGTGTAAAATCAGCCCAGAACTACACGGGAGAAGCTGGTCAGTGACCTGAAAAGAGCTGGGTCCACCGTTCCAATGTTACTGTTGGTAATACACTAAGACGTCATGGTTTGAAATCATTCTGTATGTATTTGGCCACTGGCTCAGTGAGGGCTCACGTGTTATTAAACGTGCTTCTCCGCCGATCGCATCAGCACATCATGAGAGATTTGTAAGCTTTCTGTTATAAAGTCTACTTTATTTTGTTAATAACGAGACAAACACGGATAACTAAATGAAACGGAGAACATTTATTATATGCGGTGCTCTTTCGAAAATGAACCGGATAACTGCACATGGCAGTTTAAAAGCAAAGCTCTGTCTTTGTGAAATGTTGTAAAATTAAGCTAACGTTAGTAACTTTGCACAATCAACAATAATGTATCGAGCCAGCTTAAGTTGTAAAAGAATGTTAAATACAGATATTCAATCTTGTTCAATCCGTCTGTTGTTTTTATCGGATAACCATCATCACGGAAGAGTTTTCTCCGCAGCACCGGCATTATTGTATCTAGTCAGAAGAACGGGCGTTCACCGAAGCAGGTAGGGTAAATATGGTTTCTTTATTCACATGTCAAACTAAACTGGGAAGATATTTATATGGTGACTGAGCAGTCGGTTATGTAGATGTGTTTTTTCGTTTGCTCCGGGCTCTTATTAGGTGTTTTGAGTCTGTTTAAATGATGATAGCCTACTTTGTCAAGTCCTCAAATTTTAAACTTTGCAAGTCCTCAAACTTCGCTTAGATTTGGGGTTAGTGTATAATATTTGGTATAATATAATGTATGTAAGATTAAACAGTAATGAATTCATACTAACGACCGACTTGAAACTAAGGATTTGACTCTTCGCTCCGCATGGGGTTTTAACGCCTTTTTTTCTGTAGGATATTTTTTAAGAAGAATTTAAAAAATATATATATTTTTTACAATGTTTTCAACTTAAAAATACATACATATATATACATACAGAATATAAGTTTAGCTTGTTGTGGATATTTCCTAATTGTCAGGATTTGGAACAGAGGATGAACCCAAATGCAGACACGGATATAGGAAAATGATAATAATTTATTGATAACAAAAATCAGAACACAAAAACCCACGAGGGGGCAAACAAACAGATCAAACACTAAAACTCAGAACTACACTAACATAACATGTAAACAAAACACTAAACATCAACCAAAACACACTACACTTAACTTAAACAGGAACTGGTAACTGGAACAAACTGAAGACAACGACTGGCATGAATCACAAAGAACAACAGACGAACCCGTACTGAACAACACACACAAGGACTCTTAAATAGGGAGAAAGTAAATTACAAACACCTGGAAAATAATCACAAGTAAGGGATCGGGGAAAAAGTGACGAGACCCAGGAAATGCGTGGTCAGAATAAACCAATACTACAACCACACATTTCCCACATAGAACATATACTGTCAGAACCCTGCCATGCAAAACTAGATCTAAATACCAACAGGATCCGGCAGGATTCTGACAGTACGCCCCCCTCCAAAAGGCGGCTACTAGACGCCTTCAGGGGGAACACTACACACAAGACACAAGAGACTGACAAACAGACAACACCCAAGAAAACATTACAAATAACAACAAGGGTAGACAAGAAAAAACAACAAATGGGTTGGGGTGAGACAACAAAAATAACAAACAAGGGAGGGGGGGTGGGGGAACAACAAAGTTCATGACAGGTGGTGGTCCAAACTGGGTGGGATTGGGTGAGTAATGAGTTCTGGTTCTGGCAGACGGCTGTGGCTGCTGCGGCGGATGCGCAGGCTGCTGCGGCGGATGCGCAGGCTGCTGCGGCGGATGCGCAGGCTGATGCGGCGGATGCGCAGGCTGATGCGGCGGCTGCGGCGGATGCGCAGGCTGATGCGGCGGCTGCGGCGGATGCGCAGGCTGCTGTGGCGGATGCGCAGGCTGCTGTGGCGGATGCGCAGGCTGCTGTGGCGGATGCGCAGGCTGCTGTGGCGGCTGCGGCGGATGCGCAGGCTGCTGTGGCGGCTGCGGCGGATGCGCAGGCTGCTGTGGCGGCTGCGGCGGATGCGCAGGCTGCTGTGGCGGCTGCGGCGGATGCGCAGGCTGCTGTGGCGGCTGCGGCGGATGCGCAGGCTGCTGTGGCGGCTGCGGCGGATGCGCAGGCTGCTGTGGCGGCTGCGGCGGATGCGCAGGCTGCTGTGGCGGCTGCGCAGACTGCTGTGGCGGCTGCGTCAGCGGATGCGCTGGCGGCTGCTCTGGCGGCGGCTCTGGGTGCGCTGGCGGCTGCTCTGGCGGCGGCTCTGGGTGCGCTGGCGGCTGCTCTGGCGGCTGCTCTGGGTGCGCTGGCGGCTGCTCTGGCGGCGGCTCTGGGTGCGCTGGCGGCTGCTCTGGCGGCGGCTCTGGGTGCGCTGGCGGCTGCTCTGGCGGCGGCTCTGGGTGCGCTGGCGGCTGCTCTGGCGGCGGCTCTGGGTGCGCTGGCGGCTGTGGCATCAGTCCCCTCCTCTTCTTTCTCCTCGAACGAGGCGCAGAAGCCGTGGCAGGAGAGGGGAGCGTGGTGGTGGGAGCATCAAACTCAAACGAGGACCTCCTCAGCCTTATTGATCCCATGATGGGACCCCTCGGGACAGGAGGCAAAGGGGCTGGGTCAGCGGCTTTGGCTGAGACCCTGGGCTCAGGTCGATTCATCAAAAAGTTGACCATGTCCGGAAAGCCCAGGGGTCTCAGCAACCTCATCTCGCTGAGGTTGAGGGGTTCGTCGAGGCAGCCATTGAACACTGTCTTTAGTTCTGCCTCGTTAAAACCAGAACCCCCTGCTGCTTGGAGAAATTCAAACGCGAACGTCTTGATGTCGGCCCCCTTCTGTCGGAGACCAAACAATAAATGGGCCTGGGTGGCTCGCTGGGTGGACTGGGTAAAATCCATATCGGTCTGCTGGGTTCAGTTCTGACGGGTTCGTACGGTCAGGATTTGGAACAGAGGATGAACCCAAATGCAGACACGGATATAGGAAAATGATAATAATTTATTGATAACAAAAATCAGAACACAAAAACCCACGAGGGGGCAAACAAACAGATCAAACACTAAAACTCAGAACTACACTAACATAACAAGTAAACAAAACACTAAACATCAACCAAAACACACTACACTTAACTTAAACAGGAACTGGTAACTGGAACAAACTGAAGACAACGACTGGCATGAATCACAAAGAACAACAGACGAACCCGTACTGAACAACACACACAAGGACTCTTAAATAGGGAGAAAGTAAATTACAAACACCTGGAAAATAATCACAAGTAAGGGATCGGGGAAAAAGTGACGAGACCCAGGAAATGCGTGGTCAGAATAAACCAATACTACAACCACACATTTCCCACATAGAACATATGTACTGTCAGAACCCTGCCATGCAAAACTAGATCTAAATACCAACAGGATCCGGCAGGATTCTGACACTAATTATAAGCCTTCTGTGAAATTTTTCACAAAATGAAAAATACAAAACACGCATGTCTTAATGAACATAATTTAAATAAACGAATATTCGAATATTTGTTCTTTATGAGCTTAAATATTCGAATAGTAAATTACTGGAAAATGCCCATCCCTATAATCTATCATTATATTCACTGATTTCTGTAATGTGAAAGTCCTCGTATAAACCTACTTGCACGATACTTTCATTTTGACTGCAGTCATGGATACTAAAGGCCCAAAAGGTGCTGTGAAGTGATATTGCACAGATACAAATCCAAAGTTAAGGCTCCGAGAGGAAAAGGAACTCTTTTAAAATGCCAAATATCATTAAGAACGAGCCACTCTGTGCCTTAATGGTCTAGGCAAATATATACAAACACATTATCCAGTTTGGTCTTCACTTAAAGCTCCATGTGCATTACAAGCAATAAGCTCATAAAGTACAGTGAGATGGAAAATTCTAGCAGCCTAAACAACCTCACCCGAGTGAACTTAAAAACGATCACCGTTTACAGGGATGTCTCTGCTGGACATGGAGCGAGGAGAACCTTAAGCCATTGATATTGCACATCATAACTTCTGAATCAAACTTGATTCCTCCAGGTAAAGCAAACCCCCATGGTTCGGTGAAAATATTTACTGGCTTTTGCACTGGCAGCCGCATTCTCAGAAATCTTAGCCAGGTCTGGATAATAGTGCGTTGCGGCAGAGACGTCTAATAAGTGTGCAGCAGACTTAAAGCCTCTCATTCTTATCCCATCTTCCCGACCTTTCAAACACTCTCTGGAGAATCACTAACTCCTCTCATCTCTACCAAATCACGAGCTTCTGATTATGTCCATCAAAGAAATTACGCTGACCCAGACCAATGCGCTCTGACATCAGCTCCTGCTAGGAAGGGCATGACCGCGCAGCCTGCCATCAATATAGACATCTTGAACCTGGAGCCAATGAAACATCGGGGTCAAGTGCTGAGAGCTATCAGGAAGCAGCGAAAGATTGAGGCCTTACCAATATGAGAGTCATTAAGATGTCCATTAAGAATCTGGAATGAAATGCTTTGGGTTTGAAGACTACATTAGATGGTCACATAAGGACAGAGATTATTGACCTAAATCTAATCTAAAGATATAAAGATTTTATTAATGAGAGCCGCATGGAGTCCTTAACGAAATTGTTCACTCATTATTTACTTGCACTTACCTATGGGCTTTGGTTTTGTGTAACCGGGTGATTCTCGCAAAATTAGACCTATGAGGTGTCATGAAACATTTTGATAAAAAAAGTAAATGCAAAGTAAGAGTATCAAAATAAGAAGCATACAGTTACAAACATCTCTTCATGTACTATTTCCACATGATTTCAAATGACATCATACAAACCAATTAAGTTGTTTTTTCCACATTTAATGGGAAATTTTTAATTACCGCAAAGTGTCCATGACTGGATTTGGGTTCTTTGACATGGAAATATTTATATTTAAAAAATAAAAAGCTTCAGTGCATATTATACTATAAACATTAGTAAAGAAACATGTGGTATTTGGTGATTATTGGTAAATGTAGAGACAATAATAAGGAATATAAATGTGTCCAAGACCAATTTTCTCATCCTCCGCCAGGCCCGTCGCGACAAGGCAAGCAAACCAAGCAATTGCTTGGGGCCCCGGAATTTTCTGGGGCCCCAAGACAATGACTGGTTGAGAATAAATGCAACGACAAACTGTGTCCCTTTGATAGTCGATGCAATGCAGTATAGTGCAATGACACTGTTATTATCGGAATCCCCCTCAAGGGGGCCCCCTCTCAGTACTAGTCACTAACAACAGGCAGCCAGCCAACCATGTGATCTCTGCTGCCGGCAAAATACAAAACTTCGGCAGTCATCATGAAGCGGATTTATGCTTCTGGAAGCCAGAAAAGAAAGAAGAGAAAGGAAGAGGAGGATAAGAAAAAACAAGATAGTGGTAAGTAATAATTTACATTGGATAAAATAGCTCTACTTGTCTTGTGCAAATGATGTAATTTTGCAGCAGGTAGGCAGTAGCAAAAATGTGTTTGTAGCTATACCTGCCTGACGGCAAATGCTGCTTGTAACAAACAGTTAGTCCAACTTTTTTTTCCCGAACAAACTGAATATGGTTAAATACTGTAATATGTTTTTAACGAGATAAGAAAGACGCAGATCTGTTCCAAAATCGCTGTTTAATTCCATGACGTTGCTGTAGCTTTGTAATAGGTTTTAATGAAAGTGCTAATAAAATGAACTATTCCACCGTGATAATCTATTTACCAAAATAATCTATTTACCAAATGGGGGTTAGGAAAACCACACCATAAATTATCTGCATCAAACAATAGCTTGGGAAGTTTTTAAGCATTGGTGGTTGTGAAAGCAGCCGCATCCCTTATAAATATCAAAATATAGAAATGCTATTGCTATGCTAACATATCTTTTCGGTAACACTTTATAATAACCATCATTAATAGATGGTTAGTTGTTAGTTATTTAATCTTTAGTTATTGTCATTTAACTGTTAGCAAACTGATCGTTTTACATAATAAATACTTTGTAAACAATCTATACGTTATTTACCAGAAAGAGGCAAAGGAACATTATTTTTTCATAGCTTATCTTAATGTGCTAGTGTCAGGATATACAGTAGTGACAGTTTATGCAAATATGACATTAGTTACCAGTGGATCTTGAACAGTTACTTTATTCTGTGTAGCAATGTTTACACTGTTACAAGTACAGTATCAGGACAACTCACATGTTTCACTGGTACTGTTTATTAACTATTTAACAAAGTATTATAGTCATTTGTTGCACCTTTGTCTATGTTTAAAGACAGTTTACAAACCAACTAAGTTAGTAACCCTTAACAAAGTGTTAGGAATATTTGGTCCATCTATCTATGTAATGTTTATAGATGTTTTAAAAATGGTTTCTTAAAGATTTACAAGCATTTTTAATCATTACTCGATACCTAATATATTATATGATAGATGTGTTACAATAAACTGTTAATTTACAACACTACTAATAATTAGTCATTTAATTATAATTTCATTGTTTGTTAACAGTAAAAAGACTGTTTGCTAACAGCTAAATGACAATTAAAGATTAATTAATTATCAATTTACCATCTTTATATGATTGTTATTATAAAGTGTTACCATCTTTTCTTTCTCTCTCAAGGTTCTTTGCTTAAATTTCTCAGCGCGCAGGCTCTTCCTAAAGATACATCCACTGATGAAGGTAGAGTGAATTTCTCTCACTGAGCTGAGCTGTTTATAGTGACCTCTTTCAATATGCTAACAGTGAAATGGTGAAATGTACTTAACAGGTAATTTCAGGGGGTTTTTTTCAATTATTTTCCCAGCTACACCATCAACGTCATCCTCAACATCAACAGATGCATCACTTCTCAGTGCTGATGTTTCTTCTATAGCACAAGGTACCACAAGCTCTATAATTATAGCTGATATCATGCACAGCCCAAAGTTTAAACTGATAAGTGTGTGCTGTCATATTGTTAGAAAAAAAAAACAGTGCAAATCACTATTGAATTCCCACCAAACTGTGTAAATAAACATTAAACTGTAAACCTTAAACTGTATGGCTATGCTGTGGTTCCTGTAGGCTTTGCGTGCGTGTGGGGGGCCTCCATGTCCATTTTGCTTGGGGCCCCCAAATTCCTTCAAACGGCCCTGTCCTCCGCAACAATTTTCAATCATTGTTTAAACCCTAAAGGAACTAACATTTTCAAAAAAAAAAATTGTTGTAAGGGACATAATTGACTGTGACACTCAAGATGGCTACTAGGTAAGCAGTTCTTATTTTTTCTCTCTAGATAAAAGTTGAAATTTTGTTTGTCATAGTATAGACAACTTTTTAGTTCTCATTACCGAAACATGAGTTTGTAAATGCATATATTTAATGTAATATCATGTTGTGGTAATGATAATTTTTTATAATGATAATCTAAAAAATGTAAATCTATAGAAAATATTTTAAATCCTCTAAAGACCTTACTCTTATATGTGCAAAAAAATGGCTTCAAGGGCTTTTTAAAAAGTCTGATGCTGTACACCTTCTAAATCTGGATTTCGTGAGAATCACCCAACCGCAACCTCCATACTAAACTTTTGATTGTTCAGACTAATCCAGACTAAACCAGATTAAATATTTGTTTTTTCAGACTAATCCAGACTAAACATTTGATTATTCAGACTAAATATTTGATTATTCAGACTAATCCAGACTAAACATGTGACCCTGGGCCACAAAACCCAGGGACTTCAAACGTGCTGCAATGTTTTCTTGGACAGCAGTGGCTTCCTCCGTGGTGTCTTCCCATGAAGTCCATTCTTGTTTAATGTTTTCCTTATTGTAGATTTGTCAACAAAAATGTTAGCATGTGCCAGAGATTTCTGTAAGTCTTTAGCTGACACTCTAGGATTCTTCTTCACCTCATTGAGCATTCTGCGCTGTGCTCTTGCTGTTATCTTTACAGGACGACCACGCCTAGGGAGTGTAGCAACAGTGCTGAACTTTCTCCATTTGTAGACAATCTGTCTTACCGTGGACACATGGACATCAAGGCTTTTAGATATACTTTTGAAGCCCTTTCCAGCTTTATGTAAGTCAACAATTCTTGATCGTAGGTCTTCTCAGAGCTCTTTTGTGCGAGGCATGGTTCACATCAGACAATGCTTCTTCAGAACAGCAAACTCAAAACTGGTGTGTGTTTTTTATTGGACAGGGCAGCTTTAATCAACACATCCAATCTCATCACATTGATTGGACCCCAGGTTGGCTGACTCCAATTAGCTCTTGGAGAAGTCATTAGCCTAGGGTTTCACATACTTTTTCCACCCTGCACTATGAATGTTTACATGTTGTGTTCAATAAAAACATGAAAACGTATAATGTTTGTGCAGTATTAGTTTAAGCAGACTGTGTTTCTCTATTGTTGTGATCAGAACACATTTTATGACAAATTTATGAAGAAATTCATTTATATCAATTCATATATATATATATATATATATATATATATATATATATATATATATATATATATATATATATATATATATATATATATATATAAATAATATACAAATTTATGAAGAAATTCATTTATATCAATTTATATATATATATAAATTCAAATTGAAGCACTCTTTTTCTTCTTCCTTGGACAACCAACCAATCACAGTTTTCAAAAGATTGTGTCACACATAAGCTGTGTCCCAATTCAGGGGCTGCAACCTTATAAGCATGCGACCTTAAATATGAGCACTCGGTCTTTCAAGGTGGCAGCCTCAGAAATCCGCGAAGAGAACTGAAATGAGACGGTCTAACCTTCGGATGACCCATAATTGGCGTCACCTGCTGCGCCTGTTAGCAGGACATTGCGGAAACGTTTCTGACTTATTAAAATAAATATGAAATCAGAAAATTATTAATTTAGTTTATAAAATATGACACGTTGATATAGATTAAACTATTCAACAGTATATTAAATTTAATTAATCAACCTTAGAAATATATGCAGCATAAAAATAATAATATTAACACAAAACATAACTTATAATACTAAAACAGTGACAAACTTTTTTTGATAAATACAGACTTTTATTTAATGAAGGTTTTAATTGTTTATTTTAGAATATCCAGCCGCCGTTGCAGGCGCGCAATGAATCTTGGGATATCCTCGGCTGTTAAGGATCCATTCGTTCTATCCTTAACAGCGCGGAGAAATGAGGACGCATTTTGAGGCTTCATTTTAAGCATCCTTCGAATTGGGACGGCCTTACCAGCCTGAAGTCGCGCTGCTGTGACGCAATCGGTCTTAAAATACGTCCTTAGAAGGTCGCAGCCCCTGAATTGGGACACAGCTATAGCATTGGCATTGGGATCAACCCCGCCTCCTCACTAAGATAAAAGTTTTTGTCGTTTCCTTACTCAGAGTTGCTCTCTGATCAGTCCTGTATCGCTCTTAAGCTAAGACTCCTACGTAAAAGTTTTTAAGCTAAATTAAGAGTTTTCTGAGAGGACTCTTAGAATACGGACCCTGATTTTTAGATAGTTGTGTCTCTGCCAAATATTGTCCTATCCTAACAAATCATACATTAATGGAAAGATTATTTATTTAGCTTTCAGAGGATTTAAGAGAGTGATGCATCATTTGGTGGTCCTGGGTCACATATTTGATTATTCAGACTAAGTATTTGTTTAATCAGATTTTCACTTTACTACTGTTTTGAAGAGGTTTGAAGACTTTTCTCACTTTTTAGAAGAGTTCGAAGCATCTGACTGCACCCTACTAAGTGACATGCAATGTTAAACATATGGCATATTTATTTCAAACTAATCTAATTTTAGTCTAATTTACAAAATATAATTTTCAGAACCATATGCGATTAAAATGGAGACAGATGTGTGCAATTACAGGAGTTTCATCTGCAGGTGGGGCTATACTACTCAGCTGAACTGCACAGCGTGAACGTAAAAAGATTCAATACCGTGCAAATGCGATAAGAATATTAACTACAACAAAATTAAACTTAATATTTCTCCCATACATGAGCCAACAATGACAAGCACCTAGATTGCTTAACGGTGATTTAATTTAATAATAGTAAAAGTAAATGAATGTGTCCACCTGGTTGTGTTTGTTTTTATTATAATAAATATATAATATAGTGATAATAAAGTGAGGCTGAGCAGGTGTACACATCATAAAAGACTAACATTTCTATGTACTGACTGTTGATTCACCCTTTACATTTATCTACAGGGAAGCGAATGACCTATTTTCCATAATGAAGAAAATTACCGGGATTCGCACATATCGCTAGTAAAGCGAGTGGGATTGTACCAGGATGCAGTACATCAAAGTGACTGTGTTGAAGATGAATCTTTTCAATTTCACAAATCTCATGCAGATGGAGTGGGAGTGAGATTTCACAGGAACAATGAATAGGTGCCTAAGTAATTTGGCTCAACAAACAAAAGCACATAGAGATCTCTGCTTTGTATTTTAATGTGTTTGTCATGCCTGAAACCGATCCAACTGTTATGCAAGGCAACCGTATGAGTTACTGTGTATGAGGGGACATATTATACGGTATGGATCATCTAAGGTAAAGGCTTGCCTGCAGTGCCAATCCTAAAGGAAATCAAATACAAAAAAGTCTGAGATGGCAATTTTATGGAGCATATTCTCCTTCTGCAGTTGCAGTCTCTCTGTCTTTCTGTTTATTTAGTACAAAATAGCCTTCCAATTTATACATGGCAAGACCAGAGGCATAATAATGGATCCGTCTGGTTGATTCTGCTGGACTGGACTTTCTGAAAAGCAATAACAGTTTTTGCAGAAAGAATGGACATGAGACAAGGAAAACTTACGAGGCTCGGTTCAAGGAAAAAAATATGCCGTCTTAATGAAGTCTGTAGAAAAATATCATTCATTCTGTCTCCAGAAAGGAAATCATATAGGGGGGACTTCTAGTTCTCATGCTCCCTTGACTTTTTAGAGTATCAACAAACTCTGCTATTTTTTTTAAAAGGTTTACATTGTATACGTAGTTTACGTTTTGGTTGCTGGACCAACTGGTTGACTATCAAAAATATGTTAATCAGGAAAACTTAACAGTTAGTCAAGCATTATTTCATTCCATTCTGAGCTCCTGTAGTTACAGTTTTTCTCAGTCGCTTTGGTGCATTTCTCATTTATCACTCAACAGTTAGTTCAACCTCCACAACATTTAGTCATTTGTGCACATCATAGTAGCAGTTTCTCATTCTTTCGAACAAATTGCAAATGCTTTTGGACATCCATCAATTGGTTTCATACAATTCTCTGCTGTTTTATAACATTATTATTTGCTTATGTCATGTCAGTCAAAATTAACTATACTTGTGAATGCTGATGAATAGTCATTCCATATAAATCTAATAGTCTTCAATTCATTGCTTGAGTCATTACATATGAAAATGTTAAACTAGTTGTCAAAATCATTTTTAAATCTTTTTTCCCCCGAAAATATCTCCTAAATTGAGCATTTTCTGAAATTATGTGGCCAGACAGAGAGGAATGTCTGGATGTGCAAGAATGATTACAGTACTATGTATGTTGTATGTTCAGTTGAAATATTGTTTACAGTTGTGCACAGACAAAGGGAGTTTATGTTTGTTGTAAAGAAGGGTGTATTTTTTTCTTTTGCACAATACTGTAAACAAATTAGAATTGCAAAGAGCATATGCAGTAAAAATGTGAAACATACATACAGTATTCAGTGTCTTGTACTCAGTTACGTCACTAAATACAGTAAGGTGTAACTTTACTGTATTTTTCAAATAGCTGTGCAATAGTATACAGTGCTGTCTTGTGCATTTTTTAGGTAGTGTCACCAAGAATTGACTTTTTTGCATTGGAAAACATTTATAAAGTAAACTGTCATAATGAAAACATGACAAAGCCATTTGACTATCTTGTTCATAAACAATGGTGTCTGGACTTTTCATTTTGAAGACACTGACACTTTCATTGACATGAATACTTGCTTTTGAGGAATGACCTATCCATTTTGAGCAAGTGACACGCTTTTGCAGATTATCAACTAGGTTTTGCAGTTTGTACTAATTGTTTTGAGAACTGCATGAACTGTTGTGCAAATGTAAATAGTGATGTGAGAAATGCACCAAAGCGACAGAGAAAAACTGTAAATAGCCTTGTGCAACCATAACACACAAGCATCCAAAGCACAACACATCCAGCTGAGCAGCAGTGTCAGTTACAAGATTACACTGTATATTAGATCTGGGGCCGGTTGCATAAACATAGCCATGACATTAAGACTGCGTCTTAAGAATGATTCTGACTAACTAGCAATTAGTTAGGGCTAATCAGTCTTATTATTTGGATTTAAATTAGACCAATCTACCTTTCTATGTAACATACTTAAAACAGTTATGATCAGTATTGAAAAAAAAAATTCATGACTAACTTTTAAGACTAGTCTTTAAGTTTTATGCAACCGGCCACAGATGATAGATAGATTGATAGATTGATAGATAGATAGATAGATAGATAGATCGATAGATAGATAGATAGATAGATAGATATTGGTTACTCAATTTTTTTGTCTTATTTTCAAACCATTGTTGCTTCGGTTAAGGGTTAGATTTGGTGTTTGCGTTAGTATGTCACTTTAAGTATTGGTTTACAAAAAAATACAAGACTTATTCTTTTATATTTTTTAAACTTTAACCAATTATCGAATTGTTGTATCAAGTATTTAGGATAAACTCCTCTTCTACTTGAGCAATATCAGGTCGCTGCAGGATCTCTTAAACCTAAATAAAATTAAATCCTAATTTCTAATTCTAATCGAATAACTTCAGGACTTCAGTCTCCTCAAAAAAGCTCAAGATGTGTTTCATGCCAAGAGAGGTCAGACTAAATACTGACTGATGCCTGAAGAAGACATTTAGTTCTGAAAATTGTTTTGTTTTTAATTTTGATGTTGCAGACAGAGCTGGGGCCTATACCATGAAGCTGGTTTAGTTGGTTAGCCAGCTTTGTTTAGGATTAGTTTGTGCAAATCCTGGGTTTTGGGTACCATGAAAATAGCTTTTACCAACAAGGCCTGCACATTGGCTTGGTTTTGTCAACCTGAAACTAATCCTGTAACCCTGAGTTTGTTTAACCATTTTCATGGTACGGGCCCCAGATGAGAAAGGTTAGTCATGAGTAGATATATGACTACCTGGCATATATTGTATGTGAGTTTTATTGATGTGTTCAATTTTATCAGATCATAAATCATGTTAACTACAGTAATTGTTTTCAAATATCGCTTGCTATTTGCAATCTTTGAAAGGGTTTGTAACTCTGGGACAAATCATTTGTTGTTGTTTTCTTTTCACTGTTATGTTTGTGGTTACATACAGATTTCATTTTCAGATTTATATTTTGTAAGAAATTAGATATTCCATGTGCTTAATACGCAGTTACTGTACAGTATTTATTACTTTGCCTATTTATTACAACGACGGTTCCATGGAAATACTTGAGGTAATATTTACTCATTTAAATGATCATAAACATAATTTCAATTATCATATAAGATAGTTTGACAAAAATGTACTTTAAATCGTATTTAATTTAAGCCTACAGTATGTGGAATGTCATATACTGTAGGCGCAATAAGGAAAACAAAAGTTTACATATGTATATCGCGCGTCCTCACTACACTGTAATGTGAACGCACGCGCTTACCCACAGTTTTGTACACATGACAGCAGCACGGAGTTTCTTGAAAAGGGCAAAAGACACAGTGGAGGTGGAAGTGAGTGGTGTGAAAGAGGAGGGACTTGAGACTTCAGTTTGTGTTTCGCTGTGTAAAGCGAAGGGTGCTCGCGGACCGTTGCGCCACGGAACTCCTCGCCGCGCGAGTCTACTTTGAGCTGTCATAACCGTCGCGTTGAACTCGCACAAGAGTATTGCCTACGGAAAAGCCGGTAAACCCCAGAAGTTGTCTGTTTCTTTCCGAGCGTCTCCTTTCCATGCGAGAATGTGAATTTCCACATGAGGATTTACAGCCGTGCCATGGTTTTGACCTGCGCGCTACTGACAGAAATGGTGAGTGAATAATTCATCTGTAACGCGCCTTTTAACTGTCTGTGTGCCCAAACTCAAACATCTCTATTTCTTTTTTAAAGTTAACATATAACTAAATGTTTGGACTGTTTGTACGTGCGGTGCTCAAAAGAGAAAAGTGTCTATGTGTGCATTTTGTATAAAATATGGGTTGCTCAGTAAGAATGTGTGCCATAATGATAAAGACGGTCAACATTGTATTAGGTATTGTATTTGAAGATAATTCTAATTTCTCACATCTGACATTTTCTATAAACCAAAATTAAGGTTAATTTCTGTTATTTTCTGTATATATATATATATATATAATTTTTAACCAAAATTCACACCTATCAATCAAAACCAGTCATATTTGTATTGTTATGAATTAGCAAGAGGTATTTTCAACAAGTGGTTTGTATGTGATATTATCTTTGTTAAAGCCTCCTAATATTTCTTTGAGGATCATTTATTATTTTTAAATACAAATGTCATAATAGGCCAAGACATTCGTCACATATGACAGAGCATTGTCTAATCTACAGTACATAAACTTCACCATGTAGCTATCTGTAAGGACAGAGACGATCTATGTACCTTGCCCAAAGGTACAAGAAGCCCATTGGCTGGCCAGTAAATGGTGAGACTAATAAATGCAGGTTAAGTTTCTTTAAGGCTTGCATTAAATATATTCTATTATTTACATAATAAGATGCTGTAATGATAAAATAAACATTCTAGAACTGATTGTTTTAGCTGAATGTCTGTCACCTAAGCAAAGTATTTCATAGCAGTCTTCCATAGCAAGGCAATTTTATGATTGTCACATTTTAGAAGCGCTCTTTCTTCATCACCATGCCGTAATTCTTCTCCATCATTTACAATTATGAAGTTCTCAATGATGCGGAAAGAGAGAGAAAAGACAAGAGAGAGAGGAAAAATTAACAATATGATTTTTTCTGGTTTTGATCTATACAGTACGGTATATAGCAGAATCTGCATGGAATAACGGTGGTAAAATATTTTTTTAAACATTTCGAATTATCTAGACAAATTTCTTAATGTTTGAGCTCATTAATTACGTTCGTGTTTCGTAATGTTGCCGGAAAAAGCATAACGTGTGATAGGCAGGTCTATCACGGGTGTAATTTAAGTCAGATGTTCCAGTCAATGAGACAGTCAGGTGTGACTTTGAGTGCCGTTCCCTATAAAACAAACACAGACTTTGGCTGTCGCTATTTCAAACTGTGCTCCAAATACTAGTTTATGTAGTCAATTATACCCTGACATAATAAGAATAAGAAAAAGAGATGTCGATATTAATGAGATTAGGACTATGCCTCCATAAAATTGTTCCTACAGCAGGAACTTCAGGAGCACAATGTTTTCATGGTTCACATGGAAAGATCTGCTTTCTTTTTTTGAAAAGACACATCCGCCCAAATGCTTTAAATAAATCTACTGTATTTGCTTTTATTTGTTCATCATATGGGCTTGAAATTACCTCCTGTTAGGATATATTTACACAATTTTCACTATTCATTTAACAGATGGAGTATATTTTACAGTACAGTGTGGCTTATTTATTTTGTCATTTGTTCAATTAAACACTCATTTTGTATCACTTTGACAATAAGTTTTCATGAGATGCTAAATCAGGGGGCAGATGCTCTCTGCATTATCAATATATGTGAGTTAATCACATATCCAGAGAGCTACTAGGTCAATTAGCATTTATTCAATATTGAGAACAGCAGTCAATATTGGCATGTCGGGCGTACAACGAATGCCCTTTGATAGATAGCTTAGCAGGAGGCACTGGCCAGAAGATCAATAAGCTTACTTTTACATTGCATTAGGGACCTGGTCTGAGCCTTAAACTAAAGGTGAAGTTCAGTGCATCTACTGCTGCCATTCAGCTTTCTCTACATTTCCTGAAACCCCATAATCAATTTCTTCTTTTGTGTAATCACTTTCAATGGATCCAGGGTGTAAATCCATTGATAGTTGTAGGTGGACATGGAGTTGTCCATTTTCAAGGGGAGGTTTAACATTGTTCGATCTTGGCATGAAGAATTAATGAATTTAGGACACTGTGGTGATAGGGATGATTTGTTTCTTAGTCCCTTGTGTTGCGGAGCAGGTTTAGAGACTGGTTAACTTAAAATGACCAACTCACTGAGCTGCTGTCATTCGTGACGTTAATATTTTACAGCACAGTTAATTGCCATCTCAGTGTTAAGCCTCCTCAAAGCTTTAAATCGCTGCGGTAATAGATCGTGATTTAGGAAAGTAGATTTTTATTGAGGTACGGTTCCCTCAATGTTAACAAGGGTTTTTGTTTTGTCTCACTTGTCTGAAAATGGGCACCGACCCCAGACGCAATCTGTGTTATGAATGCGGAGTGCAGTATTATTCAGCCTTTTCCTGTTTCCACCTCGTATGAACTTTAGGTTTTAATCTTGTCATGCTTGTCGTTTGGTTCTGTAGGGATATAAGACAGCAACAGGCCTTATTCATTGACATGAGCAGATTTTTGGGTAACTTGTTTGCAAGTCCATTTTCAAAGAAGTGTCTGCATTGAATTAAATGTGAAAATTTATGCACATTCAAGTAATTGTTTCTCATGGGGATGTCTGTGTGTGAAAATAAATTTTCATAGCTCATCAGTGATAAAACTCATGCGTTTGGATGAAGATAAGTGAGAAATACACTGCTAATGTAGATAATTCCTTGATTATTCACATGATTTGTATACTTGGTTTACATGTGGATATATATGAAGAGTTTTTTTAATTGTTCAGAAATCTCTTTTTTTGGTTGTGCATTCCAATTAATTTCAATGCAACTGCAGTTGGTTTGTTTTGCACCATAAAACAAAATAATAACATGATAACATAATAATAAACATGTTTTGACAAAAATGTAAAAAAAATGGATTTATCTCGTTTTGCAACGAAACTCTTCATATATATATATATATATATATATATATATATATATATATATATATATATATATATATATTTGTATGATAATGGGCAATTTCAAATGTTTATATTATTTTCTCTTTATTTTCATCAGCTCCCAGTCACTGTAGTGGAGCGATGACGAGAGATTGTTCAAATAAATATTTTTCCATCATTTCAGATATGAAGGTGTAAGTCTGTTAAATCCACGCAAAACCGCTTCACTGATGCAGTGCTTTTCAGTGGTCTAAATGTGCAGAATGACTTTTGCATTGATCGAGTTTTATAAACTCAGTAGGTAATTTGGCTTGAATTCGGATGGCAATAAAATCACCGATTAGCCCCTGTAAATGTGAAAAATACTTTATTTCCCCATGCGAAACAATTAGCCTACCATATGAATAGGGCTTTAGAGTGATTTTTCAAACATATGACCAATAACTTCAGATCCAACATAAAGACATCATGGGCATGAATGCCAAATTTTGTTCAATTGTGTCCATACACGGAGTGTTTTAACTAAAAATTTTTTTTTCAAAGAAATGAAAAATGTGCTAATTTAGTGCAAGTGCTATTACTAAAATAACTAATAAACACATCAATAATGGCCACCAGCAGCCAATCAATATTCAGCAGTTAATAACTTAAATTCTGAATGGCTGTCTGTTAAAAATTTGGTACATTTGTAGAGAACATCAGAACAAGGTGGTTTACCAAATTTTGTGAGAACTGACCACAAGGTGGGGCTTTATTAGGCTATTTACCATTTTGCTACACTAATGCTGTGTACACACCAAAAGCGAAGCATCGCAGTCCCCGTTCTAGATTATAGCTGCACATTTAAGGCAAAAAAAAACATAATTGTCGATTATTCACCTCATATTGTAATTGTGATTATTATTGACAATTAATCGACTTTACATTGAAGTTTTGAAATGTTTGATCACTTTCTGTATAACAGCTGTAATTGAGGCTTTTGGCGATTATGTAATTGTTTCACTCATAATTTTAAGCCTGATTCATTAGTTTGCCTGCACATTTAGTTTGAATCTATTGAATGATGGTAAAACAAAACTTGGCTTGCTGTCCTCTGAGGGAGCTCGAACCCGAGGCTCAGCTCGAGCCCCAAGTTCAAATCCCCCATGGTAAGACTGTGCGAAGGGAGGAATGAGCAAAATGAAAGAGGAGATTTGGGGAAGAGAAGAAATGCCGGATGAAGCGACGCTTAAATAGGCTCTCAGAATAATTGACAGGACTGAATGTTTAGAACTTTTGATTTGTTGAAATAAACCGGATTTCCAGGAGACATGAGTGCACGATTAGTTTTAGTCCCTGGAAAACAAAGGTCTGATGTTCCATTTAGGAAGAGAATCAGTTGTGTTCACGTAGATAATAATGACCAGTTATCATGATCAGCTAAACATTGGATTCTTAAAAATATGCAAAGTTCGCAGCATAGACTCTCTAAAAGACGCCCAAGAGTTTTGCTTGAGGCAGTTAGTGGGGTCAAAAAGTTTGGTTCTCCTGAATTGCTTGTAGGTGTTAAAAAGTGGAAAGATATGCTTCAAACAGATGTTTACCCGGAGCCTCTTATTGGTGTGGCTATTGATGAAGTGCACAAAGTTGTTCTAATGTGAATAATTTTTGTTTATTTAGATGCTTTTTGTTGTGGCTGGTAATTTCAGTGACTGACTTGTTGCCAGCCAGCTCGTTATTGTGGGGAGTCCGAAACGTGACGTGACGCTAGACGACGAAACAAACTGATTGGTTGTTTGACATGTCAGCAAAGTGCCTCATGGGCGAGCTTTCTCCAGAAAAAGCAGCGGAAATCCCTGGTAGCGAGACTACTATAGATTTAACTTCATGCCATGGGATTTTTCTGCTTTAACTGACGCGGAAGAAGCCACTAATCACGCAACCCTATATCACGACATTGCGTGACTATTTCACGCATGGACCAGCGTGACAATGTCACGCTTTGCCGCGTTTGAGCGTGTGCATGTCACGCTTTCTGTTTGTGTCGCTGTCACGTATTGGTTACTCAACTTTTTTGTCCTATTTTCAAACCATTGTCGCTTCGGCTTAGGGCCAGATTTGGGGCTTGTGTTATATGTCACTTTAAGTATTTGTCACTTTAAGTATTGGTTTATAAAATAAAAAGATACAATACTTATTCTTTTATATTTTCTAAACTTTAACCAATTGTCACCTGACGTTGGGGTTAGAGTTTGTTTAGGTAAGGGTGTCATTTTATGTAAATCTAACCCTAAACCGAAGCGACAATGGCAAGAAACTAGGACAAAAAAGTTGAGCAACCAATACGTGACAGCGACACAAACAGAAAGCGTGACATGCACACGCTCAAACGCGGCAAAGCGTGGCATTGTCGCGCTGGTCCATGTGTGAAGTAGTCACGCAATTTCGTGATACTGGGTTGAATCACGCCACCCAATACGCATTATTCGCATAGCCCTACGTGAATTCGCATCTGTTCGGATCTCTGCATTGACTTGTGTGTGTAATCTACTCGTGCATATAGTTAAAATTCATTTCTGGTGTGTAAGCAGCATAAGAATTAAACCCTTTTGCATTAAGACCCCTGTATAGCAGTACAGCTTAAAAAATCTAGAAGATCTGGTGCATAGTGCGAGCTATCAGAGGATTGATGACCACCGTATTATGGAGTGGCTCTCACAGATGGCATGAGCCCTGAGAAACACCTGAAGTTCTTCTCATTAGCCTCGTGATATGTACTAGTATTATAGTGCATCTAGATCACAGCAGTCCACATCCTGCAGCTCTGGGTCCATGAATGTTATTAGGACCACAGCACATTTAGGGAGGCTAAAAGGCTTTTGTGTAGAAAATAAATTTTTACGGTGGCATCAGTGTAGCTGCGGTGCGAACCACACTGAGTTTGTCTTTATGGATGCAATTACGCAATTATTTGAACTATTTTAAATTGTTCTTTTTCTTCGCCAAATGTTTGTGGCATGTCATTAAATGCTTGAATTTTGGCTGCTTGTTTGAAAACATGCACTCCAGTCCTTCTGCGAACCAGAACGGCTGGACATATTTGGTAGCATCTGGGCCATTTTCCAAGATATGGGCCTGAGTTTGTTCTAAATGTATGCTTAATGGAAATCAGTGGTAACAAACAAGCAAAGCTGCATGATTAAATTGATGACATTGATTTCCCTTAAGAAGTGCGCGTATTAGTTCAGTAAATTAACTTTGATTGTTTAATTATTTGTAAACCACTCTGTTTTCCCAGACTTGAAGCATTTTTATATTCTGTGTATAATAGAGGCAAGCATAAACCAGAAGTGTTTATTAGAGAACTTGCTGTTCTGTTGTGCGGCAACCATGACATGACACTGCTTGGAGGATTTGAAAAAAACTCAAGCCTTCTGCTGTCAGCTCTCACAAAAAACAAACTGGAGAACGGAGCACTTACTCTTCCGCACGCTCCCTGGCCTGCGTAAATGTGTCCGACCCTGACGCTGATCCATCTGTCACTCGTCTCTGAAGAAATTTACAGTTTATAAGTGTGCTCTGGAATGCTAACGCTTTCAAAGGGTTGTAGGTCAGATCAGTTTGTCTTGCGGTGACCAATGAAAATGTAAATTTTACTTTAATTCTCGTCTTGGTGGATTGCGGAAGTATGCGGATGTGAGACATGACCTATTGAACTGAATTGTAGGCAGAGTGCTTGACATTAAGAGGATATTGATAAGGATAATATTTACAGTAAGGATAATATTTGTTTTGTGTAGTACTACTAGCCATATAGCTTAATAATGAGACAGGTTGTTTTAATAGCGAGGCGTTTTTGCTGCTCACTCATTATATTCTTCATGTAGCTGGCTTTTTCTCCAAAGCAAACAGACTTGATATTCGAATCAAGATTTTGTCATTTTTATTTCCATGCAAGGTCAGTACGAGTTCACAAGTGTGCCAAATAATCGATTAAACGCTCCAGGCCTGGGCTTACAAATCGCCCCGTCTGAAACATAAACTTTCTATCCAAACAGTCTATAGTTCAATTCAACTTTTTGCACACTGCTACAAGAAAATCTCACAAAAAGCTATGTAAGTTATGTAAATCCATGCCACAGGCTATTATAGGGAATGAGCAGGCAAGGCAAAAGCTTGCCACCTGGCCACCTTCAGCTGCCTCTACTTCTGTAAAGTTTTACCGTATCTCCTCCACCGAGCCAGGGGTGCATTTTCGACCTCACTTCGTTTGTTCATCCATTCTCAGCTCGGATGAGGAAAACTTTAACACTAACAAAAACACCGCTCCACAATCAGTCCAAGTCAGCATCTGTTTTCCACACGAAGTCTGGTGCAATCTAAAAACCTCAACATCTGACACTAGACCATGGTTGTATGAATCCTAAGCAAGTGTGAAGCGTTTACTCTGTGAAATCATCAAGTTTACCCTGGCAGAGGTGCAGCGGTTTTATTACCCCTGTATGAGATGCCACCGCGTCCTCCACACCTGCTGACTCTAGAAAATAAACACTTAGAGCCGCAGCCCACTTCACAACGGGAAAATGTATTCCCTCTAGTTTTTTTCCGCCCGCTGGGATTCATCCATTAAATCCGTTTTGATGTGTTGCACAAATGGGGTTGGCGGATTTGTCTTTTTTGTCATGCTTTTGCTTTGTGCAAATTTGATGAAATGTTTAATGCGTACAAATATCATCACTTGGACCATAGTAGTGATTCGTTTCACATCGGAGTGGGGATAAAATTCTTAAAGCAACACAGAAAGTAAGCTTTCACCGTTTTACGGCTCCAGACATTCCTGTTACCTTATTACAGTTCTTAGAATATGTAGTGGAAGGGTTCATTGTAATCTTAGCATGATATATTGAGGCATAACAGTATGTGGATTTGTCTCTGTTGTTTTTAATAAAGTGCAGAATGACGTTTGTTTTGAAAGTAAATGAAGCCAGTACCTTTAGCTTTGTACTTTACTGTTCTCCTTGCATTTATATTTATGCCCTTAATCAAACCACTCTGCTGTTTGCTTTATGGCTTCAATTTTAATCGAAAAAACACTCTGGGTTTTGTCTTTGGTTTATTCTATAGAAAGAGTTTTAAGATGAATTACAAGCGCTTTGATACTAAGGCTAACACGTAAATTGAAAACATTAAATTAAATCACCTTCATGTATCATTTGCACTGCTTCTTCACACCACAGTAGTACTGGAATATAATAATAGAATATAAAGTAATAATAGCATTTTAATTTAATGACACATTTATTAGTTACACTGTCAGAAAAAAGACAAAACTCTAGCTTTTCTGTCACTGGGGTGGTACCCTCAAGGATTCATTTTTGGATCTTTATGGGTATACATCACATTGAAATATTGTACATTTTGGGGTACAATATTATACCCTAAGGACCTATTGTGAAGGAACAATTTTGTACCAGTTAAATTTTAGGGGTACAAAACGGTTAACTGTACATTTAAAGGTACACAATAGATCCTTAAGGGACAGTAATGCAATGGTTCTCAAACTGGGGGCCGTGGCCCCCTGGGGACCCCTGAGATGATGCCGGGGGCCACAGTTTTAATGTAATTTAAAAAATACATTAATTGATCATAAATTTGGTATCTTTAAACCTCAGAAAAATAAAGCTACTAACCAACAGCACTACATTGTATAATTTTTTATAGGTTTAGTTTAATTAAAATTAATTAAAAGTTTTGTAATTTTTTATGTCATAAATTTTCTTTGGGAGGCCACAAAAAGGTCCACCATTCCCAAGGGGGGGGGGGCAAACCGAAAAAGGTACAACCCCATATAACAGCGGGGAAATTAAGTATTTGACACATCAGCTTTTTTATAAGGAAGGGGATTTCTAAGCAGGCTATTAACACAAAACTTCTCCTAGATGTAGCAATCAAGCCAAATATATAAATATATAAATAAAGCCAGGAGATCACCTGAAATTGTCAGTATTGAGAAAGAAACCCTGACCTCTATCAGTACTAATTGATATCAGCTGCTTTAGTCCTAATTGATGGCCTGTGCCATTTTGCACCTTGTTCTCTTCATGTGTTTATTACTTATTCCCTGTGTCATTTCAATTTATTTATTATGACTCAACTTGTATACTTAAATGTTCTGATTTCTTTGTATGAATTCAATATTTGGCTTGATGGCTACATCTGGTCGAAATTCTGTGTCAATAGTCCACTTAGAAATCCCCTTACTGATAAAAATGCTGATGTGTCAAATACTTATTTTCCCCACTGTAAAAACGTAATCTTAGGGTACCACCCCAGGGATGGAAAATGTACAGTCTTGTACCTTTTTTGTACCTTTTTTCTGAGAGTGTACGATATAAAAGAGTACATTTTAAGTTAAAAGCTTTTATCTGCAATAATACTGTCAATGTGATGTAAATGGCATTTTAAAGCGTATCATTTTGAGGCAAAAGTCGTTCCAGACAGTCTATCTAGAGAAATATCTCTACTGACGTCAGCCGTTCTGCACACTCACTGATGTATGAAACTGGCAAGAGCTCACCTACAATGTGTACAAAGTGAGATGTGAGCTAGTCAAGAAAACTGTATAGTAGCTCATAATAACAAACAAAACCAGGACTCATCCTAGTCCCAGACTAAAATGCATGTTTGAGCTGCCTTATTTTAAAACATCTTCTATGGACACATTTTTTTACTTGTTCACAAATTTTTTTGTATATATTTTTTCCAATTATTGCGTAACTTTGTCAAACAAGAACAACAAGGTACACCATGGTTTGATGAGGAAAATAGGGGGGACATACATTTAGTTAGTATGATATAACAGCACGGTTATATCGGGTTAGAACAGAGGAAATTCTATCAATAATTCCTCCCCAGGCCTTGATAGTTTTTGGCTTTGCTTTATTCATTCTTGCTGTAAAGCATTCTAGTGTGGCATGACACAGAGGGCTGACAGAATGGATGAAGCGACTACGCCACCCTGGCACTTTGCCAGAGATAATAAATTGCCTTTAGGCCACACAGGTTCATGTACAAAGAATTGGCAGAAGACGTGGGTAAAATTATTAAATTGTATTAAATATAAAAGAGTATCTGATCCAAGCAGTAATCACAAAAAAAGAAGAAAAACCTCAATATAATGTAATATGGTTGACCTACATCCTCAGACACCTCTATAGATTCAACAGCAGGAGCCGAGGCATAACAGCAGGGAATAAGGGCACTAATAGACCTCCACAGCACCGCACAATTTTGTTACACAGCACAGCACTCGTGAAGCAACACCACCCCATCCACCCCAACTTCGGTACTCAACTCCTGTAACAATGCAATATTTTTAAATTCATTAAGCCATACTTTAACTGCTGGGACCAAAGGTTCATGCCAGATAAAGATAGTCTTTTTCGCAGTAGTTAAAGAAGTGTAAGATCAGCATCATTATTCAGTAAACAAATGCCGGGACGTGGTGAGTGCGGTATCACATAACTCTTATAGAATTTGGAAAACCTCATCCCAAAATGTAGTTGACATTCATAGAACATATGCATATAAGTCCCCACAGTATTTGAGCAGTATAATAAACAAAAAACAGATGGCACCCATTTCATTTTATGCAATAGATACAGGGTGGCATAGGCTTTATGAATGAGTTTGTAATGTATTAGCTGATGAGCCAAGTTCTTAGACAGCGCTGGGATGCCATCCCAAATCCAGTCCCAGTTAGGTTTGGCACTGACACAGCATACATTAGTATTATTGTTTTATCTCAAGATGCACACCAGTATTGTTTTTTTGTGATGTATGTTTGTAAAAACTACTTACATGTTATAATATATCTAAGGGCTAGTCCTGGATTAATCTAAACCCTGTCCAGGAAACAAAGTGGTATTTCTGAATGGCCAAAGGGTCTGGATAATCTAATATTACTTAAATCTGGCTTTTACACTTTAGTGCAGATAATTGCTGTTTTAAATGACAGACAAATTTCCTCTGAGACATGCTCTGTTGGCCAACTGAATATGATATCCTCATTCAGTCTCAGAATTTGCAGGATCATAATCTGACTATAGAGATCTGTCAAAGCATAACACATTGGTACATCTTATCTATTTCATTTAAGAAGGAACCCAATCAACATCCTTTTTATTTTCGGCCTGAGGCAATCTTTGCTGCAATGGAAAATCCCATTTGCTTATGCTTATAATTTTATTACCAGGGTTACTTTGTAGTCCATTTGTAGAATTCTCTCAGACGCTTGCAAATGCATAGCCCATTTTTAACCATGAATTAAATTAAAAACTGGTTTAATTGTTTAATTGTTTGCTTTCCCCTTTTAATCAGACCCACAGTAGGTCAAAAAGGGACGAACCCAGCTCGTTGAGTGAGTTGTTTTAACCCAAAATGCTGGGTTGTTTAATCCCATTTTTTGCTCAAATATAAACATTTTCTGGATTAATTTAACCCAAAGGCTGGGCTCGACCCTTTTTGACTCAATGCTTGGTTAAAAAATAATCCAGCATTTTTTTAGAGTATTTTAAGAATTGTACAAATTAGATTTTAAAATGCTACAAAATACAAAATAACGAGTACAAAATAAACAGCTTGCATTAGATTGCACTGAAGAATTTGTCAGTGCAAGGACACCTTTGTGTTGACTACTTTTAGCCGACTGAATCATGTAGACGTAACATGGTTTCTACTTATGAAATGCTTTTACTAGGCTTTTAAGAAAATGCTTACAGTCCATCTTAGTAATATTGCACAGAGGGAACATGTTTTTAGAATGAGTCATCATTGTGATAAATAATTTGTTAACTAGAGTCCCTATTTTTTTTTCTTTCTTTTTTTCAGTGGCTCTGCGGTCTGAAACTATATTTGAAAACCAATAGTTTTTTTTATTTTTTTATTAGTGATATGGCAATATATTGCAGAGACCGATATATCGGCCGATATTTGGATTTTTTTCCCCCCGGTATCGACCAATAAATCTTTTCAATCGGCCAGTAAATTTGTATATTACATGTACTTAAATTTGATGTTTGTAATAAAAAGACACTCTGTGCCACTCAATGATAAGCCAAAGTCTGAAAAACAGTAAAATGATCAATCTTTATTCACTTTTTAACATGACATTCTGTTGTGTCACAAACAACACACACTACAGTAGTTATTCACTAGTTAACACAACATATTTATTCAAACAGTACCATGAGATGTCAGATCCACATTAATTATGTCTTGTAAATAGGCTTTAAAGGGATAGTTCGGCCAAAAATTATATTAAACCCATTTTCTCACCCCCAAGCCGTCTGAGATGCATATGTCCATCATTTTTCAGACGAACACATTTTCAGTTATTTTTAAAAAAGTTTTAGATATTTCAATTAATCAAATTTGAAGTTACAGGGTCCAAGTCCTTCAAGTCCAAAAAATGTGCATTTATCCTTCCCCAAAGAAATCCAAACGGTTCCACGATGATAAATAAAGGTCTTCTGAGGGTAATCTGTGCGGTGTTGTTGTAGAACTATCCACATTTAAAACTTTATAAAAAAATAACTAGGTTCCGATAAAGCCGGCATCTTAGTCGCGTCCGCATTCAAGATGAGAGCGTACGCAGTTTACCGAGGTTTCTCTGCTGCTGCTATGTGCCCCCGTCCTCTCGAATTTGTCATACGTCACTAAGAAAAGCGCGTACACTATGCTAATACTCTCTCCTGAATACAGAGGAGTCTATGGCGGCGTTACCGGAAGCTAGTTATTTTTGTTTATAAAGTTTTAAATATGGATATTTCTACAACAACACCATCAGAAGGCCTTTGTTTATCATCATGGAGCCGTTTAGATTTCTTTGGGGAAGGATATATCCACATGTTATGGACTTGAAGGACATGGAACCCGTAACTTAACATTTGATTATCTGAAAGATCTAAAACATTTTCTAAAATATCTGAAAATGTGTTCGTCTGAAAAATTATGAACATTTGCATCTCGGACGTCTTTTTGGGTGAGTAAATCATGGGTTTAATATAATTTTTGGCAGAACTATCCCTTTAAGTACTTTATAAGGGTATATTTATAAATGTTATGCATAACAAATGTTTATTTAGTTTCACCAGCTTTCTGTTTGTCTCTTATTTACTGTAATAACATTTGTGTTATATCAACCTCATATCGGCCAATCGGCAATACAGCTTTCTTAATATCGGTATCGGTAACCACTAGTTTGGATGATTCAGTCATGCTTGTGATGCAAAAAATGCTGTTTAATTCAGTAGTATATTGTCTGGTTTGCAGCTTTTGAATTTTTGGAATATGCCTTGGAAACCTAAAATTGCTCTCTTTGGTTAGTAGCTGTCTAGTTTCAAATGATTAAAAGTGTCTTAATGTCCAGAAATGCTGTCTATGAGAGTACTGAATCTCACTGTGTTTGCAGCTGTGGTTTGAACAATTCAATTGTACCTCAGATGCCCAAAAAATGTTGTCTAGGTTGTTTTCTGGTTACTCATTATAGGTTCAAATGATTCAAACGTGCTCAGAAATGCTGTGTTAGCTGTCTTAAAATGTTTTGACACACATCCAGAGATTCTGCTTTTGATAAACTTGTGGCCTACACATACATTACATAAACGTGTATGTGGTCTGTGGCAGCGGTTAGCACACCAGACCCTCAACACAATATGAGAGTCTGCTCTCAATTTTAAGATAGAGAGGAACTCAGACGGGTGGTAATGGGTCGTAAAATAACGGGGGATGCTAAAACTGTAAAAACATGGTGTCCACTATTGAATTAGACATGTAGAATCATTGTCCTTAGATCATTTACTTGATTTTGGCTCAATGTAAGGCTATTTACAGGCACTGTTGCCTCTCTACAAAGCTGTAGAATATGTGAAATCAGTAACATAGGAGTGTTACTGGGTAATTTACCAAAACGATGTGACTGATTAAAGTATTTTAAAGGAGATATTTGTACCAGAACCTTACAGGGAGATAAAAACACTGTTAATCGCAGACAGGAGAAATGACCTGGTTCACTAAAACAGTCACCTTTGTGCTGTATATACTGTTGGCATTGCTGTATGAAGAACTGATTGCTACCTGATGTGCGCTTATAGTTGATCACTTGTTGGCTTTACATTGTATTCGTTTATCTTAAAAGGTTGACAGAGGCTGTTTCCATCTGTTTTATAATTTATATGAATGTGCCTACAATGTTTTATACATTTTTTATTATATATTATGATAGCACTCTCAGAGAAAGGCTTAAGTAATGCTTAAGAATCTTAATGGAGCGTTAATGCTTCAGTGTAATATCCATTTTATCTCAGACGCTTAGGAAAAAGAAAAGCAGCAACAAATCTTTGAGATATGAGTATATTACTTAAATACATATATTGGGGTGGTTTCCTGGACAGGGATTAGACTAGTCCTAGACTAAAACATTTTTAAGAGCTGTCCAAAAACAACTTGAACTGACATATCTTAAAATACACCAGTGCCCTTTGTTTTGCCTCAAAATGCACACAGGCAATGTTTTTAGTAAGGTATGTTTGTTAAATCTAGTTATATTTCCTAAATAAACTAAGGCCTAGTCCTGGATTAAGCTAATCCCTGTCCGGGAAACCACCCCATGGTGTTTTGCATAGATGATCTGGTCACGGATTTTTCCTATATTTCTTCTGAAATACTATAAAGGATTTAGAGTAAACTAAAATGTCTACTTTCTTTAAACTTAAATGATTACTTCCCTAACATAAAAGAGAAATCCCAGTTATTTACTCACCCCCATGTCATCCAAAATGTTTGTCTTTCTTTATTTAGTCGAGAAGAAATTTTTTTTTTTTTAAGGAAAACATTCCAGCAGTTTAAAATTGCAGTTACAAAGCAGCTTCAAAGGACTCTAAATGATCCCAAACGAGGCATAAGGGTCTTATCTAGCGAAACAATTGTCGTTTTCTGCAAGAAAATAAAATAATATGCACTTTTAAACTTCTCGTCTTACGCTAGCCGTGTAATTACATATTTGCCTAAGCACGTCAAAACGTCACGCATGATGTATGCTTAACTACCATCCCAGTGTTTACAAGTGTAGAGAAAGAGGACCGTTCCAACGTAGTTGTATGTGGAATGATACTAATTAATGTCTTTGTGTCAGTTTTCTGTTTAAAATGGTCCGCAAATGTGCATTTCACATGTAACACGTGACCTTTTGACGTGCTTACGCAATTACGTAAGGTCGCGCTGGCGCATCACACGGCTAGTGGAAGAGGAGAAGTCGTTGTTTAAAAGTGCACATTTTGTATTTTTCTTGTCAAAAATAACTATCTTTTCACAAGATAAGACTCTTTTCACTAGATCAGTGGTTCTCAGGGGGGCCCCAGTTTTATGACATTTTATAAAATATATTAATATATCATAAATTTTGTGTAATTAAACCTAAAAAATATAAGGCCACTAACCAACAGCACTAAGTTGTATAATTGTATGTTTTGTTTAAGTAAAATGTTACATTTTAGAACTGTTTTTTGTCTTACTTTTTCGGGGGGCTACACGGTGAAATACGAAGGAATGAACCGCATACAAGGGGGGCCGCAGGGTGGAAAAGTTTGAGAACCACTGCACTAGATAAGACCCTTGCAATTTTAAACTGCATTAAAATTGTAAACCAGGGGTCTCAAACTTAAACTGGCTTGGGGCCATTTCTGTGATTGACATTTCATCAGAGGGCTGCAGAGCTATTTTAACGTTCAAAACAGTACACTATTTCTGTAAATGTACTGTTTATATTCTATTCTAATGTATAATAATACTACGCAGAGAGGAGGAGGGCGGGCCGCAAATGGCCCGTGGCCCGGGAGTTTGAGACCACTGCTGTAAACCGTTGAGGTCCAATAAAGTCTATTAAAATGAGAAAAATCCTAGAATGTTTTCCTCTAAAACTTCATTTCTTCTCGACTAAACAAATAAAGACATAAACAACTTGGATGACATGTGGGTGAGTAAATTATCTGGATTATATTTTTATGAAAAGTGGAGTAATCCTTTAAACCGTTGTCATAAGAAAATGATTAAAGCCATATTAAAGTCCCTGCAAAGTCAATCTTAAAAGTATTGTCTAAACACATTTTAAAAACTCTAAACTAGATCGTTAAATAGTTTTTCACCATTTCTGAGTTATGATTTTATGACGCAATTGAGCCACTGTGCATAGCCCCCTCCTAAAACAATTAAGAGCATCTATTCAGGCTGTAGCGGTATTTGAAAGTTGAGAGAGACGACAGCTTTCTCGCGAGTGGGCGTGGTTTCAGCACTAACAGCAGACACGCCCCCCAACGGTTGAGAGTAGAAAATCTTGCATGTTTTTTCAAGATTTCAATTTTTTTTTAATTCATTTTGGCATTTTCTTTTAATCATTCGGATTTGGCTGGGTGTTTATTAACACATTTTTTCTGTGTTGACACAAACTCAGAACACATTTAAATACTTGACTTTAGAGACTTTAAAGAGATCTCATCATGCTATTTCAAATAGCTGATGGTCACTACACAACTAATTTGCTGAGTGGTTTAATGTTTCTCTCATGAAGAAGGACTGCTGGAGTGTATTTTGAGTACAGTTTAGGGTGTACCTGCTATTGTGAGAGATTTATCTCCCATCATTTATTTCCTGTTATGGAATTCACCGCTATTGAATGACTCAGTGAGATACTACGTAACAACTACTGAATAGACAGATGTCCACTTGTAATAACAATACATTGTTCAACACATACTATAAAATAAACAAGCTATATTGAAATGATGTGTTTGGCACAGTGTGTAGTCAAGATCTCCTACCGCAAACCAAGGCTTAGACAAAAAAGCAGGCCAAAAACGAATTCAAGACCCAGACCACCACACCAGACCAGCACTCCTAAGATTCATTTAAAAGATCCACATAACCCCAACCTTAAAAAGTCATAAAAAATAATATAAAGTCATTGAAGATGTGAATTTTAAGTGTAAGCATTTTTCTTTGGTGTTTACAAGAAAACAAATACAAAAGGGCTGAAATTAAAATGTTTGTTTAATGCTTATTTTCAGTTTTATTATCCTAATTTATTTAGTGCTTTGGAATATTATGTAATTTTTTCAGATGTTGTAATATTAAAAACAAGATCTCATACAGTACTTATGCGATGTCTTGAATTTTGAAATAGGTTTTCATTGCATATGAAGCTAAAAGTTTTACATCCATCACATAATGATGGGAAAATATTAATGAACACATTCATCAAACAATGTATCTATGATCTCCCTGGAGTTGTGGAGTTTTGACCAATCTTAAAATAAAAACCAAAGTACTTTTAGTCTGAGAGATCAGAACAAGTACAAATGCGGCGGTCAAGGCCAAGACCGGTCCAGTTTGGCAAACGCTTTGTCTTTGTGCAGTAGGTTTTTTCAAATGACTAATAACAAAGTGCACTGTAATTTACTGGTAATGATCACTCATTACTGCAAGTATGGCATTAAATTACAAGCAATTAGTGGTTTACAATAGCACAAAAGGACACATGATTTAACATTAAAAGTTTGGGTAAAGCACATTAGAGTAAAAAAAGAAAAAAACTCTTCTATCTTAATCTGAGCAATATTAAGCACTGAAAAATGAGTGGCCTTAAAAAATATGATCCTAAGGCACAGCGGATGCTGGGGCTTAATGTGTAGATGCCCCAGATCATCATTAAACCCAAAATTTGCATTTAAATGAAATGTGAAACTCCTCCGAGCATTGCAAGCCCTCGGGCATTTCAATGAGGCTCATTTGGAAGAACTTTGCTCTGGTCTCATTACTCTCTCCATTACTCTCAGAGGAAACCGCAGGTGCTGGGGACCCTCCTCACATCTGGGAGATGGTCTCCAGTGTTAATTCCATCTGCACACTGGAGAGGCTGACTCAGCGAAGCCTGGTTTATTGAGTTGGAGAAACATTTGAAAAGCCCTCTCTATTTCAATCGGCCCCTGAAATTTAAAGTGTCGCTCAATTTTCAGCCTGGAATATTAAGCTTACCTAGAGAGAAGATCTGTGTGAAAGAAATTCCTGCTTCTCTGATGAGTTTTTTTTTTTTTTTTAGAAAAAGCAGGTATAAACACATCTGTTCTGAACAAGCCACTAAAATATTGACTTCATTCTGTGTACAATATGATTCATACAATTACTTGTTTCTCCTACTCAATATTGTAGGCATGAGCAATATAGACATTATAGAAATAAAAAATTTATCTAGATCATTATATGTATTTATCCTGAAAACCATAATAATGAAGATATAAATATAAAACCATTTACCAATGATTTTGGCTAGAAGTGATAGGTGCATGCAGTCTGGAGAACCTCATGGAAATGGAAAAGTTGTAAATATACTCTGCTGTGAAAATGCGCTTTTGTCAAAACACTGCAGTGAAACTGTGCTGAAAACAGTAATAAGTACACAATAATAATTTAAATCAAATACAAGTTTGAAATGTAAATATAGATTGTAGTGCTGGGCAAAGATTAATCGCGATTAATCGCATACAAAATAAAAGTGTATTTTTGCATAATATATATGTCTGTGCTGTGTGTAATTATTATGTATATACAAATACACACCCATTCATGTATGTATTTAAGAAACATTTACATGTGTATAAATATTTATTTCTAGTTTTATATATTATATATAAACAAAAATAAGGGATATATAAATAAAAATGTTCTGAAATGTATATATGTATGTGTCTGTGTTTAAATATACATAATAATTACACACAGCACAGACATATATATTATGCAAAAATACACTTTTATTTTGTATGCGATTAATCGCGATTAATCTTTGCCCAGCACTAATAGATTGTGTATTTATTCATACTCTCATGGTGCAAACAAGTAATAAACAATTGATTTATCATGGTAGAACTTTGGCGGATTTCACCCCGCGTTAACCAATCAGGACCTTGCTGTAGTACTCTCAGAAGCTCCTCCCATGATGCGAATTTCCGCATGAATGTCTCGAATGACTAGAATTTCACGCACGGTTTTCAAGCTTGAATGAAGCGAGTAAACTTAAATGTTCAAGCGTCCAACTACGCACAAATAGTATCCAGCATTTTTGCCGCCTGTACCGTGGCCGGTGTGAATGCACCATTAGAGTTATGATACGTACACACCAAACGCGTAGCATCGCGTTGCTCGCTCTAGAATACTTGCGGGATTTAACTTTGTGTCATGCGACTTTTTCACTTGAGTTAAATATTTTTTAGGCGAATAGCGCGTGTTTTTGCGACAATCGCTCCACCCAATTCACGTCATTCGCATTGCCCCGTGCGAGGACATGTCTGATCGCATCTTTGCATTGACTTTGTACGTAATCTACTCGCGCAAATCGTTGAACTCGCGTTTGGTGAACCCATAGTTAAAGGTATAACGGAGGATTTTTTCCAATTTTAGAAAAGAACTGCCTTCTCCACTTTTTTAAAAAATGCAATTGCGCAACACTCCTGATTGACAACCAGGAGGACCAATAGTCTTGATGATCCTCCCGGAAACAGAAAATCCTCCGCAATACCTTTAAGACCTTTGTTGCAATGCTCTTAACTCTTTCCCCGCCATTGACGAGATATCTCGTCAATTAAGAGAAAACGGTTCGCCGCCAATGACGAGATTTTCCGTCTTTCCGCAATACCGCTATTATCCACTAGGTGGCGCCCTTCCGCAACTTTTTAAAACCGGAAGTATTGCCCTATGGCAAGCTGCTGCATGTCCGTGTCTGTTTTAAAGATCGCTCTGAATGGGATTCTATGAAAAGTCCGTCACAAAAATGGAATTATTTCTGCTTTTTGCTCAAAATGTGGTGTTTTTGCAGAAACCTACCCATATTCAAAAGCTGATTACAAAAGAACCACTTAAGGTAGGATGAAACAGTTTTTTTTGTTTGAAAGCAGAGGGTCTGTTCTTTCATTTGGTATATGTTTATATATTTAAAGAAGAACATTTTCTGGAAGGCATTAAACTTTGGTGAAAATCATGAAAAACGCTGGCGCTGGCTGGCAATTTTTTAAAAAAACGCTGGCGGTGAAAGAGTTAAAGAAATCCCTTACCTCAGGGATTTTTTTCTCTCTCAGGGAAACCCTTACTTAAGGAGTTTCGTGCAATCGGGCACAGGAAAGAACTGGAGTTTGCATCACGCCCAGGGCCGGATTATCCAATGGGCATTATGGGCACATGCCCAGGGGCCCACGCGCAGTCAGGGCCCAAGCGACGGGAGAAAATAAAATGTAAAATCTAATTGTTAATTATTTAGATTAACCATTTTAGCCCAAATAATCCCGCGCTGAATCGAGCAGACTGTGGGTGGCAGTAGTCTTCATATAAGTTCGGAATGAGTGAGAAAAGCAGCAGTGCACAGTTGATTTATCAGACAATCCATTACTTTTCTTAATTTATCCTGAATATGTGAATGTCCTGTAAATGACGCAAATCAGTGCTGCTCTGACAGCCTGGTAAAGTAATCATTTGTATAAGAAATCATTTGTACTCCGTATTTGTCGAACGGAGCCGTCCGCGCTTGTCCGTGGTTTGGAAGCTGCGCGGGAACGCGCGCGCGACAAAGACAGACGGGGAAAGTTTGTCGTATTTGCCCAGATTGCCCTTCCTCCTCTGCATCTGTGCGCAACAGTGAAACACACATCGCCAACAGACAGACAGGTAGGCAGGAGCTCTTCACACAGGTCGTATTCCAGCTGGGTTTTTCTTGACTTGTGGGGAAGTCAGTGGAGATCAAATGACATAACTACCAGTACCTCAGTTTTACAGCTCATTATCCAAAAGACAATTGATGTCTTGCTAACATGACTCATAATACGTGTTCTAAAGTGTAGATAAGCCAATAGTAACAGGTTTTAGTTTAAAGTTCAATACTTTTTGAACAGTTTCAGTTGCTTTATTTTTTATTTTGTCAATCTATCTGTAGTGTTGTCCCCCACTTTTTTGCCGCAGTTTTCCTGTGAAATTAGCAATATAGCAGCAACCCTCCTTTTTTTAATTTAGTGTAAATATGTGTTATTTTAACACCAAAAGAATTAAAAAGATTTACTACCACGTGCAAAATAAACAAACACATTATTAGTGAAACTGTACCCTCTCCTTGGCGCAGTCATTTATTCTAAATATATTTGAAACTAGAAAAGAAAACATGCACATTGTTGGCAGTATCATTTGCTGTCTTCTGTTCTTGTGATAAACACTTTGTGTGAACTGATTATTTTGTATTTTGTAGAAATCTGTTGAGTATGAAACAGTTGGGTGTGTGTGAAGGAATTAAAATAAGGAAGTTGTGTCAATATATTTAATCTTTTGTTTAAAAAAGAATTATAAGAGAAGTGCCCTTTTTTCACTTGAGCATGCCATCTGCCCCCTGTGCAGGTCTCTGTGCAGGTCCATGCTTGCAACAAAAATATCTACATGTATTGATATTGTCCTACAGGTAGTGATCACCGGCTGTAATGTGTCAGTGTAAATCCTGTGAAAGTAGAGCTGTTTCTAACAAAAAGAACCATATATATATGCGTGGGGGGGCCTACGAGAAATTGTGCCCAGGGGCCTCCGAATTCTTAATCCGGGCCTGATCACGCCCATCCAAGCTTACTGTAACTCATTCCCCGTCAGCCTTTTTTTTAAGTTGCCCGCCAGCATTTTTTTGTGATCTTCACACAATGCCTTCCAGCTAAAAAAATTACTAAAATATATAAACATACAAATATATCAAATGAAAGAACAGACCCTCTGCATTTAAACAAACAAAATGGGGAAAAAACTTTCATCATATCTATATTTTTTTCTCTGCTCATACAATTTTAAATTCTCTTAATTGACGAGATAACTTGTCGATGGTGGGGAAAGAGTTAACTTATCAACCGCACTAGTGATAACCTACACACTAAAAATGTCTGGGTTGTTTTTAAACCATGCTGCGTATGTATTGGTCAGAACATACAGTATGCTGGGTTAAAAATGTCCCAATGTTGAGTTGTTGTTGTTATTATAATAACCCAACACTTGGTTTAAAACAACCCAGCATTAGGTGAATTATAACCCAGCTGTGTGATCTGTTCAAAATGTATTCAGCATGGGTCAAAAGCAACCCAGACATTTTTAGAGTGTAGCCAGATCTCATCACCAAACTTGGCAGAAATAGTATCTGTACACTCTCAGAAAAAGGTACAAGAAGGTACAAAAGAAGGCACTGCCTTTTCAAAAAGTACACTTTTGTACTGCATATTGGTACCTCAAATATACACATTGGTACCTTAAACATACAAAATGGTACCTCAAAGGTATATATCTGTACCAAAATGGTACATATTAGGACCTTTTTAAAAAGATCAAGCTGCAAACGCCACAATGTAAGTCAATGCTCCGCTTCGACAGACACGAACCTTCAAAATGCAAGAAGCAGCAGCCCGAGTCTCATCACATTTAATGAACTAGCCAGTGATTTTATACGTATACTCATATTTGTTTTTGCTCTGCACGTGAGTTGCGAATGGGTCACCTACAGAAATCATAATTTAACTTGCTAACAGCAACTTTTATAACCTTATAAAACCTGATTCAACTGACTATAAAGATCAAAATGGAACTTAAATGAACATCTCTTACTATTTGTGTGTACAATACAGAATGTGCAATCTGAGAACAATCTTTGAACCTTTCTTCTGTGACTGAGACATTTAGACATCCAGCAGCTGAAACCTGAGACGGATAAAGGCAAACTGAAAAAATGTTTTCTCCACCACAATGATCGTCCTCCAAATCCGTGCAGATGTAGGACATTGATCACAGTAAAAAACTGAAATATTATTCTTTATCCGGTATCGTCTAACAGCACCAGTGACACCACTCACATCCTGTACAGTATATCCTGTGAATCATCTGCACGTCCTTTGAGAAAGTTCTGTTGCTTTTTGAAGGTTAAAACGAATCTTTTTAATTAAACTGTAATATGGGATGTGCACACAGTTTTTGAATTGACTACCTCAGGGTTCAAGGTTAGCTTAGAAAGTATCCGAGTCTATTTTTCTATTCTGTACATGCTACTCCAAGATTGAAAGACCCTTGTGGGCCAAATATATTTTGTAGGTTTTCAGATTTCATAAACATCAGGTTTATTTCATTTGTTCAGATGTTGAAGGGTTTTTGAAGTTATTTAAGATCAAACAAATGAAAAGCGAACATTACTCAGAATTAGACACAAGCGTGTCTGTGTTTTATGACTTTGGCAGGTCATGTGTTGGGTTAAAAGTAATGACATTTGGCAAGCTTTTTTAGCTGCTGTTAGCTGTAGTAATTTGTTCTCGTCTCTCTGTGTTTATTCGATTATGTCAGTGCCCATATCGTGTTTGTGTATCAAATCATACTCATTTAAATCTGAAAATAATTATTGCACTTGCGGTGTTAAATACATGTTGTTCTAATGACGTAACGGCTGTCGACTGCAAGTGTGTGTATCAGTAGAGCGTTTATGTCGAACTGAAAGTGTGAAAGGCTGATTTTACCTCCCTGGTGGTGGGCTCCATAAATTTTCCTCCCGTACAGAGCAGAAGGTGATGCGAATCCCACCAGTTCGGCTGCATTTCATTGTAAGCCTTTAACAGACCCTTCTCTCTCTCTCAGAGTTTCATGTGGACATGCTGCCCAACTGCAGCTTTGCTTTTATTGTGCCAATTTGGATATAAATGTCTGTGCATGTGCTGAACCCAGACAGTTATTAAAGTTGCAAATCTCTTTGCTTCACAGTTGATAGAAAACAATGCAATTTATAGAGTTCACTACTGCAAAATGGATGTAAACTCTTTTGGTGACTTCCTTCTATCCGGATATATATGAGAACTTTAGATGCAAAACCTTCTTAGTGCATCTGACGTTGTCTTGTAAATTAGCAAAATGACTTATTTTTATATATGTCACTTTAGTCCTTTCAATGGTTTTTAACACTGTCTGACTGTCTTTCACTGCAAAACCCTCTAAGTGCAAGCAACAGTAAACAAATGCACATCACTAAAGATGCAACCAAAACATTTTAAATGGAAAAAGTCAGAATGCAGAACACACAAATTAGGGGGTGCTGTGATCCATATCACTGCGACATTCCTCTTGTTTTTGACGGCGTGGCACAGTGAACTCATTGTCATGTTCAAGAAACCAGTTTGAAATGATTCGAGCTTTGTGACATTGTGCATTATCCTGCTGGAAGTAGCCATCAGAGGATGGGTACATGCCAAGGTGGTCATAAAGGGATGGACATGGTCAGAAAAAATGCTCAGGTAGGCCGTGGCATTTAAACGATGCGCAATTGGCACTAAGGGGCCTAAAGTGTGCCAAGACAACATCCCTCACAACATAACACAACCACCACCAACCTGCACAGTGGTAACAATGCATGATGGATCCATGTTCTCATTCTGTTTACGCCAAAATCTGACTCCACCATCTGAATGTCTCAACAGAAATCGAGACTCATCAGACCAGGCAACATTTTTCCAGTCCTCAACTGTACAATTTTGGTGAGCTTGTGCAAATTGTAGCCTCTTTTTCCTATTTGTAGTGGAGATGAGTGGTACCCAGTGGGGTCTTCTGCTGTTGTAGCCCATCCGCCTCAAGGTTGTGCGTGTTGTGGCTTTACAAATGCTTTGCTGCATACCTGCGGCCCATTCTCCTCTGACCTCTAGCATCAACAAGGCATTTTCACCCACAGGACTGTTGCATACTGGATGTTTTTCCCTTTTCACACCGTTCTTTATAAACCCTAGAAATGGTTGTGAGTGAAAATCCCAGTAACTGAGCAGATTGTGAAATACTCAGACCGGCCCATCTGGCACCAACAACCATACCACGCTCAAAATTGCTTAAATCACCTTTCTTTCCCATTCTGACATTTAGTTTTGGAGTTCAGGAGATTGTCTTGACCAGGACCACACCCCTAAATGCATTGAAGCAACTGCCATGTGATTGGTTGATTAGATAATTGCATTAATGAGAAATTGAACAGGTGTTCCTAATAATCCTTTAGGTGAGTGTATGTATATATCTTCATTTACTCACAGAGTTTTCTTACATTTCTTCACATCAAGTTAGAAAATAAAAAATTTAACTGGCAAACAGCATAGACCGTGAAAAAAACAGTATAGTCAAGCAATTGACCTTTACTATGTGTAAAACTTGGTTTTAAATATGGCTATTAAGGTGTTATATAAACCTTGAATTTATAGTCTGTTACACGTCAGAACAGATTTACGTTACGCTGCATTCTCCACACCCTTCTGCCATCAACAGTGTTTACTGAGTGCATGAGTTAATCCTGTGTAATTTGAGCTTTTATGATTATGGAAAACATGGTACAGTTTTAACGTAGGGATTCAAGGCTGGTAAAGTGATTTATTGAAATGAATAAAAGAATATTCTATAGTAAATGTACATATTTGTATGTAGATATTTATATAAATATTTATTTGGCTTCATATATTTAGAGTGCAATCATTAAACATTGTCATGGATCTAATCCCAATTAAATAAAAACTAATTAATAGGTCAAAAGATTTAGGAACCCTCTTTCATTTTTCATGAAAAATAACAGTCTAGTTTTGGTAGCACCGTAAATAGTCTGTTAGGAGCATGCAGTATTTCATTGTACTCTCTCCTCTGACAAATGACATTCAATAAATTGTTCTTGGGATTAACAGAGAACACACATCACGCGATTGTGTGTTTTCCTCTCTTTTATATTTAGGCTGACCCAATTTCTTTGTGTGGATATTTTTGTCATTTATACAAAGGAAACAATGCAGATTACATGGCTTTGTAAAATAAACCAGTTAGATGTGTGTTAAAAATTACTTTTTAAGGTTGACATGCAAAAAATGAAATAATATATGTTTAACACCATGGACTTACATTGGCATAACATTAGCGGGATTTTATAAAATAAAACACAAATAAATTGTAATTATATTAGTACAAATATTACTCTTCCGCCAAACAAAGTAGTTCCTCAGAATCAAGTGTGACTGAAACAGAGCACAGTTCCCAACCAACACAGACGCAGCAAAGACACAATGAAAATATGATTTAAGACTGTGGTGTTTATTTTATAAACCAACATTCATCTAATTCATACATTAGCATTTATATCGTGCAACTGTTGAAGTGATGATCAAATATGCTTGGAAGCATGCTGAACTCTTTCCCCGTTTTTTTTTTAAGTTGCCACCCAGTTTTAGCTTAATGCCTTGCAGAAAAATTATCTTCTTTAAATAAACATAAATATTATGTAAAATATTAAATGAAAGAAGACAATCTCAAACATGTTTAAAAAAAACAAAAAAAAAACGTTTCATCCTACCTTCATTTGTTCTCTTATCACCTCAAATTTTTAGCTAAAAGCGCAGATAATTCACTTACACGCTGTGTTTTTAGTATTGAGTGAATGCGTCAGTGTTTAAGTTGGGTAAGATCGCCATCTAGTGGATAATAGCGGACGTATGAACTTGAGTTAGAAACTCCTCAGACAACGTTTTCTATTTCTCGACGAGATGATTAAACAATATTTATTGATTAATTGCCATTAATTGTGCAATTGTAGAAAAATTAAAAATATTATCAAAGACTGTGGTGTTTATTTTCATAAATCAGTACGCAGCAACAGTGGCCCAGTAATACTTATGTAATGTGGTCTGAACCGTGGGGTTACTGGGGTATTTTATCACGGCTTAGAATGCGTTTCAACCAATCAGAGTAAAGAACCAGAACTGCCCGTTTTATAATTAATAATTTGAGTTGATCGGAGCAAGGTTGGTCATACACAATCCTTAGCAATGATATCTCTATAAATGATTTTTTAAAGGAACTGTATTTCTAAATCAAACCCAGACATTGTTTTTAACGAAAGCAACTTAATTTGCCTTTAATTATGCTGGAAGCTCATACTGTCACACATGAGTCAAATTCCATCATTCATGCATTTCAGTATTTTTGTAGGCCAACCCTGGAAGTTAGCAGGACACTGGTTCCCTGGCTAAAAGGCCCATTCATTTTCCCCATAGCCAAAAGAAGCTTTGTGTTTAACTTAGGTTTATGGCATTTACACATTATGTCCAACTAGTTATTCATCACACAAGAACACAACTTTTATGAATTTTGAAGTCTAAATGCATTTACTAGAAATAATAAAAATTACACTTTAAAATTCATAAAAGTTGTTTTCGTCTGTAAAGATTATCTTGTTGCTTTATCTTGAACACACCATCAATGTAACATCTGTCTCCTTGATTCCCAGGGTCTCTCTTCATCAACGGGTACATGAATCTGAGTTCCACCGGCCAGATGCCTGAGATGGAGGAAGTAGATACCAATGAGAGGTCAGAGCACTACCATCATCGTCTGTCTTTTCCTAACAGTTTTTTTATTCGACCTCCAGGCCAAAGTTGGCCTAAATAGACCATGTTCCTGTATAAAGCTTTTCTGCCCCGCCTAAGGCCTACACACTACCATATGTTTACCTCAGTGACCCCTTTTTGCAAAATGTCACTGGCATAAAAGCGCATGGTTAGTTCAAAAATTCATAAGAATTTGAGCTCTCTGGGAATGTTGGGGAAGTTACTTCAGATTCAGAGTGACTTGAAGGTCTCGAGAGGGGTTGGGCTTGTTTGCTCAGCAGGATAGAGGAAATATGGTCTTTGTACACTGGCATCAGATTTCCTTGTTCATGTATCTCCTTACCTTTTCCCCAAACCTTTACTCAGTATCCTGTAACATCACTGGAGTTTCACTACACTTAATGGCGGTTATAAATAGGCCTGAGCGTGTGGTGCTGATGGATTGGCATCCAGCCGTTTTGATGTTGTTGTCAGGCTTTGCTGTGAAATGTTATGCCATTTAAACATCATTACTGTTTACAATCAAGGTGCTGACAATTAATGTATGCATGACACACACTGTTAATATTCAGGGTTCCCACACCTTTCGGACAACTATGATTTAAAAGATATATATATCTTATATATATGCGCACATATTATTATAGGTGTTTGGACATGATTCTCACGAAATCCAGATTTAGAAGGTGTCCAGCATCAGAATTTTTAAAAGGCCCTTAAAGGCATTTTTTTGCACATATATGATTAAGGTCTGAACTTACTATTACCATTATTTTTTAGAGAATGTAAAAAATATTTCCAATAGAGTTATTTAAATTTTTTAGATTGTCATTATCAAAAATGTAAATCATTACCGCCACATGATATTACATTAAATATATGCATTTACAAACTCATGTTTTGGTAATGAGAATTTAAAAGCTGTCTAGGTACTATGACAAACAAAATTTCAACTTTTATCTGGAGAGAAAAATAAGAACTGCTTAACTTGTAGCCATCTTGAGTCTCACAGTCAATTATGTCCCTTCCAACAATTTTTTTTTGAAATTGTTAGTTCCTTGAGCTAAAACAATGATTGAAAATTGTTGCAGAGGATGAGAAAATTATTAAATTTTCCTTATTATTGTCTCTACATTTACCAATGATCCCCATATACCACATGTGTTTTTACTGTAAATGTTTATAGTATAACATGCACTGAAGCTTTTTATGTTTTACATTTTTTTATTATAAATATTTTCATGTCAAAGAACCCAAATCCATTCATGGACACGTTGCGGTAATGAAAATTTCCCCTTAAATGTGGAAAAAAACAACAAAATTAGTTTGTATGATGTCATTTGAAATCGTGTGCAAAATAGTACATGAAGAGATGTTTGTAACTGTATGCTTCTTAATTTGATAGCATTTACTTTTTTTATTAAAATGTTTCATGACACCTCATAAGTCTAATTTTGCGAGAATCACCTAAATACGTGTGTGAACACAACAACCCTATTATAAAAACTTCCACTTTTTCCTTCTTTTTTAATCCCTATTAAACCAAAGCAGTCTCATTTGACATTCTGTTTTGATTTTCTTGTTAATGTGATGTCACACAAACAAAGCCCCGCCCATGACCGCTGACTGACTTTTCTAAATGTGTTTGTGCCAATGCAGCTTAAGATACTATTCTCTCACACTGTATTTACAGGAATCAGATCTATTTTAAATGAAAACACTTACTGCCTGTCTGGTCCAAACTCACACCTCCTCTTTACTACAAGTTTCGTAAAGTTTTTTTTTTTTTTACATGGGTACCTGTTACATATCAGTGACCCCATACTCCTTTAATGGGCACTTCCCCTGGAAAAGCACGCCCACACGTCAGTCAGAGTGAGATTGAGAACGTTCATTATTACATTGTTTCTTTGAGTAGAAGCCACAGGTATCACTGCACACGACAGCTTTGTTTTATATCAAAACTCAACAATGGCACAAAAGAAGAAGAAAGGTGTTTTTGGATGTATGGAGAAGAAAGTCTTGTTCAGCTTTTTTCAAGTAAGTCAGCTTTATGGAAATAATGGATGTAGTTTGTTTATCCAGGGTGTAGTTTTGGGCGATATGCCCCATTTTGAGATCGTCCTATTATCAGCCTGTGAGATCACCATTCGCCAATACACGATAGTATCGGAGGGCGGGGCAGTAGTTTACTCTTTTATTTATTTGTTCATTTTTGACTAATTTATGACAAGTCACTTGATTGGAGGACAAAAAAGAAGCAAGTGAAGTGCAACACTGTCATGACCACATCCATATTAAAACTGATGGCATTAATCTGAGCGCGTCATTAATTTCCTACGTGGCAGCGAGCAACACACTCGCTGGTTTTAAACCCCTGCGCTCCTAACAACCTCTCTAGTGCAAGGAAATGTCAGAGCCGTGCGTATTACAAGCTCACGTGCGTGGAAGAGTCTGAATCATGCGCATTACAAGTTCAGGTGCTAGAAGGAGTCCATGCCGCACGCATTAGGTCCAGGTGCGTGTGAGAAGGAATGCTCTCTCACGCAAAGTGAAGCCCACAAAGCCTTTAATGTGAGGAAAAGCATGCAATGCGCATGTTAATGTGAAACTATGATGATAATAATAATAACCATCTGCAACTATCGTCATAAAAGCCCACTATTGGCGATATGTCTGACGGTTGTCGATACATGATACTATCGTCTATCGGCACAACCCTGAGTCGCATGCGGTAAGTAAAGCTGCACTGCGTTTGGTTGGCAATAGGCGCATGTGTGCATATAATGTAAATGACACGAACATGTAATAAATCATAAGTTATCCAGAGATAGTGGGATAATGTCTTGTGTGTGTTTGCTCATGACTCGCTCCTCCTGCCAGACGTCTTTGGGATTTCGTGCTTTTCCGGAAACAATCGCTTGAGCTGATCTGTCGGATAAAACTAAAGACTCTTCGGAGATATGAAGGATGTAATACTAACCTATAGGTACTCAAGATTAACATGATATGAGATGTGATATGTAAGCTACACACATGAAAACAGCGCTTTTTTGCTCACACCCATATAGGGTCATTTTGGACATGCTATAACAAATGATATGTGGGGGTATTTTGAGCTGAAACTTCACAGACACATTCTAGAAACACCAGATATTATATTTCATCTTGTAAAAATGGGCATATGTACCCTTTAAAAAATGTTATAGGTATTGCACTTCCAAATAGCAATTACTTTAAATACCTAATAAAATGAACTCAGATTTTAAAATTTTTTATCAAAACATGTTTATTATCATGTTATCATGTTTTTATTTTGTTTAATTGTGCTACTTAGCTGTATTTTGTTTTAGTTATGAAGGGTAAAATCAAAGCAAACCAACTGCAGCTTGATTTATATTAATTGGAAAGCAAAATCAAAAAGCAGAGTTATCTCGTTTTGGAACCAAACTCTTCAAATATTTTAGAACAAAAAACTTATAATCACTTAAATTTCAATGACAATTTTGTCAACTGTCGTGACATTTCAAGGCCTGCAGTTTTAAAATTGCACCTGCAGCATTTTCCACACTTTTATAAGCATTAAGCCATATGCACCAGCAAAGTGCACTTCTCTGTTAAATTATACGCAACCTTGTAAGTCGTTTTAGATAAAAGCATCTGCTAAATGAATAAATGTATCTGTGAACCACTCAGGCTCGCCTCAAACCTAGATCCCCAAAACCTTTTAATACAGAATTTTATACTGTAAGCAATACTCTACCCTCTGCACCACATCTACATCAATATTCATTTTATCCCTAGCACCAATGGTGGAAAAATGGCAAAAAAATCCATCCATGTAGGCACAGCATAACTCTTACAATCTCCCGTAAAATTCTCTGTAAAGAAAGAGTCTGGCAGCCATCCAACTCTTGGTGCATTCTAGCATGTCTAACAAAGCTGTCAAATCTCCCATTGAGAAAACACAACACCCCAATCTGAGTGTGTGATCATCATCACTGATCACCGTAGAGTCACGCTTCATCGTGGAGAATGCTTTGTCTCCCCAAACATTTTTATTCATACTGTTAAGCATCACTGATATCACAGAATGGCCCATATCACAACAAACCACATGGCAGTAAGCCTATTCCCTTCTTTCAGTTGCTTATCAGCAGAATGTCCCTCTCTCTTCAGGAAATGCTGCTTTGCTTATCCTTGTCATTGTATACAGGACTCTGGATCTTGAAGAATCACTATAGTCTCCTGGAAGTTAAAAAGACAGCGGAGGTTATTCTTGGTCTGTCTTTTCATGTAGTTTTTTGAGACTATCATCATGGGATCCCAGTATCCAGAGTCTTGCATTAGAAAATAAAGATGTGTACCACTGCAGAATTAAATTTAAAGTGCATAATAAGAGCATGTCACTTCGAGAGAGGTAAATCTAAACATGATGCTATTGATCATGCAGTTGTAGGTCATTCTAACTTAATATCACACTTTTTTGCTTCAGAATACACAGATTTTTTTTAGGATTTAGTGGTGGGGGTGCTATTATCCCCTTCTGACATCACAAGGGGAGCCAAATTTCAGTGTCCTTTTTTTTCACGTTTGCATAGAATGGTTTAACAAAACTAAGTTACTGGGTTGATCTTTTCACATTTACTAGGTTGATACTGGGGACCCAATTATAGCACCTAAAGAGTTCATGTTAGTACTCAAAGGTAATTATTGATGCCCAATGTATACATAATATCTGTACCTAAACAGTACATATTAGGACCATTTTAAAGAGTACTGCCCCAGTGATAGCTAGGGACTATTTTTGACCATTTTTTCTGACAGTGTAATAATAAAAAACATATATTAAAGTATATTCTTTAAGAGTAACTAAACCCTAAACCAACTTTTTTTAGTTACTGATCTGTAAGAATGATGGTTTATTAGTGCTGTTCATTGATTTTAGTAAGTTTTTTGACATTTAAATATAAAGTGTTTCAATACTATAATATATGGTGTAAAAACGTCTGAGTGCTGCCCTCTTCAGGTTGAACGATGGCTACTGCAGTTGAATTTTCCTATTGGATGTTGGCCCCAAAAAATAACTCGTGACGTAAGCAGGTCCAAGCTCACCACGCCCTTGTTACGATCTCACCACACACTTAGTTCGAGCTTAGTTCATCCCCTCTATCTCCGTTGGGATCTGCCCACTTTTCTTGCATTTTTCAAATATTGCCAGTGGGTGGAGTCAGGCTCTGACCAGGCGTTTAGTTACGATTTAAAAAATAGTAACATTGAAATGCTAATTGTACTTGAATCTCTCATGCATCTAATTAATTTGGTACTCGTGGTATTCTCATTCTGTTCACGCTGTTACCTTAAAATTTGTTTTTCATTTTAGTATTGACAGCCATTAGACATTTTTCATCCACCTATTTTTATATGCATTTTGGGGATTTGCATAAACACACTGGATGGAAATGCCAAGATGCAAATAACTGTTTAAAATGTGCATAAAAACGTATGCGCTTAACTGGGTAGAATTAATTTCTTATCCGATAACAAAACATGGCATGATCTGCAAAGGAAACACAAAAAAGTCATGTCATTTGGTCATTCTGAAATGCCTCATCTAAAGCGTACAATCAGAGTTGTTCGGAATAATGACCTCCCAGAACCGTCTTACGTGACTGCATTCCCAAACAGCAGGTTTCTTCCGTATAAGATATGCAATAATTTATTATAGACGAAAACGCCCAAAGTAATTTTGTTTTTCTTTTTGACATCTGGCACCAGTTGACGTATTTGTGCTTTTCCACACACTGGATGGAAACGTTATTCCTTTTTTATGGATGTTCTTTATTCGATATTCCAGTTTTGCGCATAAGTTTAATTCGCAACTTTGAATGGAAACATAGCTATTGTGTGGAAGAAAATTAAATCAAACTCATCTAAATTTAAAGGCACTATACATTACTAAAAATATATTCTCATTTAGTAAAAAAAAGATGTAGTGAAAACTAGAGTCCAAGAATCTAAAGCAAATTTTCTGCCTCCCTCCCTTCATTCTACAGATGAGCACATCATGAGACTGATTCCTGCTACAGCCAAACTTCCCTATAAACATTGCTCTGATAAAGCATGTAATATCAGTAAATGTATTTTTAGATGAGAATAAAGCAGGCAGGCCGGTAGATAATATAGTAATATATCCTTGTCTGTCCTGAACTTTCTCTCTCTCTATCTTTCTGCTTGAACATGTTCAGACACGCTATTTTAGAGATGTCATGGCCTTTTGATCTCAGCAACTCAACCTGCAAATCATCCCGCTGCTTTGAACTTTACTTTTGAACCGACCTATGAATAGATGCTATGAGTGGGGGGACAAGTCTCTTTGTTATAGACGACCTAACTCCATCTTAATGAGATGCATTCGTAGAAAGAAGTCATGTATAATTCACTGCCCTTATGTGAACTTACACATAAACCCTTGTGTTCTGTACAATACAATTTCATTTAATGTCAAAAAGAGCACAATTATATATTTCATCTCTCTCTAACTATTGGATTCGTGACTTTTACGTACATATTTGCGCCATGCAGCAAACCCAGGACCGGGGCAACAGCTGGAACTTCTGTGGCTTAGAACATTTGGTTTATATTTTGGTTTATTTTATGGTTATCTGTTTTTTTATTTAGCTTGAATTAACCTTCTAAAACCCGACCTTTGGTTTGGCTTGCATTTTAGATTTATTCCAGCTATTTGGGGTTAGGAAGAACCAATAAATATAATAACCAAATATTTTTCTTTGAATATGAAGCAGTAAAACAGGTTCCAGTTACACAGAATTAAGTATTATGATGCAAACTACAAAAATCTTGATGTCCACATATGTGGACACACCATGTCTTAAAGGAAAACACACCAATTTTTTAATATTTTACTATTTCCTTACCTCATCTTAGACTAATTAATACATATCATCTTTGTTAGCATTTAAGTTAGCATTTAGCCTAGCCCCATTCATTCCTATGGCTCCAAACAAAAGTTTTATTATAAAACGGCCCATTCTGGTTCTTCATTCTGATTGGTTGAAACACGTTCTAAGCCGTGATAAAATACCCCGGTAACCCCACGGTTCAGACCGCATAACATAAGTATCACTGCGCCACTGTTGCTGCGTACTGATTTATGAAAATTAACACGTCTTTCTTGACTTCACTTAACATAAATAGGGAAGAGCAGGGGCCATTTTCAGAAAAACTTAATTTTAAAAGCTAATGTTTTAGACAGAGATATATTTTTGCTGTGGTCAATAACTCACAAGTGTGGTCTACCAGCTGGAATTTTGAACAAATGTAAAACGACTTCTGTATAATTTCACTTTAAACAAGAGTACTGAATTGTTACTTTTGACCTTGACAGCAGGGACGAAAGTAACACACAGGTGGGTCAAAAGTAACACAACAAAACATGATAGATTTTTGTGTTACACTTGTTTTTATTAAATATATATGACTATGACCTCTTTAATATGTAACTGCAAACTTATTTTGTCATTTATCTTTGTAAAAAATAATTAAATTACATTTTTATTTTAAATTTCAGTTTTATCAAATGTTTCAAAAGCAACCAACAGTACAAACTTAAATTGCTGAGACTAAAAAAAATTCAATAGTTTTGAACACTAAGAAAATAAAATTAAATCAAATTAGAATAATATAATTTTTTTAACATATTATACACAGTATTAGCAGCGGGACAAAACTAACAAGTGTTACTTTTGACCCGACAGGATCTACTCACAAAATAAGTTTAAATATAGTTTAAACTCGACTTACTTTTATTTTGAAAAACTGAGAAGTCTTCAGGATGTTATATAGTAAATACCTTGTAGATTTATCAGTATTGTAACACATGAAACGAGAAACACAACGCGTTGTAAGAAAAAAAGACCGCTTTTGGAATTTACTTATCATGGTTGAAAACACAGTTCTGGATCTACACGTGGAAATCGGTGAGTAAATAACGCGATATTTGTCAACTCTTTTAGAGGTTATGTGCTAATATGCTGTCATAGTGAGATGCAGATGTTATCAGGCTCTGAGAAAATCGCTTTGTTACTTTCGTTCTTCAACTCTCCCACACTTACTGGTTTTGCACTGAAGTCCAGCTTTTGTTGTTTGGGTAGTGGATGACCTCCTGCTCACTGCTTCTCACCACCGGTTGGGACTTGCTCTTAGTTTGACTGTGCCGTGCCGTGACTCCAAATGTTTGTTTTTTTTAATTTGACGTAGTGTTTTTGTAGCTGCATCTCTCTTCTCTCTCCATTGTACGTTGTTTACGTTTGGGTCGCTTACACATGACCTGAATTGTCCTCGTGCTGAAAACGTGACTTGTCGCACACCTGACTTCACTTCCCGAGACGCAAGAAGAAATATACAAGAAAATATATATTTTACTAAGGAAAATTTCAAAAATAGTAACGCACAGTGACTTGGATAAGTAACTTTAATCTGATTACTGGTTTGGAAATATTAACGCGTTAGATTACTCGTTACTAAAAAAAGTGGTCAAATTAGAGCAACGCGTTACTAAGTAACGCGTTACCGGCATCACTGGTTATCTTGTTAATAAAGAGAAAACGTTCCCTGAGGAGTTTCTACCTTAAATTCATAGGTCTGTATTATCCACTAGATGGCGATCTTACCCAACCTAAACACTGACGCATTCACTCAACACTGAAAACACTGTGTAGTACTGTTCATGGCTCTGAATCTGATCTCTTACAAAAGTTCTTCACAAAAATGAAATTATCTCCGTTTTTAGCTTTTAGCTACTTTGTTTGGTGGAAGATTAATATTTGTACTAACATAATTACATCTTATTTGTGTTTTATTTTATGAAATCCTGCTAACATTATGCAAATGAAGTAACCGTTTTATAAAAGCAATAAGCCTCGCAAAGCAGTGGGGTTACAGTGCATTTTATAATAGCTAAGGGGCGTTGTTAGGCACGACACCACCATACTTACTCGTGTAACTACTCATGTAACAGTCTTTAAATAGGGAAAACATGGAAGTGTTAGGTGGCTTCTAAATTCATCCCTGTTTGGAGCCATAGGAATGAATGGGGCTAGGCTAAATACTAACACATTCAAGAAGCACTGTACAAAGATTAAAAGTGCATGCATTGAAAAAAAGATGCTATGTATTAATTCATCTAAGTTGAGGTAAGGACATAGTAAAATATTAAAGGTTAAAGAAAAGGGGACTGCATAATTACTTCAGAATTTTGAAAGTTTTTTTTTGAAGTACATCTGAAATTGACATGGCTTATCTCCAACATACTACTTCTAATTTGTGCATATAACAGTAAGGTCTAAAATAAGATTTTTACTTGTCAAGAACATAAATCCGTAGGCTAACACACTCATATGACTTTTCTGAAATGAGTCATACATGTAGAAAAAAGGGAAAAATCACCGCTTTCACATATTTTCAAACACCTCATCAGAGGTAAAGGCTTCTGACAGCACACCAAATAAAATTCAACGTTGATGACGTGACATCTGGAAACCCTGTAAATTATCCAGAAATATGAAGCTTACAAGCATTAATTGATCCATGTTTGAACCCACACCAGTCATCCTTTCAGATTCATCCCAAAAGACACTTTCGTCTGAATGGAATGGAGAAATCACATGCGTCCTTAAAATGGCAACCCAGACACATCGCTCAACCCATTCCCATGTGCAAGTTATTAACAGATTTCCCATTAATTAGTGTCAATCTGCAGAACATGATGGAAAAAGGTTAATAATATTCATGAAACACATTTTCCACTGCGAGTCTGAAAAAAGGTAGAAGAGGTTCAGTTGCATTGAGATGCCTTATTCGGCTTCTGGAGTGCGGAGTGCTCATTTGCAAATGGAGTAGAGAGAATTATATGCACCCTGGATATGTAAAAAAAATATTTGCACTTCTAAAAATGCGCTTTTGGAAGTGTGTCTCCCGTGTGAATTTTCTCATTTTGTATTTTCTACTGACATACTTCAACCGAGGATTTTGGCAAATAGAAGCAATGCTCCAGTGAAACCAGAGATGTGACCGTTTGATGCATATCATTTAGTCAACAACCTTGAAGGAAGTGAATTTATAACCTTCGCTTTAAAAGAGTTTGAACTGATTTACAGCACCTCAGGAACATTTCAATCTGCACCACTTCTCTAAGCTGAAGGTCACATTATTTTTATCTACGGGGCTTCATATGGACCCTTCTTTGCTAAACCTGAACAAGGTCTAAGACTTACTGACCTATGGAGCATTTCTAATGCAGAGTCACAATTGAAGCTATGGCAGATAGCAGAATGAGTCATGAATGATTTTGTACGGATGATCAGCGTTGCTTTCTATCGTGTACAGTTGCAATTGTCAAATAAATTCGCTGTAAGTGTGAACGTCAGGAATGGCCAGAGCTTGATGCATATGATTTATTGGGCCAGTCAAAAAAAGATAACACAAAATACTTGCTGATTAGCAGTGCTGCATAAAATCTTTTATTTTACTATTTTTACAAGTTTGTTAATATTTTGTATCATTATTGCTGTTAGCAGGAATGGTAACATATTTTATTAATTATAATTATTACTTTTATAATTATTTTCACTCTCCCCAAAGGCACATTTACTGTTGGGACAAAAGGGACAGGGGCTCATGCCCCCCTCACCACTGACAAAAACCTATTTGCAGGATTTTTGTTGCAAGCTAAGAGTAAGATGATCTAAAATGTTAAAGATTGTCATCATATTAAGATTTATTAGTGTTTCTCGTCACAATTGCTCACTTTGAATTGCAAATATGCATGCTTCTTCAAGGGTCAATTGTTCATTGATCCCGGTAAATTCACACCATGCACTTTTGTGCTTTTAATCCGCATATTTGTCTTTCCAGAATGGCCATGAAGGGCCCAAGTTCAAGTTTGGATTCAACACTTGCTGGTTTCCCAGCAATTGAGGGCAGATTTCCTCTAACCTTCAAATCACTAGCAATTGAATAAAAACAGGTACGGCTGAATGCGTAATGTGATAGTCAATAAAAACGCTTAAGCTGACTACACTGCAATGCTGGAGACCTGTGCTGTTTCAGCAGCACTGTTGTTTCATTTGGGAACATTTTTTTTTATAATGTATTATATTTAAAAATACACAGAGCTGCACAACGTCACTTTGTCTGGCATTATATAATAAATTAAACATCTGCTTGCTGCAAAATGTTTTTCCACTTGATTCCTCAATATTTCAGACATGTTTTTTTTCAGCAGAAAGAGTAATAGAAAATAAAAATAGTAGGGTTTGGGGCTCAATTATCATTTATTATAAGTACATTTAAACTTCAGTTTAATTTGAGCTCCTGCCATCCATTTCAGGAAGAAACATGTTTTTACTTAGAGTTCAGTCTAGAGACTGGAATCTTTGACGTTAAATGAAAACATGTAGGTCTTGAGTAGCATAATTACATCATTTTATAATTACATCATGATGTCATTTTGACAAATTACATCATTTTACAGCACTTCTACACCATTGCTTTAAAGCAACTATCAAGTGAAAATCCCACCTTTCACCTATACGGATTTAAGGATCTGTTTTTTACTGTTGTAAAGTCAAAAGTCTTGGTTTTAGGTCTAAAATGAGACATTTAATATAATTATAATATATTTATACATATGGCTCTGTTATGGTAGTATTTCTGCACATTAAACACAATTCATACTCTTTTTACGAGGTGGTTAATTCGTATTGATTCGTACAACCACACTCTTTTCTCAATTTTTTATGATATGCTTTTGCCCCTCACTGAAAAAATGACGTTCTTACTTAGTACACTGCAAAAAATGATTCATTGAATTTAATCAATTTTTTTAAGGTAAGTGGTTGCAATCAATTTATTTAAGCTACATTTAAACAAAAAAGATTAGTAAAGTAAAATAAAATATAAAACTTTTGTTTAAATGTAGCTTAAATAAATTGATTGCAACCACTTACCGTAAAAAAAAATGATTAAATTCAATGAATAATTTTTTTTTTCATTGTATTTTTGTCTTGTTTTCAGTAGAAATATCTAAAAATTCTTAAATCAAGAAGTATTTTCTTGATGAGCAAAATGACCTTAGAAAATAATACTAGTTTTTAGACAAAAAAATATACAATTTAAGTGAATTTGTGCTTAAAACGAGCAAAAATAACTGCCAATGGGGTGAGAAAATTTTACTTGAATTAAGTGTTTAAGAAAAAAGAAATCTTATTTCACAATTTTTTTTTCTCACCCCATTGGCAGATAATTTTGCTTGTTTTAAGGACAATTTCACTTAAATTGTATATGATTTGTCTTAAAACTAGACTTATTTACTTAGGTCATTTTGCTCATCAAGAAAAAGCTTCTTAATTTAAGAATTTTTAGATATTTCTACTGAAAACAAGACAAAAATACTAAGTGAGAAAGTCATTTTTTGCAGTGCTGGGACAATGGGGTTAGGGGCAGAGTTAGGGTGTTTTTTGTTTTTTTATGATAATAGTGCGCTTTTGTATGATTCACTTTGTACGAATTCATACGAATTAGCCAACTCGTAAAAATACGTACAAATTCATGAGAGATCAGGCTGGCACATCTGTGATTTTACTACCCAGTCTCACGAGGTTTCGTGATATAGTCACGTAATTTTTTTATTCTTTATTCGTGATAATATCACGAATTTCCGTGTTTTTCGTGATCGTAAAATGAATTCCTGTTTTCGTGTGATTATCACGTGGGTACTCAACTGCTTTTTCCTATTTTTAAACCATTGTCGCTTCAGTTTAGGGTTAGATTTGGTGCTTGCATTAGAATGTCACTTTATATATTGGTTTATACAATTTTTTCTGATTTATTTTTTATATGTCGCCTGGTGTTAGGGTTAGAGTTGGGTTTGGGTATGGATGTCATTTTATGTAAATCTAACCCTAAACCGAAGTGACAATGGTAAGAAAATAGGACAAAACAGTTTAGTAACCAATACGTGACAATCACACGAAGACAGAAATTCGTTATATGATCGCGAAAAAACTGAGACATTCGTGATAATATCATGAAAAAAGAATCAAAAAATGACTTGACTACATAAAGAAATTTTGTGAGACTGGGCTGGATTTTACCATATATACCACAGCTAAAAAAAATCATTTTTAAGTATTTTGTTTATCATAGCATTCAAGTGGATACTTTTATATTAAGGTCCTTTTCAGACCTTTCTAACATAAAATATATATTTGTGACACACAAGCAAATTTTTTTAATTGAGAAAATGAAATGCATTTCAACACGTTGTCTAGTGTTTTACAAACTGGACTGTCTGTACTGACTGACCTCAGGTCATTTCAGACAGTGCTTTGATTGAGCCGATCTATTCTGATTGCACCCTAAGCTCAATTACATCCTCAGGGTCAAAGGTTTTATACGGTCATTACAGACACACACACATGCACGTATAGCTGCACACACTGCCACAGGAGCAGGCATTGGTTTTGGACTCTCTGACTTTTGCTTTTTGGCTGATTTGTTTCTGTTAATACCCCTGACTTTTTCAATCCAAAACACAGCTAGACAAGTATAATATATTTCAGGACCCACCATTTTTAAAATAGAAATATTGAATAAAATACACATTTGTTTCTTTTTGGAAGCGAGTATTTTTATTTTCCTGCTCATTGTATGAATGAAATATAAGTTTAATTGCAGCTTAATTACATATTTAAACAGTACTACTGAAATACTATATTACTGTTGTATAGTCTCAAAGAGTCAACTTCACCTTGATTTTACACATTTAAATATATTTACATTGCCATTAAAAGGTTTTGGATTACTTATTTATTGTTTATCTTTTTCCTCATCCTAAAATAACTGAAAACATATCCAAACTATGTCATAACTCATATGTAACTCCAGCCTGATCTCACCAGAATTAATATATTGTAAAAAAAATGTAATATCAACAGTTTTTGTTTTATTTTAACTTTAAAAATTAAGTAAAAAAATGTCAACTTGTTTATAAGTTATGCCAACTAAATACAGGTCAAAGACTTAAAATAGTAGTTTAAATTGACTTGAATAACCAATTTGATTAAACCTGCACACAGCAATGTAGCATTTATTTACATTGTAGCCTACACATTTTACGAGTTGGCTAAGTTGTATGAATTCTTACGTTGAATGAGTGAGTTATACAAAAACATATGACCATACATACATAAAAATTATCAAAACCCCATCCCTAACCCTGGCCCTGACCCTAAACCCAACAGTACACACTGTATAAAAATGCAGCCTGGAGTTTAGGCAACTTGGTTACAGTCAATTCAACCAAATATTTTAAATTTTAACTTGTGATGAGTTGACATAACTTATAAAAACAAGTTTCAATTGTTTAACTTAATTTGTTAAGTTAAAGTAAGATAAAAACAGCCCAATCTCACGAAATTTCGTTATATAGTCACGTATTTTTTTATTCTTTTTTCGTGTTTTTATCATGAATTTTAGCATTTTTTCATGATCGTATAATGAATTCCTGTTTTCGTGTGATTGTCACGTATTGGTTACTCAACAGTTTTGTCCTATTTTCTTAACATTGTTGCATCGGTTTAGGGTTAGATTTACATAAAATGACATCCCTTACCAAACCCAACTCTAACCCTAACGCCAGGCGACAATCAAAAAATAAGTCAGAAAAAATTGTATAAACCAATATATAAAGTGACATTCTAATGCAAGCACCAAATCTAAACCTAAACCGAAGCGACAATGGTTTAAAAATAGGAAAAAGCAGTTGAGTAACCAATAAGTGATAATCACACGAAAACAGGAATTCGTTATACGATCACGAAAAAACAAGAAAATTTGTGATAATAGCACGAAAAAAAGAATAAAAAAAGTGACTATATCACAAATCTTTGTGAGACTGGGTAGGATAAAAAATATATGTCGATATGATATCATTTTTAAAGTGCAAACGCAAATCGTACAAAAATTTACGAATGTGGCGGTATTAGTTAATACAAATTAGCTACCTCGTTAAAAAAATATGAAATGACATGAGGTAGCGTTGGTAACTCACAAAATCACAATGTGAGTGCCTTTGGAACACTGTAAAAAGTGAAAAGTTAGATCAACTTCAACTTACTTAAATTGGTACACCTAAAACAATTAAGTTGTTTCAACTTAACTTTTTGACATTTTTTTATTAAAAAAAAACACCTCTCCACCTTTTCCTTCATTGGATAATGTTGGTATAGTAAAGTGTCCATTGAATGAACACTTCGGGATCTTGCCGCAAGTAGTAGGTCATCCGGATACTTTTCGGATACTGTTTTTGGAATAGCCTACTATAAATTTGGACAAATCACTCGCCTCGCCTACTGCTTTTCGTCTACTATATAATAAGGAAGTAGACCATTTGGAATAGCAGCTTAAATCAAAACTGTGTCAACACAATAGTAAAATAAACATTATAAAGAGGCTTGTATATTTTAATTTGAACACAGAATTTAAAAGTATAATAAAGTAAATTGAACTACTTCATCACTTCAGGATGATTCACAATGAGTTTTAATAATTTACTGTATGTTGCAAGCAGTTTGTGCTCTCCAGTCTATTGAGCTTATTTGTTGTATTTAAACACCAAATGAACTTTAGCCAAGATAGGACAATTGACACACAAGTAACATCGTAAATGTTTAGATGACTTTAGAAAGGCTTTAGAAAGGTGCAGCTTTATAGCTTATGAACAAAGGAAGCGTCAGAGTCTTTATCACTTATCTTAAATGCCCTGTCATTCATTTGTCTGTAATGTGCGGCTGGGGGTTGCCTCTGCCAAACACCTGCAGTCACAATGATGGGGTTTGTCCTACAAACACATAGTTAGTGTCAATCATAAGGAAAACATTGTGTCAGATATGAATTACTTTCAGAGATTATGCAAGACGCATTCTGTCGCATTCTGGGAAATTCGGTCTCACTTTACAGTAAACTGCAATAGCTGGGTTTCCATCCAAACGTGAAGCGAATCTTTTCAAAATTCATTGTGTTTCCATCAAGTTGTTCGAGCAACTATGGTACAGTTGGTAACCTAGTAACCAACAGTAAATAAAACAAGGCACGCTTAGAAAATGAAGATAGGACTGAATGTAGTTACGATTAAGCAAGTTATAAATTTACTAGCAGTGCAGGTTGTAATTGCCAAACTGAAAGCTGTGCAAAAAAGAAGAAATGCCAAATTTTTGATTCAGGCACTAGCAGCAAGGGCATTGCAATGACGTCGAGCCCCAAATATGGTAAAGACGTCGACAGCGGAAAATGCTAGACAGTCAGTCTCGTGGGTTTAATGTTTGCTACATCATAATAAATTCGGCAAATATGTTTCCATCTCTGCATAGGTCCAAAAAAACCTCAAACATGCGTAAAAACTTATTTTAAAATTTTGCGAATGAAAGCCCGATTTATAGTCGTACGTAAGCTCGACGACGTAGGTTATCCGTAGCCTGCATAGCCTGACATTCACATCGCAAAATTTTTAACAGTGCGCCAGTTCTACACGGACCGCAAGCGCTGTGATTGGTCCACCAGAACCCCTCCCGTCAGGTAAAAAAACTGCGTCATAGGTATTTCCGTTTGCGACGTTGAAAACAAAGATGGGCCAAGTTGAGGAGTGATTTAACTCAAACTGCAACAAAAATCGTTGTTTGTTTACTTCCATTATTGCTGGTCTCCTCAAATCCTACACAACAAGTTGCTATTTCTTCTTCGTTTGTGGGTTAACTTGCCAAGCTTCTTCTTCTTTAACGGTCGCACTGCTACTGTGGTTACACGCGTGGATACTGCCTACCAGCGTGTTTGCATGTCGACGCGGACGACGACGCAAAAGTATAAATGAAAAACGACGCGGAACCTACACCGTCGTGGCTATGCCTAGGACATACGCACAACTATAATAACTGTTTTGATTCGGTATTTGGCTTTTTCCATTACTCGTTTCTTATGCGATACTTCAGAATGCTGTGATGGAAACCCAGCTAGTGTGTGTTGCATTCCCATTGAACCTAAATCCGTCTAAATGGCCAGTGTATACAAAGGCAGAAGAAATATAAAAGTGTTTTAGGAATTATTATTGTAACACGCACGAAGAGAAACAATGCTACAGTAAATGTCAGCGAGATTTACGTCATCAGTATAACACTATATACTTTTTTTGCAAGAAGGGATTGTCTTCGGTCACACTGTGTGGGCAATGTTCTTTCTATTTCTGGCCATTGCTCTATGCTGCTGTTTCCATGGGAATTGTGGTGGCGAAGCCTTTCTTAAATGTCAGCATTTAATAATTAGCAAATCAAACTTACAATAATGCAATAAATATACATTTAAAGGGATACATTGTTTCAGTCTCAACTCGCACAATGAATGTCATCAAATGTTGAAACGCACTATGTGGTCTTTAAATCATTAAATTCCATCATACTGAAGCAAAGTTAATCAATGACTTTATCTCACTTTATTTCATGTGATCAACTGATTTTTAATAAAGCCGTCTTCTCTCTGTTGCCACAGCAACTGGATGGCGAAGAGGGTTGCTCTCATCAGCTTCCTGTCACTGGTCATGCTCATGAGCGTCCTGGGCAACCTGCTGGTTATGGTGGCCGTCTGCAAGGACCGGCAGCTCAGGTCAGAAACTCCGCCCTCCTCATATCTTCTCTTCACCCATTGCTCTCCACTCACAGTACCTCTCATCCCTATCCCCTTTAAGATAACATTGCATATGTGTTTGGCATGAAACATCGCAGTTAGGCTTGTAGAGTTAAAAATGCTTGTATGCTTGTTTCCATATAATGGGTGTACTTTCAAAAATATTAATAATGAACTAATAATAAACCATTAATTGTAACATAATTATAAAGTACATATATTAATAAAATATTCAAATGAAAAGAGCTAAAGCTAGTTTTGCCCAGTGAGGGATTAAGTACTACTTCAAATGAGGATGCCATTTAAAGCTGTCTCTGGGAACAGCAGGCATTGTTGGTTTAGTTTAGCAGTTCACAGGCTCATAAGCACATATTTAAAGCCTTTTTACGTATTTCACTTAGTAATTAGCAGTTTGTTAATTACTATATTGGGGACCTGCTGAGTTCCTGGAAAATTGCGCACCAATTGTTTTTCCATCAATGAAAGCTGAACGAGGCCGAGTTATTCATTAACAGGAATAGTTCACGTCTGAGAAGAAAAACAATAGTTGTTTGCTTGTGTTCCAGATCTACACCCACGCAGTATCAAAATCTCTGTCGCAGTCTGTCTAAAATGTCTCAACAACACCAAATAACCAAAGATTACCAAGCTACCAAGATATTCTAATTTTCTGTAACACTTTACAATAAGGTTGTATTTGTTAACGAGAGTTAATGCATTGGCTTACATGAACTAACAATAAACAAAACTTCTACAGTCTTGGGGCTCTATCTTACACCCGGCGCAATGCAGCGCGACGCAAGTGTCCGTTGCTAGTTTCCACCCTGCGCAATTATACTTTTCACGTTTAGCGCCGCGTTGTGTAAATAGCAAATGCATTTGCGCCCCCTTTTGCGCCCATGGGTGCTCTGGTCTGAAAACGAGGTGTGTTCAGGCGCATTGATGGCGCGTTGCTATTTTGAGGCAACTAGAAAAGACTACGCCATTGACCAACAAAAACCTGGTCTTAAGTCAATGGCGCAATATGTTTTTTTGTTATTTAAAGAGTGCATTAGTAATATAAACGGGACGACAACGCGGGTTTGCTTAACACATACATGAATGCACAGCAGTACAAAAATGCTTTTAAATATGAAAGATTAAAGGATTGAATGTAAAAAATTATTATTATGTCTCTTGGACATAAATGATGACTAATTATGAGACGTTAGAAGGCGCAAAGAGCTGCTTCACCTGTAGCCTGGTAAGTAAATAAATGCTTTGCTTTAAACAAATGCATCTGTTTTTAAATGTTACCTCCAGGATTTATTGTATATGATGACTCTGTACCTGTGGATATGGTGAGATGAGAAACATTTTTAAGTAATGCTTAAAAAAACTGACGCTGTCCAAGTGCTGAACCTTGCGGAGAGCCGTTTGTAAATTCTTTATCTTCTGTTTGTTACAAATAAAGTATTTTTACAGTATAAACCTTTTTTTACATACTTGTAAATTATTTTTTGATGATATTGGATAGCCATACATTTAAAGCAATTAAAAGCCTGCTTTTTTACTTCCATGACTAAAAGAAAACTTAGGGTTTTAAAGGTTTTAATGAAAAAATAACAATTTCAATACAAGTGAAAAACAACACAATTATTTAACATTAATCTTAAACTGAGGATCTTCTTCCCCCACTTAGTTTTTCAGTTTACAAAGTCCGTCATCTAAATAGAGATTAGACATAGCGCCAGCGCAACTGGCTTTTAAAGGGGATGAGAGCTGAGACTCTCATTGGTTTATTGCACGTTAGGCCCAAAATAATCCCATTAATCATTAAAAAATAGGACCAACCCTTTTCGACCATGCACTCGGCGCACAAACCATTTTTTCTGTCGTTAAATTAGCAAAAGTGGATTCGGACATGCCCATTTAGACATTGCGCTATGCGCTTTAGAAAATGCGCTTAGATCGTTAAAATAGGGCCCTCTGTCTTAGTATGTTCATTTCATCATTTACTAATAACCAATGTCATAACGTTTTTTAATTTGTAATAACGATAATTAATAAATGCTGAAAAACTTCATTGTTCACTATTAGTTTTGGTTAAGTAAAGCATTTATACTAATGTTAACAAATACCACTCAGCAAAATCAGCAGTGTTAAATCAATGCTGGTGTTTATATGAGTAACTCCAGACCTGGTGGTCCCCATATATATACCAGCTGTGCATATATATATATATATATATATATATACATACATACACACACACATATATATATATATATATATATATATTAGGGGTGTAACGGTACGCAAAAATCACGGTTCGGTGCGAACCCCGGTTTTGAAGCCACGGTTCGGTTCATTTTCGGTACAGTAAGGGAGAAATGCAAACATTAAACTGCAGGTTGTTTATTACTATAAACTTTTTTTTACAATTTGTTTCACTTTTTTAAACACTTTTTATTAAAATATAACATATAAAATATATATAAAATGAAAAAATAATAAATAAAATACTACTGCAAAGTTCTTTTTTTACATTATTTTATAACAGAAGGTAACTCTTTTCTTAACCTTCTCTTAAACTTTTTCTACTAAAACCTTGAACTAACAAATTCAATTCCTGAATACATTTATGAACTATTAGCCTACATTTTTGCCACCAAAATTTTCTGTTTTGATTTATTTTGGATTGTTTAACTCACAGTATTGAATTGGCTATGTACCATCTCTGTATAAAAATAATATTACTGCTCTATGTGTAACTGCATAGCAAGCAACATGATGATATACTTATTATACACTCATTTTGAGATAAGTGAGTTGCATACCTAGCCATCTTTGATCTTTTGCATGTTTCTCCTAATCTTTGCTTGTGTCGTCAATGTAAGCTGTAACGAACCCCTCCGCAGCTGAGTGACAGCTGAGTAACCCCGGGTTACAGCTCTTCTCTGTCCCGACCAGCTGATCGCATTGGCACAATGATATGATTGACGTGATGTGCAGATGAAAAATCTGATCACGCATTCCTTATTCTCGCTGTCACAGAAAGCGCGTCTCATGAATGCGTAGCAACGAAAGACGCGCATCCTCTCACGCACTTTTGAAAGAACAAAGCAGCGCGTTGACACGCGTTTAACATGCGCTTTTAGATACGACACGTAAACGTTTACATCAATAATCAAACGTATATACAACTAAGTAAATAAAAATCTTTCTGCGGGCCGAATTATGTTATATGTTTGACAGAAGACTTGCGCTGAACGCGGAGACTTCCGCCACTTAATATGTTCGTGCGGGAACGCACGTATTATGTTCCGCACAGGCGCACACAAAATGCATTCGGCCTTTCGGTGCACGTGTGCACCGTGCCGAAAGCCCTGAACCGAAACGGTCCGGTTCGAATACACGTACCGTTACACCCCTATAATATATATATATATATATATATATATATATATATATATATATATATATATATATATATATATATATATATATATATATGTATATGTATATGTATATGTATATGTATATATATATATATGTATATGTATATGCATATGTATATGTATATGTATACATATATATAAACTATATTGTTGGAAAGCTCTAAGAATGTAGTTTTCATATTTCAAAACCTTTTTGCAGTAATAATAATGCAGTGACAGTAATTTATTAATTTGTGACAAGAGTATGCAGCAAACTGTTGACACCTAGTGGCCGTTGTTGGTAAAACCACCAAAAGTGTGATATATAATATAATATAATATAATATATATAGACCTTTAAATTTTAATTAGTTTATAGACCTTTAATTTGTATATATTTTTTGCAATTTTAAAAAAATTCAATTCATTCGAATTACAATTTGAACAATATTTTAAGCAAAATTTATCCAGTATTTCTTTGTAAAAGGCATAAAGTTGATCAAACTGATTTCAATGTTAAGGTTTCATTATATACATTGAATTAGACACTTTTATAACATTTTAGTTGATAATTCAATATACTTTAGTTTTTTAACACAACATTCCATGTTTTGGTGGTGACGGTAATGTTTTGTGTATAGAGTAGTGACCACAATATTCAGCTTGCCACGGCTGAATCATATCAACATATTAAACTATGTTGCACATATATCAGATGGCATCTGATATATGTGCAACATAGTTTAATATTTTGATTTGACAGATGCATATCTGGCAGTAAATATCTGATAAGGAAACCAGTTATACTTTGATCTTGAGGAAAGTGCAAGTGAGAAGAGGTATGCACATGCATATTTTTAAATCACTTTTTATTTTTCAAAGAATGCCCATTATAGACGTGATTATTTTAGTGTACAAAACGGTCACACTTAACAATTTGTTATATTATATTATACAGTACATATATATATATATATACAGTATATAATTTTTCTCATATTAAAAATGCTTGTCAAGTCTGTAAGTCTGCTGCCTAGTGGGTAGTAAATGCAGTCTAGGGTGACCTGAATATATTCCCAGATTGAGTCATTCAAAGAAAAGAAAGTAGGACCATTTATTTTACCATTTCGAGTTTCATTGAATCATGTTTTCATGCACAGATGAATCAGGCACAACAAAACCAAAGACATGAATTAAAAGAAAATGTGAATAAATTCATGTTATAAAGCCATGCACAGTATTTTCTTCATTTTTTAAAGTTTAATAAACACCTCTTTCTTTACAGTAAACCAGAGAAAAGACAAATCATTGCCGTAAAATAACTATATGAAGGGTTAAACAGATTATAACCCCCAGAGTTGTCTTCTCAGAGTTGTAAATACCACAGGTCCCTTTAGATCTCCAGCCTGGAGGCAACACTATGCTTCATGTCCTCTCAAACTTTACCACGTGCACCTCTATTAAATATTGTACATCTGATTTATGAATTGTTTATTGTGTTTCATATCACCTAGATGCACTCGCTCGAGCACCACGTTTCCACTCCACCTGCGTAATGTTTATCAGATAATAGACGTCATGAGAGAAAACATTTACATTTATCTGTTATCATAAGGCGTCGTGTTACATTGGGATGGTAGTGAAAAATGTCCTTAATACATGCTGTTCAAGCGCTCCTGTGCCGGTTTAAAGCAAATGTAAAGAGAGTTGTAAATAGCGACACGCTATCTGATGACATAATTACCGCATGCCTGTTGCTTTTCATTCTTGTGAATTGGGATCAGATTCAGGCATGAAAGCCAATCAGTGCTCCGCTCTGCATTCCTTCAAAGATGTATATTGTTCGCAGGCAGCTGGTATGCAGTTTTTATGCCATGTTATGGTTAAGTGCCAGAATGATTTGAACCCATTAATGGTTCTTAGTGAGCTATATATAGAGCTGCGAGTTCAGACGCTCCAGCAGGACTTTTATTACTCATTAATAGGTTACCTAGAGCTCTGGACATACTCAGAGGGAATGAACATTACGACAGCCACGTACCACACACATAGCATGCGGACAAATGTACGTCAAATCAATTTTTAGTTGTTTTTATTAAATAATTACTTGAAATGATTAGACATCATTCCCATATACGCTGTTTTTCCTGTAAATAAGGGCGAGAGCATTCACTTTTTTATTTAATTCAATGCATAAAAACTGTTTTTCCCTACAGAAAAATCAAAACCAACTACTTCATCGTCTCGCTGGCATTTGCTGACCTGCTTGTGTCAGTGCTGGTGATGCCCTTTGGTGCCATAGAACTGATCCATCAGAACTGGATCTACGGTGAGACCTTCTGCCTGGTCCGCACCTCTCTAGACGTGCTGCTGACCACCGCCTCCATCTTACATCTGTGCTGCATATCCCTAGACAGGTAAAAATGTCAACAAAAAAACTCTTTGTCTTATACCATTTCGTCTCACAATGCTTAAAGTATTTCCCGTGAGCCTTCGTGGTTGTGTACAACTCGAGTGCTATTAATTGAAATTCTGTGAACGTATAGTCTTGACACATGACTGCGGTTGCTGTTGTCATGACAGCCATAAACTCTTTTGCCCCAAAGGACAATCAGTTGAGAGTTTAGTTTTGCACGATGTGTTGTGATTCTGTTTCCATGGCGACATAAATGTGGCCACATGAAGTCCTTATCTTAAATAAGTAGTCCACCAACACCGAGGTTGAAAACCTGAAGTGTAATAGGCATCAACAGGTGAGACATCCATGAGGACATCGAATGCACAAATAAGAGAAACATCTAGATGCTTGACTGTAATTTTCGTATGCACACTGTATATAATGCATATCAATTCACCAGTTACAAAAAGATTATACTCAAAACAATGCAAAATGAAGTCTTTGTAACATTAGCACTAGCTACGTTTACATGGACACATTTTGTTTCAATCATTCTGCTTGATTAATCTATTATAGCGTTTACATGAACACTTAATAATGTGATGGAATTGATATACGTGTTATATTGCACAAGTTTTAAATCAGATTTGATCATTTGACATGTGCACATTGCACAAATATAGTTTCACCCTTGTTTCAAAATACGCGTACAACCGTAAACCACTTCTCTTAAGACGTTTAGATTTTTAATCGGTTTGGCTCTTTTTATTCCAATTGTGGTGTTTACATGAAGCTTTTTTATTAGTTTTAAACATTTAAATTGATTACAAGAGTCCATGTTCACGCAGCTACTGTTTACTGCAAATGGATAAATAGCAAAAAGCTATCTTGTGCGTGTGTGTGCCTTCCCAGATAGCATGCAACCATTTAAACAATGTTAAAAATTGTTGATTTGTCAATGTTATTACCATTGAATCAATATTACGTTTGCACCCTCCATTAATATTGAAAAAATATTGAAATTTCAACAAATCACCATTATCGTGATCAGTGTTTGCTTTAGTGGGGCTAAAGATCTAATGTTATCAAGTAGTTTAATTCTTGTAGATATACCTAAATGATATGAATGAAATACTGTTAAAGATGTGCAAAAAAAATTATTTTACAGTACTAGTTGGAAACAGTGTCATGTCTGTTATTTTGAGGATTACAAAAACACATTTAAAAAGTTAAACTACTGACTCTATATCTGACATCAGGAATCGGTCTATGAATCTCATCAATGGTGACGATCAACAAAAGAAAGGTTCATGCTGCAATGCATGCTGGGTATCATCATAGTACTAAACTAATTTATATCTCCCAGCATGTATTGCAGTTAATCGTTTTATATGAATTTGTTTGATGATTGTCACCATTGTTGAGATTTGTAGGATGAGTAATGATGTCTGAATGTGTCAGCAATTTTTCTGTTTGTCTTTTCACAGTGTATTTACAAAACAAAACAATTATAAATGTCAGAAATTGATCAATATAATCATGGAAAGCAGCTTAATTTTATAACATCTCGACATCTTCACATCAGTTTCAACTTAACTTTGAAACACATCATCCTTTTCCAATGCACACGTTTTTCTATATAAACACATACAAACACTAAACAAAAGAAAATAAAGATTTAACTAAGTGAATAACAAGAGTCAAGGACCAAACTAAAGCAAACACTGATCACACTAATGGTGGTTTGTTGAAATCTCAATATTTTTTCAATATTAATGGAGGTAGCAAACCTGATATTGATTCAATGCAGTTAACATTGACAAATCAACTGTTTTTAACATTGTTTCAATGGTTTGCATGCTATCTGGGTTCACTAGACCGGGATGAGTTAAATGCAGATGTCACATTTCATGTGTGGGCATACCTGATAATCTGCCTTTATTTTCCATCTCTTTGTCATACTTTGTGCTGCAAGACGTTGTGGGTCAACTTGTCAGATGCTATTCTTGATTTTTTGGCGTTCGCTTGTACGGTGGCTCTGTCGTCAAAACATCTAAAATGCTTGCTATGGGTGTGAAAAACGTATAAAAAATCGAATCAGTATGTAAGCGTGATTGACACAAGATGAGATTTGTTTATTTTTTAACGTGTGAAAATTTCGCTTGAGTAAAGATCTTAAAAGTAAGCAAGCTGTTATTTTGCAGATGCTGGTATTCAGAGTCATTTAAGTTAAATGTTTTATTTCATCGGGGATCAAACCAGTGAACTTCCAATAACAAGCTCTGAGCTTGTACCAGACAAATTTGACAAAGTTGTTTTAAGGAGGTCGCATCACTACGCCACCATGTTTGCAATTCCTCCAGCTCTTTGCTAAATCAAGACCTGTCAGAAACTGTGCATCCACATAGTTAAATGTCGTAAAGCACTACGGCTATTTAAATTGGTGACAGAGCCCCTCCTCTACAGAATGTCATTCTTTAACAGTTGTAAATTGGTTCTTTTACTGGAAGGCGGGACTAGAGCAGTCATATTGACCGTAGTGATCCCTCCCTTTCATAGCAATAGCAGTTACACATCTTGTTCATATTAGATATCTTTGGCTTTGACTGCTACACCAACCCCCCTCATTGACATAGTTTATTTTTTACATATATTTACTTTTTCTTACACTATGGGCCAGATTTACTAAATGGGGCAAATGAGCACGAAAGCGTAATTCCAAAAAAAGCGCGGATGGGAGTAATAACATAAATAACATAAGCGCAACAACTTATTGCCATAATGACCAACGCAATCTACTAAGGGTCTATTTACACTTGGTATTAAGATGTGTTTTCATTGATCGGATCACAATTGGACGAGAGAGACACATCACGTTTACACCTGGTATTTAAATCCGTCTCTTTGGTCCACTTTTGCCCGCTTTTGTCCTGAATACTGTGAGGGGGTGGTCTGTCGAGAAGGTGGGCGAGTCTCTCCACTGTCATTTAAACACGAGCGGGAGTAATGATGAGTTTATATGGATGCGAACTAATATTATGTCGGAGTTGCAGTTGCAAAATTAAACTGCCGAGATCAGCCGCTTAAGTTTTATCAATGAAAGGCTAAAAATAACATTGTTTATTCACCGTGTGTTCGCGCCAGAAGTCTGAAAAGACGTAAAACATTGTGCTCAGTTCCTCAGATTAGCTAAATGGGCGGAGAGAAGGCGGTTGCGTCTGGCTGTTCGAGCACATTCAACCACATGTGCATATACACTACAAAAGCAATCTGTTCAAACGTGTTTGTGACTACCTCTGAATGCGGTCGAAAGTGGTCGAAAGTGGACGAGCTCAAAACTTTTTGAACACATTTTACACCTGGCATTAACGTTGTTCACTTGTGATTCGATCGATGAAAACGCATGTTAGTGCCAAGTGTAAACAGCCTCTAAGAGTAGCGCAAGTTAGTTCAGGGTCGCAAAAAAGCAGAGCTGATGAGGTGCCGGTGATCTACTAACACCTGATGTGCTTGAGTTCAGCACCACGGACATCTCAGATGAAAATTTGGGGTGTAAAATCCGAGCTAACAAAGCCATAGTACACTGAAAATACCCGGGGGCAAAAAAAGAAAGTTTAAAAGAAGAGCTTTGAAACACTTGGTATTGTGTGACTTTTCCTAGTGACTCCTTCCTCCAGCAAATAAAAAAATAACATGGCTTGGCAAAAATACTTTTGAATAATACGCTTGTCTGGCATTCCAAATAAACTGTTACATGTGGAAAAAATCCTCTGCCTTATATCACACGCTCTCTGATCTCTGACAAGCCTCCTCCTATCAGCTACAATTGCAGCCATTCAAGCACAAAATGATTTAAGACATGCTTTTTTCGGCATTATATAATGGTGCAAATACCAGTACACACAAGCAAACATTAGTAAATTACGTTGCGTAAATCATTTAAATAATCTCCTTCCATAAAATTTGGGTCTGATGGGGGACTCCTAGAAATGCATATGCAATACGATCAGTCGCAAAAATAACTAGACCACACCTACTCAGTGTATTTTTAGTAAATCCCAACAGTCTTTATTTAACGCCAAAATGATGGTTTGGGCTGGGGCAAGCTGTTAGTGAATCTGGCCCTATATGTTTTATGAATGATAGGGGCTGCTTAAGGAAATCCTGCTATGTGAGAAAATTAGGGTTGTTTGGTAAAATGGTTGTATTACAATGTCAAAAAAAAAGTGTAGTAAAAATGGTCCCAAGCTGGCACTGGGGCGGTACTCTATAAAAAGGTTGTAATATGTACCAGTTAGGTATAAGATATATACATTTGGTACCAATATGTACCTTTGAGGAACTAATATGCACTCTTTAGGGGGGCTGTGCCATTAATCATTTTTCAGTTTCGATTTTTGCACATTTCGATTGCAAAAGCAAGATAATCGAGGTAATTCGATTAGTGTGCCACATTCAGTTTCTGTCATTTGATTTTGTGTTTTAAATCCAGCGCGTCATAAGCAGCTGCGCCTCTCTCTTCCTCAGTTTCTCTATCTTTCTTTCTCTCTCTCTCTCTCTCTCTGACACGTGTAGCCTTCTGTAACAACACTAAAGAAGTGCATTGAATTGTGTGTGTGTGTGTGTGTGTGTGTGTGTGTGTGTGTGTGTGTGTGTGTGCGCGCGCGCATGTGTGTGTGTGCGCATGCTTTTACAGTCATTAAGTAATCGTGTTAAATAATCTGGATTATGATTTTTCCCATAATCGAGCAGCCTTACTCTTTGGTACCAATATGTACCTTTGAGGTACTAATATGCACTCTTTGGTACCAATTTGGACCTCTGAGGTACCAATATGCAGTCTTTAGGTGCACATGTGTACTTTTTGACGGGGTATCACCCCAGTGACCATTTTTTGACAGTGTACTTAATCTGTCAGTCTGCTGCCATCCGTTTAGACAGTTTGCTAGAATTATAACTACAAATACAGGTGATGTTTTTATTAAGACACCTAATTCATCATTTATTTCAGCTGTCTGAGCTTATCTTTTTGTGTGTTGAGCGTTGATGGACAGAATCCATTTTAGTTGAGTCCTATACATTTTTGGTTTTCTGACAGTCCCATCAGAAGCCAACGTTCTATTGTGAATGATAAAAGGAGTAAAGAAGGTACTTGAATGTGGTTTAGTATCTTGTGTGACACTGCCACATAGTAAAATTACTTGCGCTGTGAAGCCACTTACAGCAGCAGTTTAATAAAACACTAGGCCTTAGTTTGTACTTCCCTTTGGCGTAAACCAACCTTTCCGCTCGGGCCCTTTTACTCCAGAGTGATGCACTAAACCAAAGGTCTGATATTCAGGATGAGCTTTAAGTGCTGTGCTTCACTTGTTTACGTCATTCAGCCTCTGCAGTCACTGAGGACGTCTTCCTACCGCTTGCTTGTTAAAGGGGCCACGAGGACAGACCGAGTCGAGGGAAGCTGTTTATATTTGGCTTTTCACAAAATGCCTTCCTATTTCTCATGTCTGGCTGCCCGCGTCTCTTTTTGTTACAGCTTTTACAAAGCAAGACTCTTGATGTTCTGGCTTTGGTTAAAAACCCTGAATATTTAGAAATGAAGCATGAACCGCTTAATGTACACAAATCATTCAAACTTTGTAGATATTTTTATTCTTAGTGAACACCAAGTCTCTGTGGTATTAGCCAAAACTTAAAAATGACTCCTAACACTCATGCAAATCTTTGTTACTGTACACTACTGTACTTGAACTTGAACTCACCCTATTGTCTCTCTCTGTTTGAATGTGTTGTAACCTCGGAGCAGAGAGATTAACCACCCTGAATGGTTATGCCAGCACAGCAGATGTTTTTGTTTTACAATTCTGCACTTAACATTGCTGTGATCTCACACATCATCCAAAGTGTTTAAGAATGACAAAATGCGAGCCTGAGTCGATTGCATTCTGTTCATCTTTTATTCCATTTCACCTTACATTCACGCCCCACTGGTTGTGTTCTCCCGTGCCCTTGTGTGTGATTTTCATAAGGACGGTAATGCTTTTCTCAGTACAGAGGAACAAAGAGGTTCCAGTCAATTCATCTGCGGGTGGCACTTATTGCAATCACGAATCTTGAGGAAGGGAAATAGCATCCATTTCGGCTATTTCACAATTCATTTGCTCCTCTGAGATTTGACAATGAGGCAAGCCGATGTTCTTCAGGCAATCACTTAGCAGCCAGAACAATAATAGCCGTTTCTTCTCATTTTAGAGTCTGTGAAACAAGCTGCTGTCTTCAATGGATTTCTACTTGGGCTTTTGGGTTCGTAGCAGTGTTGTGTGCTTAAATAAGAAGGCAAATGCCACTCTGTGGTTTTGTCTTTTTCTATCCATCTTCAGTTTCCATTGTTATGGTTTATAGATTAAAGGCTTATGACGTTAAACGCACCAATACAAATACATCTTTATACTGGATTACATTTTATTATTATTACATAGGGATTATAAAACGTAAGATCGAGTCCTTGATTCTGATTGGTCAATAGCTGTGTTTTATTTACAGTAAAACACAGCTGTGACTGCTCCACCCAACAGCACCCTTAGCAACATAAACATATATGAAACATTCTGTTGCTCTACATCAGGGGTGTCAAACATACGGCCCAAAAAGGTGTCTAATCTGGCCCGCATGATGATTTATTATTTATTATACTACAGGGCTGTTGAATGCTTTATTCTGATTGGCTGAGAAATGTTCCATTGGTGTTTTTTTGTTCAATAACCGCACACCAAATGTCTTAAAAATAGGCAGCAGAGCGATGTTTTTGGTAACCATGGTATAAGCATAATAATTGACTTATGAATTTTTCAAAAATAATGCACACTTCGCTTTGCGTCATGCCGCACTACCTTGCAGTAGCGGCTGGTGACTGCTCTTCCAAAGGGGTGCAAATTCAAAATAAGTGTTCGGAGTGTCATGTGTGTTGCTTGTGTTTTCAAAATATGTGTTTGTTGCGTCATGTTAACCAAGTGTTTTGTCAAAATAAGTGCCTGCTGCAGAAGCGACAAAACCGTTTATTATAAAAGAGACGCTGACGTTCACAAACAACCCAGTCTCACCCCATGGCGTCAATATTTGACGACACTTGACCATGCGTCAATATGTTGACGTGGAGGGTATACCTTTCGTCATATAGGACAATATATTTTCTGTACTTTCTGTACAATAAGATATAAAAAATACAATAATAATAAATGCAATTTGAGAAAAAAAATCTGTGCAAACGCCAAATGTTTTCTCTCCACAGGCTTTAAATAAATAAGGCTGTAAACTCTTGATTTTGTGGACCTTGCTGAAGTTCTTAAGGCGCCCCGCCAGAAGTTCTCCTATCAATATGTTGACGAGGAGGGTATACCTTTCGCGTCATTTTTTGACGAACTGGGGACTTCAATACTTTTAAGTCCGTTGCATTCTCTTTCCTATTTTCTTACCATTTTCGCGTCGGTTTAAGGTTAGATTTACATAATGACATCCTAACCCTAACCCCAACGCCAGGTGACAACTGTTTAATTTCACGTACCTAATAGTATTGAAGTCCCCAGTTCGTCAAAAAATGACGCGAAAGGTATACCCTCCGCGTCAACATATTGACGCATGGTCAAGTGTCGTCAAATATTGACGCCATGGGGTGAGACTGTGTTGTCACAAAATACACACAAGACACTCCCTTAACAGTAAACTCTGATTACACATGAGATTATGCAAGTATCTGGCAAACGCCAGCGTTTCTTTTATCATAAACCCTTTAGACACGTCTGCAGCAGGCACTTATTTTGACAAGACACGTGATGCACATAGGATCACTCGACGTGCCGAACACCTATTTTCTAAATTACGAACCACACACATGACGGGCTACATACATGTTGTGACGAACTTTGCATCGTTCACCCTCGAAAAAAGAAGTCACCGGCCGCACTGCTACCTTGGGTATGCATTATTTTTTTATAATTCAACTTCTCGTCAATTATTCCTTACATATTAAATACATATTTTAAAAATCCTTTCAGACGTGACGCAGCAGTTGCATGTGTAGTTTAAAGCGTCATGAAACACTAACCAAATTTTTTTACATGTTACAGAGTTAGTTGTGTTTCACATCATAGAAGATAATGTTTGCATCTCTTAATTTTAACAGTAGGAGAAAACTAGTTAATTTTTAGCTTTTTGTGATATTTTTGTCTTCCGAGTTAAAACTCAATATCGTGTAAACGTCACATGCTGTGACTTGGCAAAGCACTATAGTACATTGATGATGCGTCGGTGTCTCGTTATTATTTATGAGCATGCGTGTTCTTATCCAATGAGAAGACGTCTCGCGCATGTGCATGTGTTCTGTGCAGTTAATGTTTCTGATGACTTGTGAAATGTAGTTTTCAGAGAGCCGTGGGTTTTTCTGGTTTTCTTGCTAATTATTTGTAGTTTGTTTAGTTAATATTAACACAACTATCAGCACACTAAGGTTTAAAAAAAGTTATCCGGTCCTCCGACGTTATTTACCATATGGCCCTCAACCTACTCTCTAAGTTAATTTTTTACACATTGTTATGTGTTATGCTATATTACACATTGCATGTCATTTTAACACATTGTGTGACATTTTGCAGTAGCGCCTCACTGCAGAACACGACATCCAGGGGTGGAGTGGGATCCAGATCCAGGGGCGGAGCTGGATACAAATTCAGAGATCTCTTCCCACTGCATTTTGATTGGTCGGCAGTTTTACCACAAGACACGTCATACACGTGTTGTTGCGTTACCATTTCGGCATTGAGTCGTAACTTAATTTTTTTTTTTTTGACAAAAAAACAAACTTGACTTATGACTACAATAAAAGAAGTGACTTTAAGGTGAAATGTAAGTGTTTTTGCTATAATATTTTGGAGTAAAACATTTCGAACACTATGAGTAATCTTACCACACACTCTAAAAACAAACGGTGCTATATAGCACCAAAAGTGGTTCTTTGCTCGTAATCATAGAAGAACCGTTTTTAGTGCCATATAGCACCGGTGAAGCACCAGTGAAGCACCTGTGTAGAACCAAATAGTGCTATGTAGAACCATATGTGGTGCTATATGGCCCCTATATGGTTCTACACAGGTGCTTCACTGGTGCTTCACCGGTGCTATATGGCACTTAAAACGGTTCTTCTATGATTATGAGCAAAGAACCACTTTTGGTGCTATATAGCACCGTTTGTTTTTAGAGTGCATGCTGTATAAATATGCATAATTATTAACATATATATGGCAAGTTATTTAAAAATTAATAAATTAAATGTTTATCGTGTAGGGACTTTGAACTTGTTTTAATGCGTCTATACAGCCATTAGGAAACAGGTTTCCTAAACATGGTTTACGTTTTTTTAAATGTGCTAATAAAAGATATCAAATAAATTTGTGTTTTTATGTGTAATAAGTGGGATAATGTACAGCCAAGCGTGTCGCAAATATATCCCTTCCGTGATATCACTGTCAGGAACGTCTCCCTTACACTAACTGTGATCGTCACTTTCTAAATTATGAATCATTTTCGACTATATTATTAATCAAACGTACAATTAAACTGATAAGAGCAAACGTTGGTGACCACAGGATGCAATTAATTGCGGTCTGCAACAATGCAAAAAGGATCTCGTGTTCTGCAGTGAGAACCATCTCACATTTTGTGCTGATTTTATGTTTAAACGAAAATAGAGACAACAGAAGATGTGTTAAAACAACACGGTAATGTGTTGTCCCTTACTAGACACAAAATTTTGTGTAAAATGAGTTTGACACCCCTGCCCTACACAGTCAGTCAGGGACTATTTTGTCCGGCAGAAGGAAGGTTTTTAATGATTTTACTTTAATATTTGTATTGTGTGGTAAGCATTTTATAAAAGCAATAAGGTACTCGAGGCTAGCGCTGTACTGTGAATAAGTCACAGCTGAAAGGGTTGCAGACATGATAAAGCAGTCTCTCTTACCTTATTGCAATGGTTCCCAACCTTTTTCACTTCAAGGCCCCCGTGTATCCCACAACAATATTTGAAGGCTCCCCACTCACTCAATTTTTTCCAAATAAAATTGACTAGAGCTTGGAATGACTAGACAGATGTATATTCCCTACATCTTGATTTTTGCTTGTTTTAGCTTATTTCAATGCTTGTTTTGTCCCATTTTTTATAATTTTAAGTCATCTTGAGGCCCCCTTGGAAATCTGCTGAGACCCCCTTACGCGGCCCCCTGGTTGGGAAGCACTGCCTTATTGTTTACCTCGGTTTACTTTAAATGCACTGTAAAAAAAACATCCCTAGAAATTACAATGTTATTGCAGCTGGGTTGCCGGTAATTTACCGTAGATTTAAATTTTTGTTATTTACGGGCAAGAGTTTGTTCAAAGTTAAATACATTTTAAATATTAACAAGTCTTTATCTTAACAGAATAAAACTATACAATAACAGCCTCATGCAAAGCATTCTGGGAACCAGAAATCATCATAAACCTTTTTCTGTTTTTTGCTTCAGATTTTGTTTCCCAGAATGTTTTGCTTGATGCTGTTTTTTTTTCAGTTTTACTCTGTAAAGGCAAAGACTTGTAAATGTTTAATGTTCATTTAACTTAGAACAAAATGTTGCCAGTAAAAAACATAAATTTAAATCTACGGTAAGTTACCGCAACCCAGCTGCAATTTCTATGTTTTTTTTTACAGTGTGTGTCTTCAGGTTTTAAAAGGGTTACGTACTGTAGCCTCAAAAAGAAAGTAATACAGTAGCACACGGTTTTTAATATATCTTTTATCTGTTACATGTGCAACTATTGTCACGTTTCCAGACCATTCGTCAAAAAGTGCAGTTGTAATAATAGTGGCAGATACAAGGTACAGAGCTGAGTGCTCTCCAAACACCAGCTCACTGACACATTTCATACACTTGACACAATGACAGTATAATCATCCAATTCAAAAGAAGTGGAGTCACCGCCTCCTCTCACGTGATCTATTTGCCTTTATTTCAATCTTTTCACCCTTTACTTTCAAGTCACGCTCTAGTAGCTCAATGGAGTCAAAAGAGTTTCTTTCTGTAACTTCATTCATTGGTTTTGCTGTTGGATAGTTTTACTGTGCTTTAGATACTATGTAAGATTATATATGAGATATTTATGACCCAGTCTGTGAAAACCCTGCGAAAGTTATTTTCGTGGCTTACCGTTTTCCACATTAAATCATCCAAGATAATGTCGAAAAACATTCTGTGAAAATATATGATATAATTTTAGCTTTTGATACCTCATGGGTCCAAGACCTTTTCCAAATCTGTTTTTGTTTTCTTTCATAGCTTGTCTAAAACATAAGTTATTGTTATCTGAAGTCGGCTGATCGCTGTGATTTTCAGGAACGGAATTTTCAGAAAAACAGGTTTAAAGAGAGGCAATGAAAATTAAAGCACAACTATCAAGTATTACAAGTAAAGTCAATTTACTGTGGTAAAATACTTATTTTAGTTACTATAAAAAATGGTCACTTTGCCCCAAGGAACACAAAATACAAACATATAAACATTATTATTTTATTATATTATCTGAACCTACTACTTTATTGTATTTTACTTTTGGTGAAGTTTTATGTTGTTTATCATGGTTATAGTCTGTAAACTTTTGATTACCCTTTGTATGTTTATATCGCACGACTATTTTACTTTGTAGCTTACATTAAGAATAGCAAGCACAGGGCAGGATGCAACAATATCAGCGTGACAATAGCATTCATCAGGTCTCCTCCACTTCAGTAACGTCTCTATCATCTGATTCTTCATCTCTGGATGTAAAATAGTCCTTTAAAACATAGTTTAGGGCACAGACATCACCAGGATTGATCTGATTGAAGCGATCATGTTTATCATTAAGATGAGCAGCTGTAGACTTGTTGTTCCCATGTGACAACTTTGTATAGAAAAACTTTGCGTGCCATCTACACACTGGTGGGAGGTGTGCATTGACACACATTGTGGTTTGTTTTGATAGGTAAACTGTATTTGTAGTGTTAAAGTCACAATGAAATTAAAATTAAAAACTTTTTCTTTACAAACGACTTATCTGTGAGCTTCATTATCATTATATTTTTTAATCTTTAAAACACAAATCTCATCCCCTTCTTGAAACGATCTCTCTTTACTTTGACTCACTGTGTATGGCAGGTGGGCGAGGCCTGGGAAAAGATTGCAGTGATTAGTAAATAGCAACATGACCCTTCCAACGATCCAATCAATTCTCGATGGATGAATTCAAGTTCAGCCCTACATTTTTTTTTTTTTTTGGAAGCCATTTTACTGGGATATCCACGTAAATGTGGCGCCGCCATCTTTGTGCTTTCCGCTTTATGACTTCCGGTGAGCCACTAAAGCTAATGGTAGTCTATTGCGAAGGACACAAGTGGGCCGTTTTGACTTGCTGTTTAATGTTTATGATGAAATCCAGGAAGGCCGACATAATTTGTGCAGTTGGGGGTTGCCATAATAGCTAATTCAAACGCAGTAAATCTCTACAAAGCATTTGTTTTAACCACAATCCATGCACAAGAGCTGAATGTGTATGTGGCGCACATGCACTCATGATCTGTATTTACAAATCCATTCAGTAAAACCTTTCATAGAAACTGCCAGTAAACAATAAATACAATAATTGTTTAAAAACAACTAATATTATGCTGATAAAAAAGCAAATAATTTCATAAGCTCATGTCTCCATCTGCGTAAGAAGCCATGTAATAATATTTTCATAAAACAAAAACAATACTCAATACCTGTAGTAGTTTGCTATGTTTATTATGGTTTGTTCAAATAACTTACAATGTGTTAAATGATACTGCTGACTGTGCCGGAACGCGTGAAGCAGTCCATTAAAAATTGCCATTTAAAAAACCTCACACCAGAGGGACAGGTGTGACATTTTAAGGCAGCCCCTGAAAAGTTAAAAACACAAAGTCTTGGTAAATTCCATGTACAAAGACTCGACTGACTTTTCCATTGTAAAGATACTGGTATGTCTCTGTGCTTTTATATTAGCGCATTGAAGACCTGTCACCTCCTATCAACAACACAAAATGATTGAATATATCAAGCCCCTTCTTAATTTCATCCTCACACTGGTTCATAAAGGTGTAGTAAATATTAACAGTTTAAAGGAGCATTTCACCCGTAGAATCATTAATCTTTATTGAAAGTGTGTCATATTTGTAGTCGAAATGTAACATACATTTCGAATTTGATGCCTATTTGACCGAGAAAAGGGGTGTTTCTAGGCTCAGCCCCTCAACAAAGATATAGCACTTCCTGCTTTCAATGATTCAAAATGATGATTTTTACACTGAAATCTGTATTTCTCCTGTCTCAGCGGAAACTGAGGAAATGATGTATGACCATTGAAAAACATGAATGGGGTTCTAACTATACAAAGCTTAATGCCAATGGGTGAAGTGTCCCTTTAAATCATGTTTTATGTGTGCTCCCACTACACTGCTTTCTACCGGCTGGCTAGAAATGGAAGTCTCAGTCCGGAAAGGAAATACGTCACATCACTTGCGGTACTTCCGCATTCAAGAAACAGGTGGATACGTCACCACAGGGAAAATAAGACAATTGCTACTTTCGTTTCATTGTGACTTTAAGAGAGGCTGGGTGTGTTGAAGATGCAGTCTTTTCAGCTTGTCAGTATAAATCACTATTTTTCCGAGTCTGGGGTCTCTGCAGAACAACTAGGCGGTTCCCAATTTGGGGCGTCTTCAAACTGAAATAGGTGTTTTTTCTGATTGGCTCAAATTGAGTGGGCGATTCCCAAATGCATTTTTGAGAAGGAGGTCTCTGCGGACCAAAAATAGGCATTTCCCAATTTTGGGGAGGTTTTTAAACTGAAATAGGTGTTCAAAAGTAATGATGTATGGCTTCTCAGGGCTTCCATACTTTTTTGATTGGATAGTTAAAAAACGCCTAATCCCAGTTTGAAAATGGACCAAAATTGGGACATGCCCCTTTTTTGTTCCGCAGAGACCTATACTTCATTTTTCAGAGAGGATAAACAAGATGTTATAGAATAATAAGAAAAACTATTGTCATTTGGCTTACTTTTGCATTTTCCTGAAAGTGTTCCAGCGATATCCGATGGGTTTTCCCAGAATGCATCCCATATAACCTTGATATCTTGACTGAGTAAAGTCATGTCACAGATTGAAATCAGTGTGAAATCAATGATTGAAATCAAACTTGGATGCTCCTAATATCAAAATTAGATTTAAGACTTTAACCTGGATTTCAGAGATAGGGTCACATCTGTACATTTTATTTTTGAACAGTCAATCATTCATCCTCAAGGTAGCAGTCTCATCTCATTCCTCACGCTCTGAACAGCATGCGTTTAGAGTCTTTGAGTCTCTTCAGATGATTCACAGTCTCATTGTTGATTAAATGCTTAATTTAGTGCTCTCTATTATGCCTCCTCTCGTCTGACTCATTCCAGTTGAATGCTAATGGCTGGCTCATTAGCTGTGCTGTTTGTGCGTCACAAGCGGATGCTTATATACGTTTCTAAACCTTCTGAAGTTTTACTTGATAATTGTTGTGTGTCTTTTGGGTTATGTAAATTGTTGTAATAAGCAAGGTCATTCACTTTGTGGTGTGCTTTTTATCATTTCTAATGTGTGGAAAAAGTCATCCACTATTGAGTGCTAACTTTAAACTAGTGATTATGCAGCTCTTAATACCTTCATTTTACTTTAAAGGTGTTCACATAATTTATAAACTTTTCTATGCGTTAAAGTATGATTCACTGTGCTACGAATGCAAATTAAGCCAAAAAATAGCATGCAACTTCAAACCGAACCCCTGAGAAGACAATATCAGTCGTAAATGAATCTAGGACCTTGGCCGTCATGACTATTTGCACACTTCAGCAGCGCAGGGACCCAGGTGGCTCTCCAAAGATGAAATGTTGAGTACCGCACCTGATCAGCCTCCACACAGGGAACAAAGAGCAACAGGGGAGCCGTCAGGAAGCCTTTCAGCTCTTTTGGCCGCGACTCTGAAATGTCGTGACTGGAATGCTTTCCCTCATTAAACCATTGCCCTCCTGTCAGATTTCTTTTGAAATTGTAATCATTTAAATAAAATGCACTCTTAAGTATCTCATTTTTATTGTAGTAGCATGAGTGTCCTGGACTAACAGCTTCTAAATTTATCCGGCAGACCTTTGCACTTTTCCGTAATGCACTTTATATGACAACAATAAAGAATGCGCTTGTTGAGACATTATTTCATGACCACCATCTCCACAACTATTCTGACAGCTCACACGGAAGTACTTTACAGTACTTTTTGCGTGCATGAAAACCTGCTTCCAATTCACCAACCGCCCACAATCCAGCGCACTGTACAGTCGTCACCTAGGCGCAAACACGCCTCCTATTTATGTAAATTAGACTTATTCACAAAACTCAGTGCTTTTTGCCTGTCGTCGCAATTAACTTGGTGTATCATGCAATCATGTTCACTTTCAGCATTTCAAGCTCTGATTGGATCGCAGTACTAAAATGATGCTGTTACAGTCCCAGTAATGCATGCCAGATTGCCTCCATAGAAAATAGGATTCAGCACTAATTTTTGGAAAATGTTTGCACAGTTACCGGATTTGCATAATTCCTGACGTAAATCAGGCGCTGACACAATGCAGACAGCGCATGCAAATAATCAGTGGCTGCAATTTATTCTACAGTAAGTGGACTCCTCACTTTAAAGGATTAGTCCATTTTCTTAAAAGAAAAATCCAGATGGTTTGCTCACCACTGTGTCATCCAGAGTGTTGATGTCTTTCTTTGTTCAGTCGAGAAGAAATTGTTTTTTGAGGAAGACATTGCGGGATTTTTCTCATTTTAGTGGACTTTGGTGGAGCCCAACATTTAATACTTAACTCAACACTTAAAAGGACTATAAACAATCCCAAACGAGGCATAAGGGTCTTATCTAGCGAAACGATTGTCATTTTTGACAAGAAAAATAAAAAATATGTAATTTAAACCACAACTTTTCGTATAGGTCCGGTCCAGCGCGACCTAACGTAAATGCGTAGTGACGTAGGGTGGTCACGTGTTACATATATAAAACGCACATTTGGGGACCATTTTAAACAATAAACTGACACAAAGACATTAATTAGTATCAGTTGACATACAACAACGTAGAAATGGTCCTCTTTCAACACATTTGTAAACACTGGGGCGGAGTTTCGCGTTCGTCCTCTGTGACCTCTTGACGTCATGACGTATTGCGTGGGGTCAGCTGGCGCATCACGACCGGATCTACATGATGAGAAGCTGTGCTTTAAAAGTGTATATTTGTTATTTTTATTGTCAAAAATGACAATCGTTTTGCTAGATAAGACACTTATGCCTCGTTTGGGATCGTTTATAGTCCTTTGAAACTCCGTTGAAAAAAACTGTTAAGTGTTGAGTTAAGTATTAAATGTTGGGCTCTATTAAAGTCCATTAAAATGAGAAAAATCCTGCAATGTTTTCCTCAAAAAACATAATTTCTTCTCGACTGAACAAAGAAAGACATCAACATTTTGGATGACATGGTGGTGAGTAAATTATCTGGAGTTTTCTTTTAAGAAAATGGACTAATCCTTTAAGTAATAATATTTTATTGGGGGGGGGTATTACTTGGAGGTCAGTTCATAAACTCACCCCAAATAATAACCACACTTCTCAGGCCAATAAATCTCACTCAGGATTAATAATTCTCCACATATTAATGCTGGAGATGAGTCAACAGAGGCATGAGCCTGTGAAAACAGTGATATAGGTGGCTCTCGCTCTCGCGGGTATATATTCATTAGAACTGTGCATCTGCCCATTCAGCCCATACATATGCTTTTCATTTGGTTATTTCACCACAGCACAGGCTTGTCCATTGGCAGTCAAGCCTGGAATTGGATTTTCACGCAGACTTTCAGGATTAAAAAAAAAACTATACCCTCGGTTTGCATGACTGATGGTTAATACATGCTAATACACAGCTGTGCAAAAACTACTGTGCTTTTCTTATTATTTTGATCACAGATTTGACCATTCAAATTTAAAGACAAGTCAATGTACAGCAACTGGGCTTTCAACTGGGATTGCAGTACTACTGGAGGTCCTTGGACTGGTACAGTACTACCCAGCAGGCACCTTGGTATCAATTTGACATTTGACAAGTCAAAACTTGATTAAGATGCTGTATAACATCATTTAAGGTCAGGTTGGATGGTGATTTCTTCCATCGGTGATTGGGTGAAAATAGGAAGTTAATACCCACACTGAAATCTATTTAATCTATATGCAGGGCCAGTATGTTTGCCAATGAGTTTACATCAAATTAATGTCATGCACTGTAAAAAAATTAATTAACTCAGATTTACAAATCATTTTAACTTACTATTATTTATCTTGACTAGAGATAAGTTGCTACAACTTATAAAATGAAGATGACTTTATTAACTATATTTTATAAGTTATAACAACTCATCTCTAGTCAAGATAAATAATATTAAGTTGAAATTACTTGATCTGAGTTGATTAAACAGAAAAATTTAAGGCAGCAAAGATTTTTTACAGTGTGGTTTAGACGTCAAATTGATGTCGCATGGACATTACAGTGACGTTAAGGATTTGTGTGGTTTTTCGGTGTTAACTGCATGATAACATCTCCAAATGGCCATTTGATGTTTAAAAGGTGTGAGATTGACATTAAACATTGGTTCAGTTTCTTTATTTTTAAATTCTGGCTTTTCTCTTTGCAATATTTCTAGTTGCATCTAAAGAGAATTTATTTTTTTTGTGAATGTTTTTTTTTTTTACAAAAAACAAGGCTTTTGCAGTGAAAGACAGTCAAATTTGTTAAATACCTATGAAATTACTAAAGTGATTTCTGAAAATAGGCATTTCAATTTCTGAGTAATAACCTTTTTATTATCATTAAAGTGAAATTACTGAACCTAAACATAAGAGCCAGATAAAAATGCTAATTTACAAGACAACATGCGCACTTAGAGGGTTTTGCATCTGAACTTGTTTTGTATATTTAAAGGGAAACTTCACCCATTTGCATTAAGCTTTGTATCGTTAGAACCCCAGTCATGTTTTTGAATGGTCGTGCATCATTCCCTCAGTTTCCCCTGAGATGGGAGAAATACTGATTTCAGTGAGGCACTTCCTTCTTTCAATGATGTAAAATTCGTCATTTTGCGTCATTGAAAGAAGGAAGTCCTGTATCTTTGTTAAGTGTGAAAGACTACAGACACTCATTCCTTATTTTTCTAAGGTGGGGGCTATGGGTGAGACCCACTCACGTTTAAGACCTATTATAGATCAGTGGGTGGGACTTACGAAAATATACGAACACAGACGGAAAAAAACGATCAGCTGCCATCTTTATGCTAAGCTAAGCTAACAAACGTTGTGGAGCGAGCCAGAATTCATGTTACAATAACAGTGGAAGTTAATCAATATTATATGGAAGAGGGTGATTTCGCAAGCGTGTTGCTCTTATCCGCTGTTCATTGCACCTTTATGAGCCACAATACAGCAAAGAGCTGAGGCAGATGTAGGAACAGAAGCCCGAGGAGTAGGCCGGAGTCTGGGATTCGGCTGAGTAGAGGAGCCCGGTGAAGACGCAGCAACCATCGGCCTCTGCTGCGTAGAGAAGCTTGGACAGACTACTGCCTGTACTCTCGCTGTGTGCTTGCTTTATAACATTTCTGCATCAGATAAGGATATGGACGTTTGTTTGGTGAATTTTCCAGGCAAAAGAGCAACTTTGCGCGTGCTCGGACGTGTTTATTTCACAGACGTGTTTCGGTTTACGAGCAGACGCGCTGCGGAGTATATGAGCTTGGACAGACTCGCGCTGTGTGCTTTCTGTTTAACATTTCTGGATCAGATAAGGATAGTGGAGATATTGTGCAGTGGACGCTAGGGCTGCACGATTTGGGTAATTTTTCCCATTGCGGTTATTGATGCTAATTTTGGCGATGTACGATTGCGATTATACTAAATGGTATCATGAGTCAACTTGATGGGTTTTAAGGAAAATCCACACATAGTTTAGTGATAATGCTAAAATGTGTATTTGTAAAACTATAAATGTTTTCGTATTGCCACGTGATGTAGCAACTGCTCAGTGTCAGTAATCCTAAATCCAAAATACCGCCATACAACAGACATAGAGTTTTTTTTTAGCTACCAGATCACTGTCAACCTCCTTTGCATCCATCTTCGCTCTGGTATAAGTGACGACGCACACCACACATGCCACACGTGCACTGCCTTTTTTGTTCGTTTTTCTTTCTTTTTTTAAACAGCAAGGAAAATCATGAAACTGTTATCAGAAAGTTTGTGTTAACAAGTCCACACATTTATTTATTTAATATAATTGCAACATTTTGCTGTCATATAATCGCACAGGCTGACATCGCGATTGTGATTGCGATGCGATTAATTGTGCAGCACTAGCGTTTGTGTGCAGGATGCAGGGATAAACGGACATCTGACTGTAAAGTGAGGGTTTCTATTTTCTTTGTTATACTAACGTGGCATTTATGTACACAATAGCATATCTGAGCGGTGTTCCGATTAATGGGAGTGGCTTGCAGAGCTGTTCATTGTGGTGCATAGTGGGAGTTGTAGTTTTTCAAACCAATGTGCTCTAAAGTCACGTTCTGTCTTTTCTCTGTCAAATAGGCACAACATTCTACATTTATGTTACATTTCGACTACAAATATGACCCACTTTCCATAAAGATTAATGTTCCTATCGGTGAAATAGCCCTTTAAAAATCTGATCTTTGACTACCTGTCGGCGGTGTTTGAGTTGGCTTTGAATCTGCATGGGGATGCTTGTATCAGAAAAGTTTGCCAACCCCTGATAGTCAGGGATTCAGATGTCCTAGAGAATTAGCACATTGATTAAATATTGTACTGCTTAGATGTTTCATTGCTAAAAATTTATACCAGATGCACAAGTTTTCAAAACAGGTGCCCACAGCCAGGCTGTTGTTCACATTATCTGCAATCAGCCATAGCTGACAATCAACCAAGTTCTCCAGCCAACGTTTATTTCAACAGACTGGATGTAGGTGGGAAAGAATCAATTAGTGTTATTCATTTATTTCTCAGTATAGATACTGTAATATCAGCCAGAAACAAAAGTAAAAAATAAAGCCAAATGAGAATCTTGGCCATTTGATGATTACACTTTCAAAATATTGGGTTGTTTTAACCTCAGACTGTAAAGAATATGGACGTAGTCTCTGTGACGTCACCCATAGATTTGTGAAGAGCTTTTTGAAGCCAATAGTTCTCGGGGCTAATCGTCCCCATCTTGGCCGTGCATCACTCACTAACAACCGAAAATGGGTAAAGAAGCAGGATGTGAGTGAAGCTGAAGTGGCTGGTGTCAATTCACCTGTCACTCAAGTGAGGACGCCCTTAATTATGCATAACTTTAAGGCTTAATATCATTTAAAGGTTGAGTTACAAAAAAATTCACCCCATTACAGTTGTCATGAAGGGCAAAATTAGCTTTATAGACCAAAAACACTTTTTGTACCACATTTATTTCTGCTGTAAATTTGGGCTGAGGGATCTCTCACAGACTAAAACATGCAGGTTAGGTGAATTAGAGATACCAACCTGTGTATGGATCAACTTGTGTATGGATTAACCATAAGTATAACCATCGATGCTGGAATGGCGTGAAGAATAAAGAAAGAAAGAAAACAACCCAGCATAGGTTTATTTATAACCCAAAAGTTGGTTCTATCCGATATTTACCCAACCATTGATTAAAGGAACCCAATTTTTGATGAGTATTGAGTATATTTTGACTTCTGAAACAATAGAATGTAAAACAATTGCTATAATACACTTTAAATAGCACTAAAAGTTATTTTCTGGTAAGCATAGGGAAACCACTTTATATGGCAACTATGTAAAACTATAAATGTGCTAAAGCACTATATAGCATATGGTTCTACATTGGTGGAATAGGTTCTATACATAGACTGTAAAAAAGATGGACGACGCCCGTTCGCTCTCTTCCATTGGTGAAAAGTGAAGCTGTCAGTGTCCTGATGCGGCACTGACATGTTGGGTCTTGAGTCTGCGCAGTAGCGATTCTGGGACCAGTCCTGCGCAGTAGTGAGCAGGAAGTAAAGCCGCGAAAGCAAGGCCTGCCCTCGCTTTCGCAGAATGCTCATATCACAGCTGTCAATCATGACGTGACACCACCATTTTTATAGCATGAAATAACTAACTAAAAACAAACTTAAAAAAAAAACACTTCAGAAACCAGCTTCGGAAAAAATATAATTGAAGTGTAATTAAATTGTTTATTTGGTCTCAAGTCCCATTGAATAACATGCAGAGGCGGGGTATATGACCTATACTGGGGGGGGGGGGGGCTGATCGAGACGTTTTGGCTTCACTTTTCAGGACTTGTGCGGCACGCTTGGTTCTATATAGCAGTGGTTCTCAAACTTTTGTGGCGTGTACCCTCCCTTGTGTATGGTCGCCCCCACTTGTAAAAAATAACAATTGAAGTAAACAAAACTTATTAAAATTTACAATGATAGTGCTGTTGGTTAGTACCCTTATTTTTCTGAGGTTTAATTACACAGAGCTCATAATAAATTAATATATTTCATAAAATTTCATAAAACTGGGGCCCCCAGCACCATCTCAGGGCCCCAGCAGAGAATCACTGCTATATAGCACTTAATGTGATTCCCCTATGATTACAAACCAGTAAACCACTTTTAGTGCTATTTAGCACCATTTTCTATAGTGTAGTGTTAAATCATTTTATTGTGTTTCATCTGAAACCCATAGAGTTAATGCAGCCGATTATGTAGACAATTAAGCATCGCTTTATTCTGTCCCAATTCAGCAGTTTAGACTATATTGGAATACCCTCAGAGACTAAAGGGAATAAATTGTGGCCCAAATGAACTCAATTCTGCACAGACATTGCACAATTAAACAAAAAAGCAGCCATTTGCGCTCCTAAAACTTTAAATACATGAAGGCAACTGCATGTAAACTGTACCCAGTAAACAGTAAACACAGTTTAAACATATTAACTGTATGTTTACCCAGCATAACACTGTGATCTGAAATAACTGACCAATACAGAGTTTTAGAAAATAACATGAAGGTCTAGATAGGAGCGTGTCAGTGCCTGATCACAGCAGAGAGTGTTTTGACACTTATAATGAGAATGATTTAAGGCGTGTGCTGTAAGTAATGTTCAGTCAGGGCTTTTGCTGACCCACTTACACTTCTTCTTGCTGATACGCATCTCCTAAAGCACAACCTTTCCAAATGTGTTACAGAAGAATGACAATGCAATAAATTGTGTCTGGATAATTTTCGGGGAACCCAACACAGACGTTTCAGTAATTTTTACAATTACATTAAAGCTGAGTACTTTTTGTTCCTGTCGGAATTGTGAAAAAAATTTTTTTACGAAACATCACCCCTGATATTTTTTAATTAGTGTTTTACCATTGCTCATGCCAGCATTTGACATGTTGGACTGTTCATACAAACAATACCTGTTAACAAGAGCCGTTGCCAAATTGCAGATGTCTTCCTATCATTGTCTCAGTAAATGCACACTTAATGGGAAAAGGAGACAATGTTTTAGCATAACACATTTACCTTTAAAGAAGCGCGCTTTTAAACTGCCTTACAAGGCACTGTAATGTCATGCCTAATCATTTAAAACAATTTAATCAATGCAATGCATATTTAAGAAAGTTCTATCACTGAAATAATTTTAGAGACATTATTTAAAGGTAAAAAAAATGACATAGTGTAGCTTTAAATAATAGGAATTTATGAATACATTTACTTAATTTAAAGCAACACTATAGAATAGAATGGAATAGAATAGAATAGAATAGAATAGAATAGAATAGAATACAACTTTATTGTCCAGCCAAGGCTGGAAAATTGTCTTTGGTCTCACCAGACCTATAAAACATCATGATACAAAGATTATCATACAGTATAACAACATACCATCATCAAATCACATCGGTGCCATACATACATCTCTCCGCCCATCTTATCCCATTACTGCAGTTGTATACCTACACTCAGTGTACAATATACTTCCTCTCCTGTAACAAACATTCCAGTTAATGTGGTTTATTCATTATATTAATTGCACTTGGTATAAAAGATCGCTTATATATGTTCCTGTTTGCCAAAGGCACCCTGTAACGTCGTCCTGAAGGAAGGAGCTCGAACTCATTGTGGAGGGGGTGTGTATTGTCACCAATGATGCTCATGGCCTTTCTATTTAAGGCTGTACTATAAAGGACATCAAGTGACTTTTGTTGCCGCCCTATTATCTTTCCTGCTGTTTTGACTATCCTACCTAACTTATTTTTATTTGTAAGTGTTAAGTAACCAAACCAGACTGAGATATTAAACACAAGCATACTCTCTATTAGGCTGACATACACTTTCTCTAAAATGTTTTGGCTAACACCGAACTCCTTCAGTTTCCTAATTAAAAACATTCTCTGTCCGGCTTTTTTACAAATGCAATCAGTGTTTTCTGTGAAACTCAATTTGTCATCCACGTGTGTACCTAGATATTTAAAACTATTTACTATCTCTACTGTTTGATCACATAGGGTAAGCGACAGGGATGGTTCAGAATGATATAAAATCAGTTCCTTTGTTTTCACAACATTGATTGACAGAAAACTGGACCTACTCCATTGCTCCAGCCATGAGACATGAGCAAAATAATCAGACACAGCATCATTCTTATTAAAAAGACCAACTAAGGCCATATCATCCGCATATTTAAATAATTTAAAATTATTATCTTGCAATGTCAACTCATTAGTGTACACAGAAAATAATAAAGGTGATAAAACACAACCCTGAGGTGCTCCTGTGTTTAGGACAATTTCCTCCGATACTGTTCCTCTGACACAAACTCTTTGTGGGCGGTCAGTTAGAAAATCCTTAACCCAGTGCACCAGACCCCCATTAACACCTAAGTCCACAAGCCGTTGCAGCAGGATATGGATCTGCATTGTATTAAAAGCAGAATTAAAGTCTATGAATAAAATCCGTGCATACGTGTTATTCTGCTGTAAATGACCAGAAACCATATTAACCATGGTAAGAGTAGCATCCTCGGTTCCCCTATTTGTCCTATAGGCAAATTGTAATGGATCAAGTTGTTCTTTTATGCCTGAAGTAAGATGTTTACTAACAACCCTCTCCATGCACTTAGACAGTTTGGGGGTTAAAGCCACAGGGCGGAAGTCATTCAGGGACTTAGACCTTGGTTTTTTAGGTACTGGTGTTATGATAGATTGTTTCCATGTCTTTGGTACAGTGCAGGTGTTTAATAAAAACTGAAATAGTCTAGTTAAGACTGTCTTTAGCTGACTGGCGCACACCTTCAGAGCACGCCCACCTAAACCATCAGGTCCTGGTGCTTTGTGGGGCTTAATCTGTGAGAGACAAATACCAACTTCCTATGTAGTTTCCATGTAAAAATGACTTACAGCTCCCCCATGTGGTTGAAAAGCGCAACAGTGCCTGGTATCAGACACTCTTCTGCAGGCAGGGGGAGGGGCGGGGCTGTGTTTCCTACCCTCCACCGCCACTTTCAGAGTGTGCTTGTAGCAGCTAGGAGACTGCTCAGGTTGCAGCAACAGTACAATTTGTCCAGTTAAAAGTTGTTCTATCACTGAAATAATTTTAGAGACATTATTTAAAGGTAAAAAAAACTACATAGTGTTGCTTTAAATGCTTGTTGATACATCCATACTGCCTAAAATCAATCACATAAAGGCATATTAGTACATAATTACTTAAAGCTCACTTAACACAAGCTGTTTCTCCATTTCTGATGTTAATCTGGAGTACCTATAGAGTAGTATTACATCCTTTATATCTTCAAAGAGCATTTAGTTTAATCAGATTTATAAAAGAAAGATTAGCTTTATCGAATCTTTACGATAACGTACGAAAAAATGAAGAAGGAGGAGTTACTTCCGCGGGAGGAGCGAGTACAAGTCATGCAACACTATACAACACTGTTTAACTTATGATTCATTACATGTTTGAGTCATTTATATAATATGCACGCGACTATTTCCAACATAACACAGAAGTCTTACCGCATGCAACTCATGACCCGGTTGGGAAAATCCAGCGCATCAAACACACACGCAAAACTCCGCTGCTACCCCGGATAATAAACTATAACTATGTTTCTATAAGGCTGACTTTCTTCTCCTTACATCCAAAAACACACTTCTTCTTTCGTGTCATTGTTGAGTTTTGAAATTAAACAAAGCTGTCGCGTGATGGGATGTTTGTAAGTTCTAGTGTCTCCCGCTGATTGATAGGTGGGCGGGGTTTTCTGGAGGAAGTGCCCATAAAAATAAGTGATACGTATAGAAACCCCTGAAACATCAGCTGGACCCGTAATCGAAAAAAACTTTCAGAAGTGCATTCGGCACAGAAATACTCTGTAACACGCCCAATTACGCTTTTTTTGCCTACATTTAGCATGAGGAAACAACTCTTAAACAGTGTTAATAAGTCAGAATGCATGAAATACCATTGAACCCCCCCTTTAATACTCAGATTTTATCTGTGCCATGCTCAGGTGCATTTAAGGGATAGTTCACCCAAAAATGAAAATTTTGTAATCATTTACTAATCCTCGTGTATGTAAATTTCTTTGTTTTGGTGAACACAAAGGATGATATTTTAAGCAGTGTTTGTAACCAAACTGTTTTTGAGCACCACAGACTTTCATAGTATTTTTCTTTTCTACTATTAAAGGCGCTCTAAGCGAATCTGTGCAACGTCACTTTTTGTTGATGTTTGAACTGTTTTCAAACAAACGGAGGGTAGCTAACTCCTCCCCCTGCTCCTCCCTTCGTGATTTCATGAATGCGCCCAACCCCCACCCCCAAATCCTTCTTGTCGTTTATTGGCTGGAACACTTTGTTATGTTTCGTGTTGATAGGTTTGGCCACTATGTTTTTATTGCTGTTTGTGGAGCCTGGGCTGTCTACAGAGATCGCGTTTTTTACAGTTTGATCAGCGTTCAGGCAGCAAACAGATGGTGAGGAGATGTTTGCTGTATGTAACAAAAAATGTTTTATGGTCTAAAACGCGTGAATTCGCTTAGAGCACCTTTAACTCTTTCCCCGCCATTGACGAGTTATCTCGTCAATCTGCAATACCGCTATTATCCACCAGGTGGCGCTCTTCCGCAACTTTTAAAAACCGGAAGTATTGCCCTAGGGCAAACAGCTGTATGTCCGTGTATGTTTTAAAGATCGCTCTGCATCTGATCTCTATCAAAAGTCCTTCACAAAAATAGAATTATCTCAGCCTTTTTGCTCAAAATTTTGTGTTTTTGATGAAACCTACACATATTTGAGAGGTGATAAAAACAGAACACATGAATGTAGGATAAAACTGATTTTTTAGTTTGAAAGCAGAGGGTCTGTTCTTTTATTTTATATATTGTATGTTTATATATTTAAAAAGGAGCATTTTTTGGAACGCATTAAACTTTTGTGAAAATCATGAAAAATGCTGGCGGGGAAAGAGTTAAAGTCAATGGTGCTTCTGTGTCCTGCTTGATTACAAATATCTTCTTTTGTGTTCAGCAAAACACAGATATTTATACAGGTTTGCAACAACCTGACGGTGAGTAAATGATGTCAGAATTTTTATTTTTGGGTGAACTATCCCTTTAAGGCCCAGAATGTGAACCGAAGGGGCAGGGGTCATGTTGTCATTTTATTGTGCAGAGATTATCTCTCTTTGGCAGAAGTAAACATGCTGTGGTGAACACATGGTTAGAATGGCAGACCTTATGGCTAGAGGCATTATATAAACAGGAACCTTCTAGGTCAAAGAGAGACACAATTTATTCTCAACTCCGGTCCTCTGAGTCCACAGCATTGCACAAGCATGTTTGTAGCTGGTTAGAATAGGCAATCTGGTTAACATGAGTTGCTTTTACTGCATTGCGGTTTGCCACATTATGCCAGGTCAGGACATGGTGGTTCAGACAGAGTCTTTTCATGCACCTTTAACTTTCTAATAACGAGTACTTCAGTGAGTCACCTCGGGTAGCTCATTGTGTTATTTTACTCCTTTGAATTGGCACTGATTTTGCTACAGTACCTAAATATTTTGTAGCTGTATAGGTGAAAATTAAAGGTGAATAAAATGAATTTCCAATATTGTTTGTTGTTATAAGCTTTATAGACATATAGTGTCATCGGACGCAGGTGCGTTGTAATGATTACGCGCCTGAACAAAGTAAACTTCCCGTCTGTATTTATTTATCAGTCTGGCTAATGGCTAAACTGATCTCTGAATCAAATTCCTTGTTGAAAAGGAAATGTTTTGGTTTGCGAAAGAGGGATGATGACGAGCATGGATCACAACTATGCGGAGAGGTTTGGCAGCCAGGCAAGAATTCATGGACGGGTAGCTAACATTATATGCATTCATTTTATACAGTAACTTTAGCTCAGTGTAATAGTTGATATGCGTTAGATATGACTGATATATGAATGAAAGTGATTTACTAGTCATTTATTTCCCTTGTTATCAGAAATAAACTACTGGAAAACGACTCTGTTGTTGTTGATTCTATGCGAAAATCTGCCGGAAGTCCACAAAAGCCGTTTTTATTATGTTGTTGCTGTTGAAACCATCTGTAGCACAGTGAATATTTTCCTCAGGATTTTTCAGCAAATACAGAAAGCACCTCAGATTTTCATTTTACAAGCTTTATCTGCACATCCTTTTCTTTTTGCTAATTCTGAATAAAATATTGTGGATAATTATGCATTTTAGTCACCAAAAAGCATAAACATGTGAAAAAAGAAATGCAAAGATTTCTGGGTCTCATTTACAGTTCGTCCTATCGTCAGCCTGTGAGATTGTGATACACGATAGTATCGGAATGGATGTCTTTAAAATTCTAATGGGCAAACATGCCAACTATCATCATGAATGCCAGCCTATCGTATAGTAACTATATCGTCTCTCGGCAAAACCCTAGTCTGGTTATTGAAGTGAAAGGTAAAAGTAACGTGATTGTCAAGTATGGTAATTCATAATTGAAAGGTGACCTCTGAATTTAACCCATCAAGTAATGAAAACACTGTGATGTTGGTGATGCATATATAAAATTGGTCTTTTTGGTCTTTCTGAATGCTTTGGGTTAAAGTTGAAGGTCTTGAGTTAACTTGACTGACAGATTTGGCATGTTGACAAAACCGTTATGTTTTATGAATATTACAGATGCCTAATATGTTGACATTTTGTCAGTCAGGGGCATTGAGTGGTCATCTCCCTTTAGGTTTTTCAAGGTTGCTGTCTTTCACTTGCATACTAAAGAGTCAAGAAAAATACATACACAAAACAAACTGAATAACTGAATACAGGGTTCTCACGGGTCCTTGAAATTGTTGAAAGTTTGTGAATCTGGAGGAAAAATTCAAGACCCTGGGAAGTTTTTGAAAATATACATACATAGATACAGGTCATTGAAAGTGCTTGAATCTATTATATGCAAGAAGTTTTCTGGGAAAAAATCCATATTATTTCCTGTGTAGTGTAGGTTAATATCATAAAAATTCTAGACTTTTTAAGCACGTGTGCTAAACTGTTAGCTTTAAAGGAACACGCCCACATTTTGGGAATTTAGCTTATTCACCGTATCCCCCAGAGTTAGATAAGTCCATACATACCTCTCTCATCTCCGTGCGTGCTGTAACTCTGTCTGACGCAGCCCCCGCTAGCTTAGCTTAGCACAAAGACTGGAAATGCATGGCTCCAGCTACTATACTGCTCCCAATAAGTGACAAAATAACGCGATCATTTTCCTATTTATGTGTTGTGATTGTATAGTCAAACCGTGTACAAATAACAAGGTGATATGAGACACAGCGATCTTTTAACAGTATACATACTGAGAACTATATTCTCTGAAGACGAAGCACTGCCGCATGGGCGGAGTGATTTGCACAATTCTGACCGAACTCTCTGCTCCTCAACAGGGGCTTCTCGTGTGCTGCGAGCAGATCACTCCGCCCATGCGGCAGTGCTTCGTCTTCAGAGAATATAGTTCTCAGTATGTATACTGTTAAAAGATCGCTGTGTCTCATATCACCTTGTTATTTGTACACGGTTTGACTATACAAATCACAACACATAAATAGGAAAATGATCGCGTTATTTTGTCACTTATTGGGAGCAGTATACTAGCTGGAGCCATGCATTTCCAGTCTTTGTGCTAAGCTAAGCTAGCGGGGGCTGCGTCAGACAGAGTTACAGCACGCACGGAGATGAGAGAGGTATGTATGGACTTATCTACCTCTGGGGGATACGGTGAATAAGCTAAATTCCCAAAATGTGGGCGTGTTCCTTTAAATGCGTATATCTTATGTATGCAAATGTTGATTCATACCAAAATGCTTTTTTGCATAGTCGTGTTTGACACATGAAAACATCTCGGGTTACGTATGTAACTGTTGTTCCCTGAGAAGGGAACGAGACGCTGCGTCTCCCTTGCAATACTTCCTGCATCCCTGTAACGCCGTCTTTGGCAATATTTCAGTGAGCGATATCCTTCCTGGCTCCCGCGTCACCATGTCTTTGTCGTTAAGCCTCACCATTAATTGAATTTGATATACACATTCAGACGCACTTAATACTTGAGGTGTCCCCAAAGTGTCACCGCAGTGAGGCAGCAGGAGTTCCCTCAAAAGGGAGCTGTAACAATGTATCTTAAAAGGTAACACAATGTAACCTTGCTCTCACTTGAAATGTGTCCCTACATTTGTCCTTTAATTTGAGGGTATTGGACCTGAAAAGCCCTTGAAAGGTCCTTGAATTCAAAGTTAGCTAAGGTGTGGGAACCCCATGAATAGCTAACACAAATAAAAAAGAGTATTTGTTATCCTGTGTTACAGGTACTACGCCATATGTTGCCAGCCGCTGGTCTACAGGAATAAAATGACGCCGATGAGAGTGGCTCTAATGATCGGAGGATGCTGGATAATCCCAGGCGTTATCTCCTTCTTACCCATAATGCAAGGCTGGAACAGTATTGGAATACATGATTTGGTAAGTGACATCTATCAGATGTTACAGACTGTTCATGTTAAAAAGGTTTTTGACTTGTTTTTGACTTGAATTCCTGGAAGAGCGATGCTGCTTCGACTCTCACTCATCTTGTATGCAATCACGCCAGGATGGATTATTAAAGTGCTGTATGAAAAGTGCAGAGCGTGATTATAATCCCAGCAATCTTGTGACGCATGTGTTTTTGCATCACAAAAATCGAATCTTTCTCTCAACCATTTCATTTTCCCATCCTCTCCTCCACTCTGTGTGCAGCTTGAAAAAGCAATTATGTATCCATACACAGAACCCAAACCACTGTCTGTGTATCAAAAACTGAAATGGCAGTATGCAAGGGTTCTTATAAAGTTCCCCTTTGTTGAAAATGAAATGCCAAAGTTTCAGGTAGGAAACTTAATCCATTCTTTTCCGGTAAACAAATGTGGCCCAGGGTGAAGATTGATGTAGCATAATTAAAGTCATGCTGGAGAAAAGGAATTGTTATTCAAATGTAACCTGAAAAGGGTTTCTCTGTAGTCTTGACATGCGTGTAAATCCAATATTTCAGTCATTTTTCAAAGACGTTTGTTTGCACCATAGTAGTAGACTTTTGTATGTTATATAATACAGCCATATAAGGAATAGCATGTGCCAAAGTCCATTTTATTAAAAAATGAAATTCACTTTTCAATTAAATTTTTGGCGAGGCTACCCAGAGAGCTACGCTGAAGATCCTACGTGGGACTATAAATTAGGCTTAAAGCGATACAAATATCAAAATTACCCCTTTATGTACTTACCCTTAAGCAATCCGAGATACATATGTCCATCATCTTTCAGACGAACACATTTAGAGTTATTTTAGTAAATGGCCTTGCTTTTTTAAGATTATAATAGGAGAAAACAGTGATCAGGGAACAACTTCTGACTTTGAATCCCAAAAAGTGCATCATCCTTCACAGAAATAATCTACACGGCTTAAAACGGGTTAACCCTTATGTGTTGTTGGGGCCATTTTTGTTATTTAATTTATTTATTTGGCCACAACTTTTTCTGTGTATTAGCAAATGGAATGATTTTTGGTGACAAATCTTATATTTACACATATTTTAAGAAAATGTTTTGACATTTTTCAAAATCTTTACAATATGCCATGGGCAAATTTATGTGTTAAATTAAACTGCTGTAAAAATGTATCAGATTATTATTATTTATTTATTTTTTGCATAAATCTGTTAATCAACCTCAGTACTGTATACCTCAAACTTCCAAATGTTCACAAAAATTCCATGATTTTAACTCTTTAATTTCCAAGTTTATAAGTGGTGTCACTGATTTGGAAAAAACAAACAAAATGAGAGATTTTCAATATAAAAAGTGGTTGTGGACTGGATTGTCTTGGGCATGTAAAAGATTAGTTAAAACATTGGCCTTGATGCATTTTTAATTTTTGTGCAGCATCAGATTTAATTTTTTTCTCCCTCATTTATTGTTTGTGGCCATTTTTGCCCCATTGACTTCCATTATAACAACATTTTTTGATTGCAGAGCCATGACATCTTATTATCATGCATTTTTTATTCTTTGTATTTTTTCCTTTTGCAAAGAGGTAAAATTTGTTTTTTTTTACTGTTGATCACCATGTGGCACCATTAACCCTTTAGTAGGCCTTTGCAAAAAAAACATATCTTAAATTCTGCCTTGTACTGTACATAGAGTTATATATTAATTAGGGATGCACGATATATCGGCCGACATATCGTTATCGGCCGATAACTGCTTATTTTTTATATTATCGGTTATCGGTCTGATAGCAAAATTAGGCAGATAAATGAAAGCCGATAAATGATGGATTATTTTGGTTTATTGAACCACTTCACTTGCTCATTGCTGGCCATGTGGAGTTTTGATTGGTACTTTCTGTGACATAGCACGAAGATGACACGTGTTGCGGGCTTAAGAAGAGTATGCTAGTCTAGCGCAAAGACAAGATGTCTGCGGTCTGGGAGTTTTTCATTGTGAAAATAATATGAATATTTATCTGCCTGTATATATTGGTTATCGGCCCCCAAATATAAAGAATTAACGGTTATCGGTATCGGCCAAAATTTCCATATCGGTGCATCCCTAATATTAATAAATGTGTATAGCACTGTACCTGAACAACTTTTTGAAAGTGTTTGCATAAGCTAAATGTGTCACATGTCCTCTCGACAGATAGAGAAACGGAGAATCCTTGGCAACTCCACGGTGTGTGTATTTATGGTGAACAAGCCATACGCTCTGACCTGCTCAGTTGTGGCCTTCTACTTACCACTGATCCTGATGGTTCTGGCCTACCAGCGCATCTACGTCACAGCGCGGGCACATGCCCGCCAGATCAACCAGCTCCAACGGGCCGGGAACGCGACTTCGGACAGCGCGGACCACCAACGGAACCATCGCATGCGCATCGAGACCAAGGCGGCCAAGACTCTGTGCATAATTATGGGCTGCTTCTGCCTGTGCTGGGCCCCTTTTTTCATCACAAATGTGGTGGACCCCTTCATAGACTACAGTGTTCCTGAGCAGCTGTGGGCAGCCTGCCTTTGGCTGGGCTACATCAACTCCATGCTCAACCCCATCCTCTACGCCTTCCTCAACAAGTCCTTCCGTCGTGCCTTCCTCATCATTCTCTGCTGCGGACAAAAGCGTTACCGCCGACCTTCCATCCTGGGGCCGGGAACGTCCTGCGCGGCCACGCAGATCAATGGCTCTACACATGTCCTGAAGTAAGTGAGATTTATGTTTTGCATTTCTGGTGTGGTCATTATGCTTTTCCTCTTGAACAAGGATGGATTATGGTGCAGAGAAGCACTGACCTCACTGGAGGTTGTCTCTTGAATCAACTGTGAGATGGAGATACATGTATACGTACAACATACATTTGGTGGGCTTACATGTCTCTATAAGGTGGTAGTCAGATAAAAATATATTGGATATTACTAGATTGAGCTCTGCTATTACATGAATATATGGATCATATTAGTAGGGGATAATGAAACGCTGTGACGACTGAAGTCCCGCCTTCTAGTTAAAAACACAATGATCAATCAATAAAGACTGATGATTGTTTGATGAACAGGCTTTGTACAGAGTCCTGTGTGCATGCGCAGTAGTTTAAAGGTGCAGTGTGTAATTTTTAGAAGAAATGCAAAATAATATACAAAACTATATTATCAGGGGTGTATAAAGACCTTTCATAGTGAACCATTATGTTTTTATAACCTTAGAATGAGACGTTTTTATCTACATACACCAAGCGTCCCCTTACATGGAAGTCGCCATTTTGTGCCACCATGTTTCCACAGAAGCCCTTAACGGACAAACTTTTTATTAAGTTGCCTCCAACGATGACATGTTTGTCCAGTGGTGGCTATCGTAGTTTCTTTATGCGTTTTAAAATCGAGGGTTGGGCAGTGGGCTGAGTCATTAGTTGCAATTTGCAACTTCACCACTAGAGGCCGCTAAAATCTACACACTGCACCTTTAATTGATGTTTAATTGTGATTTTAGCACTCAATTTTAGAGATTTATGTCTTTCCCCAATTAGGTGGATAGGACTTTAGTCTTGCATGACTGAAAAACTGCCTGTAAACATGGCCGCCTAGTGTCGGGACTTCCCTAAAGGGACTTTGTCAGATCGTGACACAGGTCATTGACCCAATAGCTTCATCCATAATCTAAATATACTGTAAAATATAAAAAAATCATCTGATTCATTTATTGTTGTATGCTAATACTTTTTTTAGTATGATTTTTTTGTGCAATCATTCGTGAAGTACCAGGCAGCAAAGAACAAGTCAATTTCTTGCCGTGTCCACAAATACATTATGACCCCTGACAGGTGTTATTTTCTTTCTTGGTTCTACTTCATGTGACCTTTCTAGATTGTTCACCTGTTGACCTAACAGCATTTACTCAGAAAAGAGCACACAGGGAACATCTATATGTTGGAACTTCAAAATGAAATCTGAAGTTAAATCTCAGCTTAGCCTATTGCAATGTATCTGCTTGAACTATTATAACATGTTAAAATATTAAAATGTCTTTACTGCTTTACTATTCTTAAAAAGGTTGTTGTTTATTACAGCTTGGTTTTGATAAAATATGACCCGTGCTGCTGGCAAATTGAGTCGGTATGAGAAAAAAACAAGTTATTTATATTTTGACAACCTCTATTAAAAAATTAAAACGATGTATGATTTGTTGGAATCTGACAAAAGAATGACAGAGCTACACCTGTTCAAGTTGATAGAGTCAGCAAGAAAAAGATTTTTGATGTTTCAAAAACAAAATCACCACATCCATACCCTAAAATCAATAAACTAATAGATTTGGCACACACAAAGTCAAAAACAATCTATAGGAAAAATATATGTTCAACTTTTTTCTTTCTTTTATTTTTTGATTGACATTGAGAAAGACATCTTCTACTATAATGCAAGTTCCTGCATGTTTTAACACCAAAATGTTAGACACGCAAGTGGATGCACACATCTTTGTATTAGATTAAGCATTTAGATCTGGTGTCTCAAACTCAAATTAGCTTGTGGTAATCTGCAATCTGATTTAAATGTTCGTTTACATGTACATTATATAGAATACGAAAGTCTTCGCAAGCGCAAAGCCAGGGTTGCCAGACTCCCACATCAAAACCATCCGAATGGACGTTCAAAACTAGCCCAAAAGCATCCCAATGACTATTCACAACCCAAATACCAATAACTTAGCAACATAATCATTGAATCTTAAACCCGCAGATAAAAACAGTATCCCAAATCGAAACTCAAAAAAATGCAGAGGACTTGGCAACGCTACGCCACATACGGCATCTCTCATTGGAGTTCATGCTTTATCTCTGTATAAAAGTCAAAACTGAGTTGTAGTTGTTCTTAAGAAGTTTTCAGATTTAGGTAATGAAAACACACTTTTCAAAAGGCACAACGCTATTTTATTGCTTTAAGTAGCCTCAATCTATTCAAAAGTTTGAATCTGATCTCTGATCTTGTTTTATTTATAAAATAATTTTAAGGTAACCAGGTTATACCAAAGTTATACCAACTTTTGTGCATTAAAAAAAATATAGAATGCATTGTCACTTTAAATAAAAGCATCTACCAAATGCATAAATGCGTAAAATGCAAAGAAAAATCACTACAAATTAAATATTAATTGAATGGCTGTTTAAATGATTTCATAGTCATGTAGGTTACAGTGTCAGAGGAGGACACAATCCCAGATGATCCTCAGCTTATACAACATGGTGGTAAATATTGTTCAGTGTTGCTCATCTGCTATGATGGAGGAGAAAAGAGAGAGAGAGAGAGAGAGATGCTCTTGGCTATGAGGGGTCTATGGAGGGGAACTCCCTCAGGCCTTAACTACAGTGCTCCATGTTGTTTTTGATACAAGATTAAAGATTTAAGCCAGCTGGTCTATTTGAAGCCAGATGCCTCAAAGGAAATCTAGAATGAAGGGATGGTTCTGTTGCTATTAATGTAACAAGACATAAAAATGTACCATATGCTGAGTGAATGAGCTATATGAAAGATATTAATATGTTGTAATGCATTGTGCCGCTGAAGGACATTAATAGTGGCAGACAGTGTGACTAGTTTATATAAGTATTTCATTTTTCTCCTGTGAGTACAGTGCATTTCTTTATGGCAGATCTTACATGCACATTTTTATTAGTTTTCAAGAAACAAGATTAAATCGTACAATAGTCGTTATCGTTTATTGAGTAGTTTGCATTCACATTAGAATCGTAGTGTTTCACAAATGCTCAGATGCTCAAATACTCTAATGTGACAAGACTTTCCTATTTTGTATATTGTCAGATGTTTTTTTGGACCTCTACAATGATCTTTTATTATGATTTGTCGCAGTGTAACGCTTGAGCCTGTCCACACTGTCAGAAAAAAAGGTAAAATTTGGCTCACTTGAAGTACTGTACCCTTTAAAAGGGTCCTATTATGTATCATTTAGGTACAGATGTCTATATACATTCACCTAAAGGATGATTAGGAACACCTGTTCAATTTCTTATCAATGCAGTTATCTAATCAACCAATCACATGGCAGTTGCTTCAATGCATGTAGGGGTGTGGTCCTGATCAAGACAAACTCCTGAACTCCAAACTGAATGTCAGAATGGGAAAGAAAGATGATTTAAGCAATTTTGAGCGTGGCATGGTTGTTGGTATTTCACAATCTGCTTAGTTACTGGGATTTTCACGCACAACCATTTCTAGGGTTGACAAAGAATGGTGTGAAAAGAGAAAAACATCCAGTATGCGGCAGTCATGTGGGTGAAAATGCCTTGTTGATGCTAGAGGTCAGAGGAGAATGGGGCGACTGATTCAAGCTGATAGAAGACCAACTTTGACTGAAATAACCATTCGTTACAGCAGAGGTATGCAGCAAAGCATTTGTGAAGCCACAACACGCACAACCTTGAGGCGGATGGGCTACAACAGCAGAAGACCTCAACACAAAGAGCATCTTTGGGATGTGGTGGAACAGGAGCTTCGTGCCCTGTATGTGCATCTCACAAATCTCCATCAACTGCAAGATGCTATCCTATCAATATAAGTCAACATTTCTAAAGAATACTTTTAGTACCTTGTTGAATCAATGCCACGTAGAATTAAGGCAGTTCTGAAGCCGAAAGGGGGTCAATCACATTATTAGTATGGTGTTCCTAATAATCCTTTAGGTGAGTGTATTTGGTACTAATATTAACTCTTTAGGTACAAAGGTGTACTTTTGAAAGAGTACTGCCCCAGCGACAGCTAGGGACCATTTTTTTTATGACAGTGAAGCCCATAATTTAAGGTAGTGATTGAAGAAAGCAAAAGTGAAGTGTTATCAAAAATAAATGAATCTTAATAATTTATACTTGGTGTTTTTTTACATAAGAGTGCTTTTATGCATGGTTTGTTGTGATATTTAGTGATGGTCCTGCTGTGAAGGGAATAGGAACTTTCAAAGAGGCCAAATATAAATAATCTGATGTCAGCAGCTTTGTCCACACATCATAAAATCTGTTGCACACTATTCAAATTTACTATTTAGTGCATCACTAAGACAAGGATACAATTTATGAAGCATTGTCAGTCCTGCAAATGAAAAAAACATAAAGGTTAGATTTAAAGCTGAGCCATTTGGGATTCGCAGAACCCAAAGTTTGATTCGAAGCTGTTGTGGTTTTGCCTCTTGTTGCCGTGCTGACAGTTTCTTGTGCTTGTGGTAATAATGAACAGAGTGAAAATGCGTGTGCTGTTTCTTCTCATCCTAATCATATGTTGTGAGTCTTTTAAAACACTTTCTCCAAAGAGATCTGTGGATTGTGTTTCCATGGCAACACCAATGGGTTACCTCGATCTAGACAGTGGCTTTATGTTTTGCCAACTCCCAATAAAGGCATGAAGAGGAGCCATAATGCATTTGTTAATCTATCAATTAGTTTTGCATTTAGTCAACTGGAATTTCTTTCGAAACAAAACAGAATGTACAGTCAAGCGCATGTCTGTATCAGATCCGTGTAAACAAAGATTAAAGGAATATTCCATTTTCTTAAAAGAAAAATCCAGATCATTTACTCACCACCATGTCATCCAAAATGTTGATGTCTTTCTTTGTTCAGTCCAGAAGAAATTATGTTTTTTAAGGAAAACATTCCAGGATTTTTCTCATTTAAATGGACTTTAATGGACACCAACATCACTAAACACAACACATAAGAGTTTCAAAGGACTATAAAACAATCCCAAACGAGGCATAAGGGTCTTGTCTGGCAGAACGGTTGTCGTTTTTGACAATAAAAGTGGCAAATTTCCACTTTTGAAGCACAACTTCTGGTTTAGATCCGGTCCAGCGCAACCTAACGTAAATGCGTAGTGACGTAGGGAGGTCGCGTGTTACATATATAAAACGCACATTTGCAGACCATTGTAAACAATAAACTGACACAAAGACATTAATTAGTATCATTCCACATACAACAACGTCGGGACGGTCCTCTTTCTCCACACTTGTAAACACTGGGACGGAGTTTCGCGTTCGTCCTCTGTGATCTCTTGACGTCATGATGTATTGAGTGAGGTCACGCTGGTGCATCACGACCGGATCTAGACGAGAAGTTGTGCTTTAAAAGTGTATATTTGTTATTTTTATTGTCAAAAATGACAATCGTTTTGCTAGATAAGACACTTATGCCTCGTTTGGGATTGTTTATAGTCCTTTGAAACTCTGTTGAAAAAAACTGTTAAGTCTTGAGTTAAGTATTAATTGTTGGTGTCTATTAAAGTCCATTAAAATAAGAAAAATCCTGGAATGTTTTCCTCAAAATACATAATTTCTTCTCGACTGAACAAAGAAAGACATCAACATTTTGGATGACATGGTGGTGAGTAAATTATCTGGATTTTTCTTTTAAGAAAATGGAATATTCCTTTAAACAAGAAATTGCAGTTCTTTAAAAAAAAAGTGCAATAGTAAGTAAACATGGTTGCTTTTTTAATTTATTATTAAGTTTTACAAAGTAATATTTTTCAGGCTGTCAGTTTGTCCAGAACAGTGACATCTCAGTTTATGGTCAGAATAATGTTTTGACAGGCTCCAGTGTTACTTTCAAGTCTCTCCAAGTCCACTCGAACCAATTGATTGATAAGAATGAGACACATTGCAATGTCAACAGCGTGGGCAGCAATGATGGAGTGGCTTATCACTGTCACTTTTATGTCATAATATACATGGCCATGTTGACTGTATTTTACCCTTGTGTGTTCGATTGTGCATTCTCAACCTGGATAGTATTTATTTTTCACTACAAAGAACCTTTTGTGAAACAGAAAGCTTCTTAGGATTTTAAAGGCTCTTTATGAAACCATTGAGCCAAAAGTGGTATATTGAAGCACCGTTATTTTTAAGAGTGTTTTGAGAACACATAGTCTTCTCCTTTAACCCGCTCCGAATCTCCATAGCCCTACATTATTATTAGACATTTTTAATGAAGAATATATTATAGGTGATGCATATGCTTGTGAATAGTATTTTTAAAATGCCATTGGTAACTAAACTATTTGTTTTAACATAATGCTGCATCCATGCTGATAGGCTTCAGTATAAAATCAGACAAATTTTGTTATTTGGGAAAAAGTGAGAGCCAGCCAAACGCAGTACATGAGAGAAAGGTTTCCTGCTAAGTGCATCACAGGCTAGCAAACCATTTTGATGTCTCTATTAAACTAAGTACATTGAATGAACACAAATTTTGGGGAATTAAATAATAGCGACATCGAATTGCATGCTTAATAAATCCTTCAAGTGAAATGATTTATTAGGCATGCAATGGAAAAAGCAATGATGTTTCAGCTGCATCAGCTTCATCTGTAGCAAAATAAAACATTTTTATTTTTGCAAATTGCTGATCGATTACAATAACTACAGTAATAAATCAACTCATCAGCACACATCTCATCAAAATGCACAACCACTATTAACTAATATAGAAATAAAAAAACTTATTTGCATAACCTTTAGGCAAGGGAAGACATGTTTATTTAAATAAATGGTTTACAAATAAATACATTTGGTAATACTTTACAATAAGGTTGTATTTGTTAACATTTCAGAAACTACCTTTCTAACTTACAAGAACAAACAGTGAACAATATACTTTTTAAACATGTACACTATTAATTCTTGTTAATGTTAGTTAATGTCAATACAGTTATTTGTGTTAGTTAATGGTGCATTAACTAATGTTAACAGATACAATGCTTGATTTTATAAATGTATTAGTAAATACTGAAATTAACATGAACTAAGATTAATAGATGTTGTATAAGTATTGTTCTTTGTTAGCTACAGTAATGCATTAACTAATTGTTGACAAAAACAAACCTTATTATAAAGTGTTACCATCATTTCAAAGATAGAGAAAAAAAATTAAGAGAAAAATACAGTAAAAATATGATATATTTAAAATCACAATAAAAAGATCACAATATAAAACAACTAAAAGGAATACATTTGATTTCATATAAAAAATTAGGGCCAGGACTCGATTAAAAAAATTAATCTAATTAATTAGAGGCTTTGTAATTAATTATTCGAAATTAATCACATTTTAATCACATATAAATATTTGACCTGAGAACATTGAGAAGTTATTTTTTCACATGGGATTTTTAGTATACCATGAATAATGACTGAATACATAAGCTTAAGCAACAAAATATTGTTTATTTTTGTTCAACCGAAGTCTCGAAGTCGGGCTAACGTCCACACTAGCTGCTATATGTTTTGCATTGAGATGATACTTGAGGCTCGATGTGCTGCGGTGATATGTGAATTCCTTGTTGCATAGCTTACACACAACCATGCTCTTATCGACGCTTCCATCCGTTCGTTTTTTATAAAAAAAAATCCCATCCACGGGGCCAACCAAAGCGATCTCATCAGCTTCTTCGTCCATGTTCACTGTGGTTTGTTGTTGTCTGAAGTCATGATGAACGCTAGTTGGTGCTCCAGTATATTCGCCAAAACTCATCCAATGAGAAATGTTCCGCGGTGCAAAAATAAGTGTGATTAAAATGCGTTTAACACGTTATTTTTTGTGTAATTAATTAATCTTAATTAACGCGTTAAAGTCCCGGCCCTAATAAAAATACAATATCACAGATGCTGGACACCAAACCTAAAGGTGTCTCAGAATCTTCCAAGACCATGAATCCCACTTAAAACACAGATGCAGATTGGGCTTCACAAATGGCCGTGAAGGCTCCTTTCTTTGTCGTATACCACTCTGTTTTTCCCAGCTATTGGAAAACCTGCTCGGGACATAAATCGTGGATCTGTTGTCAAGTGCTGGGGCTGTCAGTATGTTAATCTGCCTGATAAACATTGCAGTGAAGTATGATGGGATCATGGGGCAGCTGCTTTGGAGAGGCACGGCTCTGCCGGAGACGCTGGAGGCAGGAGCTGTGGAACAGGCAAATGAGTTTTGGGGGATCCAGGCAGATTAACACAGACGACACAGATCTAAACACAGGCCTGCTGTCTTCCGTCTTAATTATTTAGTCTTTTAGTCACGGCTCAACATGGAGAAGTTAAACCCATTTGAGTATCGGAGGCTTCTCTGGATTCTGTATGAATGTCTTTGTGTCTTAGTGGTGGGAATAGTGCTGGTAAATACAGTATGTGTATGTCAGATCTTGACAGGAAGATATTGATTTCAGTGACATGATGAGGCTCATCTGTTAATTCATTTAAAAGTACATGTAAATTATACGACAAAGACTTAAATACATCTCTTCGATGAATAATATTTTCATTTTCATAAATTTATGAAAATTACTGTATATTTGTAATGAGGTAAAATTGGGTGGTGGGGTCATTTGTAAATATTTGTTTTAATGGTTAGATTAAACCATCGAAATTTAAGAGATGTATGGTATAACATGGACAAAAGACTTCTGATGTATGAATCATATATGTTTTGTATTTATGTACAAAACAATGCATAGATAAACAACATAAAGATAAACATGCAAATTTGACATCACGGTTATAGTGACCAAAATCACCACAGTTATCAATATTATCATGGTTTTGAACAAGTTCTAGAAATGTGAAAAAAAATTACTGATGCAAACCAAATTTAAAATTGATTTTACATGTAAGTGCACTTTTGTTTGCAAAAACTAAAACCATAAAACAGGAAAGGATATCACAGAAAGAATCCACTAGCTATATAAAAGTGTTTAACTAGGCTGCATCTGATTGGCTTGACTTTAGAAGCACATAAAGGGCAGCTTTGAGCACATGCCTGTCTTTGCTCAGTGCTATTGGGCAGGGTTTACAAAATTAATCCCAATTCATCCATTGCAGATCAAAATGCACGTAATCTTCATTTACAAAACAGTATGTATGTGTTTGCTTTTGAGGTAGGTGAGGTTAGGTATGTAAGTAAAGTAATAAGTTCAGTGTGCAAAGACAACTAAAGTTAGGCCATTTAAGGATGACTACTCTGTGGCTATAAAAACAAAACAATGCCCTGTTTGAGTAGCCCAAAATGTTAACCTGTGGCATGAGTTTGGGATGGGTCTATCTGTTTCTGAAGAATGGAAGATGGAGGGTGCGGCACAAGGAGTGTTTGGAAATATAATGGTCCTACTGTTTCTGAATACAAATCCAGTTTGCAACACAATTCAGCTATAACACAAACACACTTGAGGTTTATTGCTTTGTTTGAGATCTACCAATCAGAGCAGTCCTTTACCAATTGCTTTTTTGATGATTTAAAATGACGTTTATTAAATAGATTGTCATTATAATTAATATTAGAGTCTTTCAGTTTGTTTGAAGGATGAGAGTTATTAAATATGTTTTGAAATGAATGAGTAATGAAGTAATGCATGTGGAAGCAGATATTAATGTGGGTGATAATATAAACTCATTGTGTATGTTGATTGTTGGCCGACAAATTGCTTGTGATGTTTCATCATTTGTAAGTTGCTTTGGCTAAACGCGTCTGATGATGAATAAATACATGTAAATGGAGGATATTGCTCAGCCAGCTCAGTCCCTAAACACCCAAGGACTGGTGCATTCTGCATGCATCCACTGTTCCCACATTTGAATTCGTTTCAGACAAGCTCTGAGTCACCTTTATTTTCAGTGCATTCACCTTTAATTTTCAGTGCCATTTAACGGCTCGAGTACAAGGAAGGCAGAAATATTCACTGAGTTAGTATTTGCTTTAGAAACTTGATTTAGATGAATGTAGTCATGGAAACTTAGCGCTCTGGGACCCTAGATTTAACATCAGCACACTTTCAGAAAAAAAAGGTATAAAAGTTGTCACTGGGGTGTTACCCGTTCAAAAAGTACACTTTTGTAGCTAAAAGATGCATATTGGTACCTTTAAATGTACACACTGGTACCTTAGAGGTACATATTGTTTTCTCAAAGGTACATATTTGAAGAGTTTGGTTCCAAAACACAATAAATCCATTTTGACAAATTTTGGTAAAAACGTGTTTTCTATACCAAGAAAGTGACCAGATGAAAAACACTATTTTCTGTTACAAACTTTCCCATAGCATCTTTAGGTTATAAAAACATAAAAAATTCAAATCCATAACTTGATTTTCAAAGATTTATTATAAAAACGAATTATTTTTTCCACAAAATGCAATAAATCCGTGACAGTTTTTTATTTCAAAATGCTATAAATCTATTAAATCAATGTATAAATGTGCATTCATCTTTACCATTTTATATTTATTTAGTTGACAAGTGGTACACAATGATTAAAAAATCAACATTAATGGCATTAACCAAAACACTTTGTTATATTAAGAACACTGTCATTGCTGTGGTTATACTTGACGTCGTCGCTTAGCATTTTTCACAGCGATCAGCTGTAAAATGTTTTTGTCCTGCTCGATTTTCGTTGACTTTGAGTAAAATAATGTAAAGTTTTTCATAAGATCCTCTGGGGTCAATGTGTTAGCATGAGAAGCTTGATGCTGTCTGGAGAACAAGCACCCGAGTGCCTCTCGCGGAAATTATTAGATGTTGATGGCTTACGTTTCTTTCCCGTCACAGAAAACCATCAAAGGTTTATCAATGCAATTTAAGTATAATTTTGTTTTGTTTGTTGATCATGAAGTACAAAGTAGATGAGGAAAACTATGGCTCCGTACTCAGCGCGCCGTTTGTTTACATTGCGTGACTGGTGGGCTGTAATTTCAGAAATGGATTTATTGCGTTCTGTAAAAAAGGAGGAGTGGCGTTTATCGCATTTTGGGAAAAAAAGGAGAAAAGATGACAGAATAACACGGCGGATATTGGATTTTGCGTAAAATGAAGAATTTACTTTTAACTACTAACCTGATATAATACTGATTTTGGCAGTAACTAATTTTTTTCAAAAATGGCGTTTATCGCGTTTTGTGAACCAAACTCTTCATTTGTACCCAATTGGTACAGGACCTTTTTAAAGGTACAGTCCCAGTAAGGGTTTTGCCGATTTTGTCTGTCAACGATAGTCAGACATATGACCGATAGCAGGCTTTAATGACGATAGTTGGTGATAGTTATTATTATTATCACCATCCTTTCCAATTAACATGCACATTGTGTGCTTTTCCTCATATGAGAGGCTTTGTGGGCTTCACAATTGAGGAATGAATGAAGCAAATGCTTGAGTTTTTTTGGTGTGGCACAAGATCAAATCAGTCACAAGCATCTTCTTTAGGTTTTGCCGGACACATCACACATCATACATGGGCCTGTGCATGTCCTGATATTTAAAAGCTTATGCCCTGTGCAAACGTTAGCACACAGAGTACATGTGAAGCAGAGGTTAGCTAAATAACACTTGGGCAGAGTCACCAAAACCAACAGCAGGTTTGTGCGTTAGCCACACTTGGGTTGCGATGATATATGGGATTCAGTGCGAAAGAGAAAGCATGCATATCTGTGTGATGAATCCTGTCTGAAACGATGGACCTCCATTTCAGTGCACAGCGCATTGCCATGGTGATGACAGCTGGATTTTTTATGTGCCATAACCCATTCAGAAGCAAACCCAACACTGATTAATTGAGCTTTCTACTGAACAAATGCCAGTTCAAATTCATGCCTCATATTTTAATGTGACGATTCCAACCCCGATAAAACTACCCAGCTCCTGACATTTTCGGTCGTAAATTATTTCATCCATTTATTATTGAGCATGGTTTTTATGGCAGGAAATTTCTCAAATGTTTTTGGTTATTTTAACCACGGGCTATGTTACACATTATCAATGTCAGTCACCAGAACACCATTAAATCATCACAGGGCCACACAGTTTATCGCTTATCTACAGCCCATCTTATTGGTTTTGCTAAGTCTTTTCCCGCTCTAAATAGAGGGCTTGGCTTTTGATTTTGATGATAAGCATATGTTGTCTGGCATGAGCAATCCCTCAACGCTGATTTACTTGGGACAGGATGTTTTCTTCAGCAAACCTCAGACTGTAACAATACCACACATGTCAACTCTTACCAGCGTTCGGATACAGCCGCGCAGAACGCCTCGAGTGTTTTGTTCTTCGAAAATAAACTTCCTCGAAATGAAACGGCGACTGACAGAGGTGGATCAAACAAAATGTCCAGAATAAAGGACAGGAACCATATATGTCATTTTTTGTTAGTTTGATTCCGATTGGTGCTGTCGATACAAATTGACTGTACACGCTGCATCAGACTCTACTGGCTTTCATAGTGAATGATTAATCTGAAAGGTTATAAAATTGCAGTTCGGTTTGGGCCCTCACTTAAAATTGATTTCTTAATAGCAATTATTTTATGATAAACATTAAGGGGTGGTTTCCCGGACAGGGATTAGACTAGTCCTAGATTTAAACACTTTTAAGAGCTCTACAAACTGAAAACAACTTGCACTGACATATCTTAAAATACATCAGTGCCCTTTGTTTTACCTCAAAATGCACACAGGTAATGTTTTTAGTAAGGCATGTTTGTTGAAACTAGTTATACTTCCTAATTAAACTAAGGCCTAGTCCTGGATTAAGCTAATCCTGGTCCTGAAAAACCGCCCCTAAGAGATTACTCTTACAGAAACAAACCAAGGGTAAAATTTGAAGAACCTTTGCATGAAGAAAATGAATATTAGACACAGTGAATGCTTTTTTGTCATGTTTTGTTCTGTGCCAAGGAAAAATCAATGGTGACTAATGTTAAATGGTACATTTCATAAGACTTGTTTAAGATCCCGGTGTATGTATGTGAAGTTGTAGCTCAAAAGACCATATACAGTGAGGAAAATAAGTATTTAAACACCCTGCTATTTATAGTTCTCCCACTTAGAAATTGTCATTGTAGGTTCATGTCCACTGTGAGAGACATAATCTAAAATAAATCCAGAAATCACAATGTATGATTTTTTTTTACTATTTATTTTTATGATACAGCTGCAAATAAATATTTGAACTCCTGTCTATCAGCTAGAATGCTGACCCTGAAAGACCTGTTAATCTGCCTTTAAAATGTCCACCTCAACTCCATTTATTATCCTAAATTAGATGCACCTTTTGAGGTCGTTAGCTGCATAAAGACACCTGTCCACCCCATACAATCAGTAAGAATCCAACTGCTAACATGGCTAAGACCAAAGAGCTGTCCAAAGACACTAGAGACAAAATTATACACCTCCACAAGGCTGGAAAGGGCTACGGGGAAATTGCCAAGTAGCTTGGTTAAAAAAGGTCCACTGTTGGAGCAATTATTAGAAAATGGAAGAAGCTAAACATGACTGTCAATCTCCCTCGGACTGGGGCTCTATGCAAGATCTCACCTCGTGGGGTCTCAATGATCCTAAAAAGGTAAGAAATCAGCCCAGAACCACACGGGAGTAACTGGTCAATGACCTGAAAAGAGCTGGGACCATCGTTTCCAAGGTTACTGTTGGTAATACACTAAGACGTCATGGTTTAAAAATCATGCATGACACGGAAGGTTCCCCTGCTTGAACCAGCACATGTCCAGACCCGTCTTATGTTTACCAATGACCATTTGGATGATCCAGAGGAGTCATAGGAGAAGGTCAGGTGATCAGATGAGACCAAAATAGAACTTTTTGGTCATAATTTCACTAAACGTGTTTGGAGGAAGAAGAAAGATGAGTACCATCTCAAGAAAACCATCCCTACTGTGAAACATGTGGGTGGTAGTATCATGCTTTGGGGGTGTTTTTCAGCACATGGGACAGGGCGACTGCACTGTATTAAGGAGAGGATGACCGGGGCCATGTATTGCGAGATTTTGGGGAACAACCTCCTTCCCTCAGTTAGACCATTGAAGAGGGGTCGAGGCTGGGTCTTCCAACATGACAATGACCCGAAGCACACAGCCAGGATAACCAAGGAGTGGCTCTGTAAGAAGCATATCAAGGTTCTGGAGTGGCCTAGCCAGTCTCCAGACCTAAACCCAATAGAGAATCTTTGGAGGGAGCTCAAACTCCGTGTTTCTCAGCGACAGGCCAGAAACCTGACTGATCTAGAGAAGATCTGTGTGGAGGAGTGGGACAAAATCTCTCCTGCAGTGTGTGCAAACCTGGTGAAAAACTAGAGGAAACGTTTGACGTTTGTAACAAAGTTACAAAGGCTACTGTACCAAATATTACCATAAAATTTCTCAGGTGTTCAAATACTTATTTGCAGCTGTATCATACAAATAAATAGTTTAAAAAATCATACACTCTGATTTCTGACATCACAAGGGGAGCCAAATTTCAATTACCTATTTTTTACATGCTTGTAGAGAATGGGAAACATTTTCTAGGTTGATAGAAGCACTGGGGACCCAATCATAGCACTTAAATATGGAAAAAGTCAGATTTTCATGATATGTCCCTTTTAAGGAGGGAGGGGGGGGTCTATGTCATGCATTCTAACTTATTAACACTGTTTAAGAGTTGGATTCCTCATGCTAAACATAGGCAAAGTGTCAAAAAAGCAGTTGGACTTGGAGTATTTCTGTGCCGAATGCACTTCACCAGGGTTTGTACAAGTTTTTTAAAGTTTTTTCTAACACAAAAGATTCATACGTAACAATCGTGCTTTATTTTTATGGACAATTTCAGTGCAGGAAGTACAGTGGAAGTCCTTATATGGGCAATTTAACTGGAATAGCGCACACACACACCAACCAAGAGCTGACACGAAATCAATGTCACCGAAGACGTGTGTTGTTGTTTATGAGCGAAATTTAAGCTTGTTCAGCTTCCCAAAGAGCCCAGCATTTTGGAAACAATTATATAGTTTGTTTTATCTGAGGTAGCAGCGGAGTTGTGCGTGTGTTTGTTAACGCTGAATTTTGTTGAAATGGGGCGGTCTCATCCGGTCATGAATCGCAGACGGTCAGTAATCTGCATCAATGTCTGTGTTTTGTTTGTAGTCACCATGTAAGTGCAAATAATGTAAATGACACATACATGTAGTGAATCATGAGTTATCCAGAGACAGTGGGATAATATTTTGTGTGTGTTGCTTGATCGTGACTCACTCCCCCCGCAGTACGCCTCCAGGAGCTTGAGCTTATTTGGAAAGAATTGGTAAAGCTGATCTGACTTTTATAAATCTGATCAAACTAAATCTTTAGATCAATGGTCTCCAACATGATGCCTGCAGGCACCAGGTTGCCCGCACAGAGTTTGTGATTTGCCCACCAAAGCAGATTCTATTAATAGCATAAATTTTTATATTTATTTATTGCATATTTTTTTATATTAGCTTGGCTTCTTTAATTTATGTTAAAGTGAAAAGTTTTAAGTAGATTATATTAAAAAAGAAGCCCTCCAAATTGTTTTATCCAAAAACTTTGGAGACCCCTTCTTTAGAAATATGAAGGATGTAACACTCTATAGGTACTCAAGATTAACATAAGATAAGCAGAAACAGCATCTGTTATATGTGCTTTAAACTTACCTACTGTATCTGCCACACAAGCACTCATAGTTCATTTTTATACAATATTTCTCCATCCTCTGAAACTGGCACTGGTTTGAGATGCGAGATCTCTGGAGACTTGAGAAAATCTTTAACGTCCTGTGTGATTCCTCTGGAGGAATTTACCCACAATCCACCTCCGGCAGAGACTTGCTTATAGTGTGCATCTGCACACATTGTAGTATTGCACTTAAATTTACTGATGCCAAACTTTTTAAGACAGGGGTTAGGATTTTTTACAGGGCTTTGCAAGAATACACGACAGCACACATACATAAATAATGTCCTTATACAAAGCTTGGAGAGAAAATGTTGATCTGTAACCTTTATGAGCTATAGCACAGTGAGTCATGCAATTATTCTTGCATCTATTGGAAACCTCTGTGTTTGAGCAATTTGTGTAATGAGTCTTTATTGAAGCCAACAAATTAAGAGCTATAGACACGGTGTATTTTAAGCATCAGCTACTTAAAGCAACACTATGTAGTTTTTTTACCTTTAAATAATGTCTCTAAAATTATTTCAGTGATAGAACAACTTTTAACTGGACAAATTGTACTGTTGCTGCAACCTGAGCAGCCTCCTAGCTGCTACAAGCACACTCTGAAAGTGGTGGTGGAGGGTAGGAAACACAGCCCCGCCCCTCCCCCTGCCTGCAGAAGAGTGTCAGATACCAGGCACTGTGCACTTTTCAACCACATGGGGGAGCTGTAAGTCATTTTTACATGGAAACTGCATAGTGTTGCTTTAAAACCAGGAGAACTCACAAAACTGTACTGTACATTTAAAAAAAAACATTTACATTCCACATAAGCTATGTTTACATGCACACAATTGTGTCAATCCGACTGAATTTAATACGATTGAAGGTTACGACAATACGGTCCCATCGCATACTACATAAAAAGAAATTGCATACTTTGTCTTGAGTAGGTACTTATTTGAATCAGAAAATACTTAAGCTTATAATAAGTATGGTCTATATAGGATAAATGTGTGTATATATAAATGAAATCCAGATGCATACTACATTCCCTATGTTGCCATTGTCATGTGACCTACCAGCTTCAGTGTGTCGCATCATCTCCGTTCACAAATCCTTTCCCATAGCTATATGGGATATAAAGTGTCCATCGAATTCACACTTCAATATCTAACCAGTAGTCGTAGGTCGTCCGGTTACTTTTCGAGTGCTGTGGATTTGACAATCCCTGACAAAAGTCTTGTCGTACAAATTGAACTGAAGTGCTGCTGAAATATACTTCTAGTCAAGATTTTTTTTCAATAAATGGCTCATTTTAACCCCAACAGCTTTTGTAATAATGTTTCAGTGCAAAACGAAACTGTGAAAAAGTATTTTAATATTCACAGCTTGGTAAGCCCATTGAGTCAATTTTTGCAAAGATATAAGTGTTGTCGCCTTGTCATATGAGCTTCATCTGTGACTAATAATGGATCAATTAGGTCTCAGGTGTGTACACTGTAAAAAATACTTTGCTGCCTTAAAATTTTTTGTTGAATCAACTCGGATTTACAAGTCATTTCAACTCACTATTATTTATCTTGACTAGAGATGAGTTGTTGTAACTACAGGTGAGTTGTTATACACTGTAAAAAATGTCTGTAGAAATTACAGTATTAATGGGTATTACTGGCAACTAGCTGCCAGTAACTTACTGCAGATTTTACTTTTATTTTATTTACTGGCAACATTTTGTTCAAAGTTAAATGAACATGAAACATTTTCAGACTTTATCTTCTACAGTAAGTTACTGGCAACCAGCTGCAAAATTACAGCAACTTTTTTACAGTGTAACTTATAAAATTAAGTTGACTATATTTTATAAGTTGTGACACCTCATCTCTGTTGACATGACTTGTAAATCTGAGTTGATTTAACAAAAAATTTTAAGGCAGCAAAGTATTTTTTACAGTGTATAAAAGGAACCCCAGTACACTAGACCTCCACATCAACTGCAACTAGACCTCTGCAAACATGCCTAAGATTCACACTGAGACTAAAAGTTTTGATTATCAAGAGCCTGAAGACCAGATCCACTGTTGATGTGGCAGACACCTTCAATGTGTCTCAGAGTCAACTACAGAGGATAGAAAAAATGATTTAAAGAGACTGGAGATGTTTTTGACAAGCCCAGATCAGGCAGACCCGGCAAGACAACTGCTCAAGGGGACTGTTTGTTGGCTTGAAAATCCAAGGCCAGCCCATTTTCCACTGCAGCAGAGCTCCTCCAGACCTGGTAACCTGAAGTCCCTGTGTCAACCAGAACAGTTTGTCTGGTTCTGTCTCGAAATGGTCTCCGTGGGCGAATCAGTGCCCAGAAGCCAGCACTAAACAAAAGACAATTGAAAAACCGTGTGGCATTTGCAAAGGCCAACAGCCTACTAAAAGGATGGAAAAGCAAAAGGTGGATTTTTCAGACGAATCTTCTGTTGAATTACACCACAGTTGCCTCAAATATTGCAGGAGACCTATTGGAACCCGCATGGATCCGAGATTCACCCAGAAAACAGTGAAGTTTGGTGATGGAAAAATCATGGTCTGGTTACATCCAGTATGGGGGTGTGCCAGAGATCTGCAGGGTGGAAGGCAACATCAATAGTCTAAAATACCAAGAAATCTTAGCTACCTCTTATATTCCCAACCATAAAAGAGGCCAAATTCTGCAGCAGGATGCTGCTCCATCGCATACTTCCATCTCCACATCAAGGTTCCTCAAGGCGAAGAAGATCAAGATGCTCCAGGATTGGCCAGCCCAGTCACCAGACATAAACATCATTGAGCATATGTGGGGTAGGATGAAAGAGGAAGCATGGAAGACGAAACCAAAGAATATTGATGAACTCTGGGATGCATGCAAGACTGCTTTCTTTGCTGACTTCATCAATACATTGTATGAATCCCTGCCAAACCGCATGGATGCAGTCCTTAAAGCTCATGGAAGTCATACAAGATATTAAATTTGGATCTCACAGCACCACTACTTAATATGCTTACATATTTTTTGTCTTGCCAAATTTGACCTTTCTGTCTTGATTAAATTATAAATCTTTTTTCAGTGAAACTAATTCATTTCAGTGCATTAAACATCATTTGGGAGGGTTTTAGCTTTTCATATGAGCTATTTCTAACACCAGATGATTAATTAAAAGTCGGGTTAATAGCAGGTGTTTCTACAAAATAGATAAGCGACAAGACTTTTGTCAGGGAGTGTACTTCTTTTGTCACATACTGTTTCTCGAATGTATGGAAAGTATGCGGTTTCGGACACAGCCATTGATTGAATGTGCAATGAATGAATCAGGGCTGGAATAACCTGCATTTCCTGTTCTCTCCTTCTTCTCCTCATCTCCTTCCACTCTGTTCTCCACATGTGCTGTCCTCCTCTGCTCCAGTGGCTGCTCCTCTGTCTCCAAACTGCTCCTCTGGTTCTGCAACACTAGGCCTGTTCCTGTCTAGTGCTGTTTGGGAAGTTGTCAAGTGAGTTTTTTCACACTCGCTCAAATACACACATTTTTCTTTTCCCATCCCTGCATGTTTTCCTTGGAAATTTGGCTCCGTGTTCTTTGTGCATGAATGGGTGACGAGTGTCAAAAGGCATGAGGGTTGTAATGTGTGTGGGTGCTTTACCGGACAGACAGATTTTTAGATTTTTAAAATGACACTCTGTGAATGGAAATTCAGAATTTTTAACACGTTTGTAGTCTCTAATGCAACTTTAAATAAGATTATTCTGTATGGTAAACCTATTCTGTATGTATTAGTTATTTTAAAAGCTTCCTGTGCGTATGTAGTATTGGTAAAGGCTGAACATTTATGCAAACTCTTAATCTTAAACTTTGGTGCATAACCTTACCCTGCGTGTATTCTACTTTGCACCTGAATGATATGTGACCTATATGTGAAATATGTGAAACCAAAGCTAAAGTCATTTTTGTGATTTACTGTTTTCTATATAAACTCATCCTACATAATGTGAAAATGTAACTTTGATATCTCTAATATTGACTGAGTGAGTTCATGCAGGGCTCCAGACTGTGCCTAAAATGATCGTGTTTGCATTTGCAAGTGATATTTTTGCAGAGATCACCACTGGCGACAATGTAAATTAGATTTTAAAATTTGCACGCTATATTTTTCCAAAAAAAAGAGTCCATGAGAAAAGATGACCAATCAGATCTCAGATAAAATATAGTATTATATTTTAAAAAAATAGTTTTTGGTTTTTAGTTTTATTTGTATTAACCACTCACCACAGAAACCATAGTTTTGAGAAAGTAGTGAACTTTAATAATGTGCTTAAAGTGCTATATTATCATGCACTAATTTTGTACTTTATTTACTAAAAACTCTTCTTTAGTACTTTTAAACATGTTCTTAAAGCTCCAGTGTGTACTTTCTTTAGTTAATTCTTAGCAAAAACCCATGTTTTCTTCCAAAAGTATGTGCTCATTCATGTGTAATTACTTCCACCCCACTAATCAAAGTATTCTCGTAAGTGTAGAATCTGCTATTTAAAATACATACGATCGAGTCGCTCTCTGGCTGAATCCATGTTGTGCCTCCATCTTTGAAATACATTCGCCGACGAGGGACATTCCTGAAATTCAAGCTCCGCCTTTCGCGCTTTCAGAGTACACTCAAGCTGGCCGCGAGCTGAAGCCTACGGAGGTTGCATGTGTAGGCGGTATACGTCATCAAGACAGTCTTATTTCAGAATATTAACAATTATAAAGCTGACATTTATTCTTAGTTAATTGTAAATTGATGTAATATGCTTATGACTTGCGAATGTAATGCTCAGTTAATTTAAATAAACCAGGCTTGATGACGTATGCAGCCCGGATATGCGACCTGCGTTAGACTGAATCCTTCGGCCGCACGCCGTGATAAACCTGCGATCTAATGCTTTGAAAGCCTGTTGAAGAACTATTCTCGAGGACATTAAAACAAGTCGCCAAGGAAGCGAAACAGGGATTTTAAACGACAACGCGACAGGAAAAACATCAAGACCAAAGTCAATATTGGAGTTAGTTTTCCAAGATGGGTCTCATTGGACAATGAAGTTGCTAAGTTATCTTCACCACAGGTAATTCAGCATATTCGTTTACATATACAGTTTATGTTGTAAACTTGAAGTTTTATAGTTCCTTGGCTAACTATAGCATGGGTATGCGTAACACTTGTTAGTGTAAACATGCATGTGGTTTAATGTTTTGGAACAGCCACACGCCGTCTCTCCGCCCATTTATGTAATCTGAGGTAACTGTTACTGAGATAAATGTTTTTCATCTTTTCTGACCTCTAACACAAACACACGGTGTACAGCGCTATTTTTAGCCTTTCATTGATAAAAGCGTCTGATCTGCGCGTCTTTCGTTTCATTTTACAAGCGTGTGAAAGTTGAGCGATCTTATTTCACCAATATCAGAGAAAGCTCTTACATATACACGGACATGTAACGTTTACTTAAAACATAAGCATTGGACTCTGACATATTAGTTCGCGTCCATTTAAACCCGTCATTACTCTAGCTCATGATTAAATGACAGAGGGACTCGTCCACAGACCATCTCCTCAGTAATCTGAAGAGAAGCGGTCGAAAATGGACAAAAAGAGACGGATTTAAACACCAAGTGTAAACGTAATGTGTCTCTCTCGTCCACTTGTGATCTGATCGACGAAAACACATCTTACACATCTTAATACCAACAGCCCCTGTGATAATTTCCTTGCGTGGATGAAAAAGGAGTGTCTAAGCTACGTTTATGGTTGCTTTTTGTATGTGATTTTAAGCGGATATATACAATCAGACTTTTTCCACGTTAAACATAAAATTGTGTGCTTTGATGGATCACACGCAAATGACATTGCAAATTGTTCATTTTTTTCATTGCTTTTGCTTTGTAGCTACTGGAAGCCATGTTAACCTTGGCATGACACGGCCGGGCCACCGTACGAGTTAAAACGCGTTCCGAATGGGGGGGGGGGGGGGCTAGAAAGTAATATTCAGTTGGTTGTCATATAGACTTTCACCGCTTGATGGGAGTAGATCCTACACAGTGGAGCTTTAAGAACATCTAAGTGCACTTATTTGTGCTATTTTGAGACACCATGCATATGAACTAAAGAACACTTTTAACATACTATCTCTGTATAATAAATGTATTTAGTTAACACTTTCATACAAAGATGGCTTCAAGTTTACTACAAGTGGTAACTAAATATATATTTTAAAAACATTTTAGCATGTTTTAGTTCATATTGTGTCAAAATAGCACAGATAAGTACACTTAAGTTCTTAAAGGTGCCGTAGACCATTGGTTCCCAAACTTTTTCAGCGTGCGGCCCCCCTTGTGTACGGTGCATTCCTTCACGGCCCCCCCAAAGAAAATTTGTGACAAAAAACTGTTCTAAAACTCAACATTTTAATAAAAAAACCATTAAATTATACAAAAAAGTAGTGCTTTTGATTAGTAGCCTTATTTTTTTTAGGTTTAATTACACAGAATTCATGATAAATTAATGTATTTCATAAAATGTCATAAAACTGCGGCCCCCCTGGCACCATCTCGTGGCCCCTCTTTGAAAACCACTGCCGTAGACTATAAAACTGTATTTACTAAGGCATAGATGAATAATAAGAGTCCTGTACATGGTAATAACATATTGTGAGCCTCAAACACGATTGTTTCCTCCTTCTTATGTAAACCTTGTGTAAAACACAGCTGGAAAACAGACCAATCTCAACGTAACACCGACTGTGGCATTACAGTCGTGATGTACCCCCAACATAAAATTACACATTAAATTAATTACGATGTTGTTACAATACTAAAAACATTGTTGTGACTGCTGAGTTAGGGCTATATACATTTAGGCTGAAGTTCTACTATTAATGAAACAGTTACGTTTTGCAGGTCCATATTGAAACAAAACTTACCACTCAGAAACTCCATTTACAATCTCCAAACAATTGATTATTCCTCAAATTCTGTATCTTCATCTAATACAGGATCAAACATAAGGTCTGTTTACACACACAGAGAGCTACTTAAAAGAGCTGCTCTAAGAAACAGCCAATCAGAGCAGAGATCAACATTATTATTCATGACCCTTTCAAATAAGGTAATAATAGATTATTTCAGTCTGAAGGCAAATCCTGGGGTTGTAAATGGACACGTTTCTAAAACTATTATTAATTTCCTAGGGAAGAGAGGAGACATACACATTCAACATTTTAAACATTTAAGTTCATTCTTATGTGGCAGAAAAAATGATTTGGCACCTGTTCTTTGCCTCATGTGAGCCTGTGGCACCTTACTTGATTTTTTGTCTGGACCCTTGTCATGTCAAAGATTGAAATCAATGTGAAATCAATGATTGAAATAATGAGATTTATTTCAGCCTGGATTTTACAGACAGGGTCACTTATATATCAAATCGTGTGTCTTGTTGAGGAGAGCTGTTATTTTTAGGGACCTGGGGCCGGATTCACAAAACATTCTTAAGAAGAAAAATCTTCTTAACAGCCATTTTAATCTTAAATTCAAGCTTAAGAAAAAGGTTAAGAATATTTTGTATTCTCAAACAAGCTTCTTAAGAAAGTTCTTATTTGTTTTCCTTAAGTATGTTCTTAAGAAAAAACTTAAGGAGAATTCCAATTCTCGAAAAAATAAATTCTCTTAAATAACATCTTAAAGTTAGGATAACCTTGCAGTAGTCTTAAATCTCAAAATGTAAGATGTTTTATAAGTTAATTTGATTGTTTTAAATGTGACATGTTGTATTGTGAAGTCTGAAATGGCGATTTAATCAGTTTACTTCACATAGATTAGTTTAAAGAGGAATTTCACACTCATATAATGAAGTTTAATGGCTTACTTAGAAATATGTCATGAAACACAAATAAGTATTATTGAGCGCTCCGAAACCGCGGGCACGCTTCACCCTACGTGCCCACTGCGTCTCCCGCGCCTTTACGCGTCAAGAGACGGACACGGAGGATGAAGCGTCCCCGCGGTTTCGGAGTGCTCAATAATACTTATTTGAGTGAAGCACACACGCCCAGAGCGCTCGACCCGCATGACGAACCGATTGGGACATTATGGAATGATATTACTCACCGCCTAAATAATAGCTGGCCTCTGTTACAACAGGGAATAACATCCTCTATAGTCTTAATGCATCACTATTGTATCGCATTAATGATCGCAAGGTAACGTTGGATAAGTGTATTGTTACCTCATTAGCAGGGTATCATAATTCATTTCAAACTTGTCATTTTATTCTTAAGACACAAATTTAAGATATTCTTAAGAAAAAAATTGAGAACTTCTTAAGAAATTTTCAAGAATTGCACTTAGTAACATTCTTTCGAACTTCTTAAAATTTATCTTAAGAACTTTCTTATTTTTTGTCTTAAGAATGTTTTCGTGAATCCGGCCCCAGATATTTGGGAATGGGTATTGTTTTACTTGTGCTATAACTAACCACCTTGGACACTCTACAACCATACAGCATCCTTTACCAACCACACTAAACACCTTAGCAACCTTAGGCTATGTTTACATTAGAGCATTTGCGTTTTAAAACGGCATTTTAAAATGAAAACGATCCTTGTTTATACTGGCATTTTTAAAAGAATCTTCATCCACACTATACACCACCATAAACGCATGAAACATGACCAATCACGTAACTGGGCATGCGCATATAAGTGTAAAATAACTTATTACTCTAATAATAGCTTACCTTTGCACGTTTACGCAGCCTAGGGGTGTGCGATATTGACAAAAAGTCATACATGGGTCCGTTGCTGGCAACTATAACAGACACTATTTTTGAACCTATAAAAATGTGTTTGGGAAAGTCTTATACTGTTCTACTTCCCCCCTACAACATATTAATATGATTAATAGGTTAATTTTTATTTTATAACTAAACAGAAAGGTCTTTATGATTTAAAAAGAAATCATTCAAGTGAACAGTACTAAACAGTAGCGAACTTGAAGCAAAAATAAATGTCAGCAAATGCAAACTTTAATCAAACATAGTGAAGAGGTAGATTGTCACTTCGTAGGTGTGAGCAAAAATGTGCCGTTTTTGGGTGTGTCCTTTTAAATGCAAATGAGCTGATAAAATGCAAACAATGATCGTCATTATGGTGGTTTGTTGAAATTAAAACTCAATTGTGCTGTCAATTATTTTCTCTCTCTCTCTCTTTCTCTCTCTCTCTCTCTCTCTCTCTCTCTCTCTCTCTCTCTCTCTCTCTCTCTGCTGTGGTTGGATAATGTTACTGGGTTTTTATTTTTCACATTTTCATGGTTGATAGAAGCACTGGGGGCCCAGTTATAGCAATTAAACATGAAAAAAGTCAAATATTCATGCAGGCACCCTTATTTCTTTAGAAATAAGTACAGCAACCAACAATAGCTGAACAATACTGTACGTGAAAGTTTGATTTCTCTAATTAGAGTTGTTAATTCTCTCTAATTAGACTTCATTATTGACTGAACATTTACAGAAGCACTCTAAAGCACAGGGAAGTTTTTCATTTTATGATTTGATTAACTTGACCTGTAACGCTGTTATCATCCTACCCACATGTTGGGCTTCTGGCATGCAGAGACATTCATGAGCAGTCCACTTATCTTAATGAGGAGGAGCACAAGGGGGCAGCTTGAAGAAAGAATACCGCCATGGGCAACTTGTGCCAGTATCTGCCACTGCTGATATGGAAGCAAATAGTTTTATTAATTTACCAGATGATTCATAACACCTTCACTTAGATCAGACCATTAAAAGGCAATGTACTGTAAGTATTATGATTGAGGTTCGGTCTGGACGGATCTTGTTTGCATTAAACAGACTCACGGTTTCCTCCTAATGAGCTCAGGTTCGCTGGATCCAGAATGTTGTTAAGGCTGCAGTGATCATGGACACATTTCAGTAAATTATTATCCACCAGTAATTGGAGTTTCACTTTGTTTACATCTAGTAAGGATGCCTCATCACCTCAGTTCCCATGTTTCAGAAGATCAAAAGATACAGTAAATTGAATAGATGGCTTTAAGACTAGAAGTCACAGCGTCTATTATTATTATTATTTTGCACGTGAATGATTTTGCATGTGCCAGTGAAACTTGCTTTGCTAAACATTTACAAATTTACCAGAAAGGCGCAGCACACTGACATAAAGGGGGAATGGACGTCAATATTGTAATGTAAACGGGTGTGTGCAGTCTGCAGCCCCACATGCATCAGCCAGACAGAAAGAAACCTGCCGGTGGCCTCGCAACCAATTTGACCCGCTGCAACATTTATTTTCATTTGTAATCTGACGACGATACCAAGGTAATCGTTACATTGTGCATTCAAAATTAATTGACAGGTCTGGCTCAATGAAAATAAACAGCCACACAATGTCACAAGTGCTCTTGGCAAACAGAGGAGGGGTTGGAAAAGGACTTGATGCACACGTATATAGTTCCCGTCTTCTCACATCTGTTTGGCAAAAACACATTCATTTTAAATTGCCTGAGGCCTCTTATATTATACCCGAGGCACACATAAAACGTTTAGACCTGAAGTCGTCTCAGATCGGACCTCCAGTTTTCGGATCTAAGTGGACCCGTGAAGACCTCCGATCCATTGAGCCATGTGTTGAGTTGCTTTCAATGTAATCTCTTTATATTGATTAATATATATTTATATTGATATACAATGATTAAAAAAATCATGTCATTGCGATTGTTTGACCTCATCGCGATGATTTCAGATCACCGCAATGATTGCACATCTCTCTAAAAAACACAAGGGGGAGTTGCAACGCCTGTATAAACGAGACAGTATCAGATTACTTTTAAATGTGTGTATTAATATTTACTGCCAGGTAAACCTTGCAAAAGATTTAATTTAAATAATCACAACAATATGTGAAAATAATTTTCATTTCGCCTGAAAAGTCCGCTCCCCTTCTCCCTCTCATAATGGGAGAGGGAGGGTGTTACTGCGCCGAGTCGAAGTACTCCCATAAGTGCTATTACGCCATACAATATAGTTCCTCTTTTAAATCCGCTTAGAAAAGCGCTACGTTTTATTTTGTACCACCAAACTTGCTCGTATAACTACTCGTCTTGAATAGGGGGAACGTTGATGTGTTTGGTCACTTCTAACTTTATCTCTGTTTGATACCATTGAATGAATGGGGCTAAGCTAAATGCTATCGAAGCGTCGCAGCGCGCTCCAGCGCTTACGTGCACGCACACAGATGATAGAGGGATGTATCAACAATTCTTAGTTAAGGTAATAACATAGTTTAATATTGAAAATGAGTAGACTATTCCTTTAAATGTCAAAGCAATAAAATAGACAATTAATCCGCATAACCGTCACAATTTATTGAATAATGAACCATCAGCCAAATTTCATAATCGTGACAGCCCTACTTAGAACCTAAAGAGTTCATATTAGTACATAAAAAAACATAGTGGTACCACAAATGTTTGTACCTAAATGGTACATATAAGGACATTTTTAAAGGGATAGCTTGGGTCTTTTTATGCAAATTTTTTTCACATTGAACTGTGAAAACGAATACACATACTGTTCATACTGACATTCAGGAGTCAACGATATTTGATGGTTTCTTGTAAAATGATTGGATTTGCTGGATAAATACATACACACTGGAAAGTGAACAAAAATTATTTATTTATTTTTTAACGTTTGATTTATTTCACAGAGAGTGTATTTTGGCAGTGTTGTTATTACACTTGAGAAAATGATCTCACTCGACTCGGTGCATTTGCGTGTGTAAACAGCTGGATTATAATGTGTATTTTGGAGATCTTAGGCGTTGTAGATTGATAGAGTCCTGATAACCTTTACTGCCTCTGCTGGGAATCCTCCAACGTACATGAGTCATCCGTATCTAATTTTGATGTGGCATTTTGGACTTGACCCTTCGTCCAGGACTTTTAGCGGATTTATTGCACAGCCAAATTACAGCCAAGACTCACGGGAAGAGGAAGAACTCGTGTGGTGCAGATAGCAGCGCCATTTCCAGAGCTATAAGCATCTTGGTTGTCATAGCTCTTTGAATGGTACTGCCATATGCATTGAACTATCAGCATCACGCTTCGACTGTCTCTTCTGAAGGCTGTGTAAGTGATGTCATGTTAACTCTTTAATTTGTTTCTTTCCTGCTTGTTTGTTGCTTGTCTGTTGTTTATTAGATATTCTTTTTTTAGGATATACAAATGTAAATCACTCTGGAGGTCTTGTGCAAAGGGTTAGTGGGTTTAAATTGGCCTTATTCAGAATGCTCTAGCAAGCACTTAAAAACATCCTTTTAATTAACCCCTTAAACTCCACGGACGCGCCGGCGCATCCAAAACTGCATCATCACATTTATTTACAAAATTGTACAAAAAGTAGTAGAGGACAAAGTTTTCTGTAAAATAAGACAGTTTTTATCAATTTATACTTCAAAGTATGTTGGGTAGGGGACTTTTAAATTCAGGCATGCCCAATTTTGCAAAAATGCTAATATACTGCAGAGCATAAGAGGCTAAAAAACGTAGCTTCTGCATATAGCAACAACCTGTCAATGTCACGCAATAGCATACACTCTCAGAAATAAAGGTACAAAAGTTGTCACTGGGGCAGCACCCCCCCAAAAAGGTACACCTCTGTACCCAAAGAGTACATATTAGTACTTAGAACTGCCAAAATGTACCTTTAAAGGTACATATTTGTAGCTAAATGGTACATATTAGGACCTTTTTTAAAGGGTACTGCCCCAGTGACAGCTTCGTACCTTTATTTTTGACAGTGTAGCATAGTGGCATTCCAGCGTAATTAACTTATAGCAACCACAAATATCCTGTTAGGTTAAAATGATTGTTTAAAGGAATAGTTCACCCAAAAATTTAATGAAAAACCCGTATACAGTAATTTTCTTTGTTCTGATGAACACGAAGGCATATATTTTGAGAAATGTTTGTAACCAAACCGTTCGTGGACCCCATTGACTTCCATAGCAGGAAAAAAATAATACTATTAAAGTAAATGGGGTACACGAACATTTCTCCAAATATCTTCCTTTGTGTTCATCAGAACAAAGAAATGTATACAGGTTTGTAACAACATGAGAGTGAGTAAATGATGACAGAGTTTTCATTTTTAGGTAAACTATCCCTTTAATAGGATAGTTCTGTCATTTTGATTGCTGGAGTCAGATCTCTTTGGATGCATTTCAGTACCAATGCACAATTACAGAATACCCACTGGCATTAAAGGTATTGTCAACAACATTTTGGCAGACAATGCTTTGGATCATCCTGATAAAAAGACATGCAATTAAATTAACTTCTTTCCATAAGATAGTGTCAGGTTTTGCTTACATTGTGAAGACTAACCAACAGTTGCCACAGGGAAACCAGCTTTATAAGCATACTAAATAATGTTTTAATAAAAGTCAAGCAAAACAAGTAAAGAATGTTGTTTGAGGATTGTTTAGGCACTGGGTTAAGGGGATAAAAATAGCATTAGCTCAGTATAAAAGCAACAAAAGTTGTAAAAAAAGAAGTCAATAGAAAGAATAACAAACCTCCATGTGTGTGTTCTCAGATCAGTTGTGTCCAAATGCATACAAATAAGTTTTTAAGAGCAATAGATCAATGTGGTTATTGTTAGGATCCCACATGGAAAAAAGTCCCTGCAGTTTTAAAGAAAAGTGACCTTTTTGTAAATGATCTCAACTGAGGGCATTAACTCAAAATGGGATGAAACCTGATAGGCAGAGGAAAGTTTCTTTGGCTAAGTGCTGTTTCTATATCAGGAAATTATATGTATAAAAAAAAAATTCAGAGCACTGGCTCTGTTATTAGCTCTTACTGGTTATGTAACAGCAGTCGTTGCATGAGAATAATGGGACACTTAGAAGAGTTCAGCCATGCCCAGCATTCCTCGCTTTCATTGATCTGTGCATTATCTCAACAGAGTGACTGTAAGACAAACTTTTAAGTTTGTTGATTGTTTGTTTTCTAAGTGGCATTATTCTCCATTATCTTTGGCCTGCTGACTCACATTCAAACGATTGATTTCTCGTACCTTTTAACTTTGTGACTGAACACTTTAGAATAAAATTTATTCAAATGTGTAAGCTTTCACCTTTGTATGGTTTATAATATTTTGAACATAAGTCTGTTTATACAACTTTAGCTGTGGTCAGCAGTACAGTGAGTCATTGCTTATCACACAAACATCTGCCCTGCTGTGCCATAAAGACACAACCAAGTCCTAACCATCTTATGACTTGTGATCAATAACACATCCTCACAATAACACAGTGACCACAAACATGTTAAGGAAGTTTTTCCTACATTCATTCTCTCCAGAGAGATTGCAAGGAGTTATTTAATCAAAAGATATAAACAATTTACCTAAGCTAGTTAGCTCTGATAAGACAATTTCAAGCAGAAAGTATTTAAAGATACAAGTCTGTGGACAATCTATTGCCAGTATTCTGTAAAAAATGGTCCCTAGCGGTCACTGGGCGGTACCCTTTCAAGGAGTAAAAAACCTTTGCACCTATAGAGTTAAAATTAGTACCTCAAAGGAGCATATTGGTACCAAATGTATACATATATGTATAACTTAATGATAAATATTAGGGCATTTTTAAAGGGTACTGCCCCGTCTGACTAGGGTGACCACTTGTCCCTCTTTACGTTGTACTATATAGCAATTTTTCCCTTCGTCCCGCCTCATGCAAATTGAGCATCTATCTCGCTTTTTCATTCGACCCTTCCTAAATAAAAATGTATACACAGATACGGCCATAGGCGTATTGTTAACTTATGTCCAATAGTTCAGAGGAGAGCAATAAGAGCGGTAGTCGATAGGCTGAGTCGTACGTCAATCAAACTGTTGACTGGTGCACGAACGCCTCCTCAACATTGTCAACAATTTGCTAACACAATAAGCATGGCAATACATGCTAATGTACTGTACTTAATAATATATACTTATACTAATACTAATATATAATAAAGACACTCAAGTTGGATACAGTAAAGTTTGCGTCTAATAATGCCATCATAATCACCTTATGCAAATTAGGCGATAACAAATTAAAATGCGCTAATGTCATTACATTTGACAAAGCACTGCAGGTGAATAGGATAAACAAAATAACTAAGGCATATCACCACAGATCCTTCCCCGTTAATGACTTTCCCCCTGAAATTTAAATATGAAGATTAGTATGTTTTGGTTAATTTAGACTAAATCTACATATGCAAACAGATGAAGGGTAGTACGTAATTATGAGAAGTGCTTTTTGTCACAGACAAAAGATAAGAAATAATCACCATGGTTTAAACGTAACAAGGGAGAGTAGTAAGCTGCTTCGTAAGCTGAAATCTTTTTGTATTATTCTATTAAAATGATGAAGTCCAGTTACAAGCATGACACTAAAACGGGTTATGATAATGGATACTTTGTACATGTGAGAGCCCATACTTCTTTACTTAAACTTAAGTAAAAAGTGTAGTGAGTACTTTAACTTTTATCAGAGTATTGGCCCACCTTCATCATTTTATGCAAAAGCATTTTTTTCTGTGGGGCATGGTGGTAGTGCCTTAATCTTTTGGTCGGTGGGTTTAAAAAATGTTTCTTGGTAAATTAGATATATATCTTAAGTTTAAAGTTATTACGTCTGTCCCACATTGTCCCACTTTTCCATGCTACTTGTCTTCAACTGTCCAATTTTGGTGAGCTTGTGCAAATTGTAGCCTCTTTTTCCTAATTGTAGTGGAGATGAGTGGTACCCTGTGGGGTCTTCTGCTGTTGTAGCACCATCCGCCTCAAGGTTGTGCGTGTTGTGGCTTCACAAATGCTTTGCTGCATATCTCGGTTGTAACGAGTGGTTATTTCAGTCAAAGTTGCTCTTCTATCAGCTTGAATCAGTCGGCCCATTCTCCTCTGACCTCTAGCATCAACAAGGCATTTTCGTTCACATGACTGCCGCATACTGGATGTTTTTCCCTTTTCACACCATTATTTGTAAACCCTAGAAATGGTTGTGCGTGAAAATCCCAGTAACTGAGCAGATTGTGAAATACTCAGACCGGCCCGTCTGGCACCAGCAACCATGCTACGCTCAAAATTGCTTAAATCATCTTTCTTTCCCATTCTGACATTCAGTTTGGAGTTCAGTAGATTGTCTTGACCAGGACCACACCCCAAAATGCATTGAAGCAACCGCCATGTGATTGGATGATTAGATAATTGCATTAATGAGAAATTTAACAGGTGTTATTAATAATCCGTTAGGTGAGTGTATGCTCCGCCCTCCTACGTTCTTCCGCTTAATTTTCATTTCGCTTCAGAAGAACGTCTGGGACTGCTGTGTAGAGTTTCGTTTTCTCTGGCAAAAATCTGCAGGTCCAATCAGCGAACAGCGGGGAGTGGCTAAGAACGCAGACGTTGAGGTCGTGCGCCAGACTGAGTGACATATGTCACGACCAAACGTTAGCGATTGGTTATGGCAGATTCAGAGTGACTCTGGGCAGATCCAATAGTTTTAAACTTCAACAGAGGACCCTCCTTAATGGAAGTAACGCTTTACAATGGAGCGTGGCCAGATTCTCTGTACAAATGAAATTAATGTACGAGAGTCTGGTTGCACCAGGCTAATAGAAATGGGGCGTGTCGTTATGATTGCCGTGGTTGAATTGGGCACGCAAGCGTTTGGGTGGAAGTTTGAAACTACAGCTCCGCCTCTGGCTCCACGGACAATTCCTTCTGCGCGTGCCCTGGCTCCAAACTGACGTTTTTACATAACATGGCGACGACCATGGTCGGACATTTTTGGCCTCAATTCATTACAATGGAAGGAGGGGAGGTCGCGTCGTCCATCTTTTTTTACAGTCTATGTTCTGGGTAATTCAAAGGTGAGAAATTGAAATGTGGGAAAATGATTTGAATATTTTTTATTCCATTGCCCATCTTTATTCTGCCACTGTTGTTATGTGAACTTTTTGGATTAGGTTCTTAAGGTTGGGAAGAATCTAATTTAAAGGTTTATCTGATTAGATCAGAGATCTTGTGCTCTGGCTTCAGTTTGAGACAGATGTGCTAGTGGGTTCAATGGGGTTCACTTGCAGTTTTTTGCAAACAAAGCCTTTTTCCAGCCAGTGTCAGTGTGTGGCCTAAACAGAAATATAAGAAGATTAAAGAGTTTTACTGCAGTACATAATAGCCTCTGCTTCAGTAGTTAATATACTACCAAATGTCAAGGCAGCAATGATATTGAATTACTTCCAATTTAGCTTTAGCTTAAAGGGAAATAACAAGCCATGCATTTCCAAAGATTGCTTTCCTGAAACTATATTTATAGCACTAGGAGTCTTAAAATGCATGTTGATTACCTTTAAAAATAAATGGATAATAAACTTTCTTATTCAATTATAATTGTCCTTTAAAATCTCAGAATGCACAAGTGTAATGTAAAGGGATTATTTTGTTGCTTTTATGAATGATTGTGTTAAGAAATTGAGTTTTTAGAAAATGGTAATTTTATGAAGCTCTCGTCTCTATGGCTGGCTTTTCCACCTTGACTGATTGGTATAGAAAAACATAAAGTGAGCGGGTCATGTAAAAATTTTCTTCTCTAAAGGTCTTTTTTCTTCTAATTGCTTTGCAAAGATTGAGGTGGAAGAAGAAACACAGAGCTGTTAACTATAATCATAGTTCCAGGAACTCACACATACTCATTTTTATCATACAAACCTCTCATTGCAACATCTAAAGAATGACTGTACTTATGTATGTTCTGTGGTGTATAAAAGGAAAATAATATTGCGTATCAAATAAAAATGATTACTCTTTCATAGATAACACTGTCAGAAAAAATGATCCCAGGATTAAAAGAATAAGATTTGTTATTTTTTCAACTGTGATTTTTCTAAGAATCAAAAGGAGAAAATATATAAATGGATGCGTTAAGTTTGCAAAACGCGTAATTCTGTATAATTAATTGAATATTAATCATTGAAATTTCTTTCAAAGCAAGCATTCATGTTCATGAATTATGAATGCTAGGAAAAGGTTGTCAACTGAGACAGTAATAGGTAAACACCAGCTGCTTTCTCATAGTCACTGGCTTACAGGGATATTTCCCCACTGATCAGAGAATAGTCCAACAATTCCCAAATGGGACGGGGGTGTAAAGACATGCTGGTTGTAAAGTCATTAAAGAGCTCTTAATTACATTATGCTCAATAGTTATGTGCGTGGTGGTATGGAACCAGAGATCAAATCTGTGATATTTGCTCATTTCCAAGTAATTAGAAATATTCAACCATTTGTACTATTTCATTAGCACACTGAGTTGGCGTTTTATTAATACGTTTCTGGGAACATTTATTCTTGCCGAGTGAATAATTCTGAGATGAACTTATGGCTCAGTATTTGAATGTGAAGCATGACAAATTGGTCTGTTGGTAATTTTTACTTCTAGTTTTCCCACCCTACACTTCAAAAAAGTAAAAGTTGGATCAACTTAAAGGAACAGTATGTAAGAAATGTATATCAATTAATCATAAAATGGCCCTGATATGTCACTAGACATTAAGAAATCATTTTCATTTCAAATATTTATATCACTGACAACAGCTGTCCAGCCAGGATATTATCATTTAAAAAGTGGAGTTGCAGCCCTCGACTGATGTTTATGTTGTCATGTTGTGTATTGGCCACCAGTTGTGTGATTGCAGTACCAGTTTTGGCCACAATCCTACATACTGTTCCTTTAAAAATCCAAAATTCCTCCGAGACCTTCAATGTGTTGTTCTTCTCTTTTCTGTCTGTTTGTCTTTCTCTGTCATTGCTACTGCCACCAAATCTGTCTTATTTCTTTTAGAAAACAATCAGGTCATGATCCTGTTCAGCTGTAAATCAGTCACACAGTAATGAAACCATGTGTGTGCGTGTATTTGAGGTACCTCACACTGTTCTGAGAAGACAAACACACACATTTATGTATCCCAGCAGATGAAATGATTCAATGTGGATTGACACCACCATGTGGCTAACAGGTCTAGACGTTTGACGTTCACCATAATGTCTGGTTTACATTGCAGCATACTCTAGCCAAAAGACAGCCACAGGTCTGTCTAGCTGTGCAAAGCAACCAATCATAGTTTGTTTTGTTGTCGCATTTAAGGTAGTATATCTTAAAATATGACATAGAAAAGCAGAATATACGGTTTTGCTCAAAGGGGTCTCTCATTTACTTGCTATTAAGTGTTTCAAATACGAGTGCTATTTAAATATTTATTTATTACGTTGCCAAATCCATTGATTCATTCTGCATTGAAAAAGTTTATTGTAGCAGCATCAGTCAAATTAAACTGATTTGAGGTCTGCAATATATTATGTTAGAGAGACACACTCTCAGAAAAAAGCTCCATGAAGGTACAAAAGTTGTCACTGGGATGGTACCTTGTTAAAAAGTACACTTTTGTCACCTCTAATGGTGCTTTTCCATTGCATAGTACCCAACGGTTTGGTTTGGGTCGTGTCAGCTTACTTTTGGGGGCTTTTCCATTGGGTGCTGTATGTAGTACCCGATACTTTTTTTAGTACCACCTTGGTCGGGGTTCCAAGCTACCCGACCTGATAGCAAACGTGACGCGAAAACACTGTAAATCACTGATTGGTCTGAGAGAATCGTCACTAGCGTCATCGCTATAATGTAAAAGATTAGCTTTACCTTCGTGCTAGCTTGCGCTGTCTCGAGCAAACATGTTGTCATCTGTGCTTTGCTGTAAGTTTCCAAACTCCCTTTTAGCGATGAAAAACTTTCACAGGTTGAGAATCAGGAACACCTTAACAGTTTTTTTCCAGAATTGCAGTTTGTGGCGGCACATTCGCGACGCGCACGTCCACATATTAAATGCAACTTAAATGAGGCTCAGCCGAGGGCGTCGACCGACGCCACGGGTGTTTGTACAGAAACTGTACAGGTAGTAAACGCGATGTGCAAACATCTATTTGTAGCGGACTGAGAATTAAATGAATGTATGGGAATTTACAACGACGCTCTCACTTATATGATGTCACAGCAGTGGCCAGCGCAAATATAACGACACGCCTATAATCCCTTCAACTCCGAAGTGTTACTAAACTCGATGGAAAAGCTAACCAAGTGAGGTGAGCTGACCCGGTCTGACCCAAACCAAACCGTGGGGTACTATGCAATGGAAAGGCGCCATAGGTACATGCTGGTACCTTAGGAGGTACATACTAGTACCTCAAAGTTACATATCTGTACTCAAATGCTACATATTAGGACTTTTTAAAAAGATACAACTTTTTTCTGAAAGTGGTTGTAAATATGTGCCCCTGTCTGTGAAATAGGATAACGTTTTTACTTTAATGATAAGATTAAGAGCATCAAAGTTTGACTGTTCTTTACATTATGCAGTATGATTTATGTAAAATCACATAAAATGACTTTAGTTGGTTTTTTTTTACAGACTTTGACGCGTATATAAGCTCTATAGGCTTTCATTATACTGTAGGTGGAGGATGCCATAAAAGTACAGGTGAGAAGTCTTTCTCATGCATTATCTGAGAACTGTCAGAGATAGGAGTGGTTAATCGGTGATGAGTAAGAGCTTGGATGCATCAGTCCTGGTGAGATGAAACTCATTTTGCGGTGCTCGGTCTGACCCCATTTGAACTGGAATATGTCTGAATAGATAAGTTAGTAAAAGATCGTCTACTGACTTTTCTTGTAAATTGAGACTGGAATTGCAGATGGTATCGGATAGTAAAGAAAGTTATCTTGACCAGCCTTTGCTGGTTAATCCTAAGAAGGAAGAGATTTTCTTAGATTGCCTTCTCTCTCGCATGTCACCGACTACATCACAGCGAGGTCTGTTTATCAGATAGGAATGCTTGATAAACAGGGTTTAGTGCTCCAATTAAATAAGCCTTTCACCACCTGCGTGAGACATGTGTTTCAAAAGGAAGAATAATTTGACTTTCAACTCAGCATACAGTATGATACATTATGGAGATTTATTTTAGTCTGTGCAATGATAGAGTATTGCGATTCTGACCGTTTTAATTGAGCGGATCTTTTTCATCAGCAGGCACATTTTTCTGGGTTTTTGTGCCAACATTTGCCTGCATGCATACACTCAAGATTTTAGCCATGGAAAATCCAGAATTAGTCTCAGACATTTGAAAATGTAATTTGTTATAGCTCATAAGACTCAGTTATACTTCATTTAAGAATCAACTTCTCAGATTCACCTAACATTTACTTGGACAATAAGAAATACTGTAAACACGAATTAGATTATTTGAAATATATTTAACCCTTATGTGTTGCTGAGGCCATTTTTCCCCTTTTTTCTCTTAATTTGGCCACAACTTTCTCTGTGTTTCAGCAAATGGAATGTTTTTGGTGACAAATCTTATATTGACACATATTTTGAGAAAATGCTTTGAAATTTAAAAAAAATTCAACAATATACCGTGGGCAAATTTACTACCCTTTTGGGTTGTTCGTGTACAAAAAGCCACCAAATTAAACGGTTGTAAAAATTTATGAAATGTTTTTTTTTCTGAATTTTTATTGCATAAATCTGTTAATCAATCTTAGTACTGATCAAAACTACCAAATGTTTACAAAAATTTCCATGATTTGAACTCTTTAATTGCCAAGTTCATAAGTGATGTCACTGATTTGGGGAAAAAAACACACAAAATTACAGATTTTTATACAAAAGTGATTGTTGTCTAGATTTTTTTTTTAAACTTTTTTCACAGTCTTGGGCTGGTCAAAGATTAGTAAAAACATTGGCTTTGATACATTTTGGGGCGGTTTTAGACTAGTCCTAGACTTAAACACTTTTAAGAGCTCTCCAAACTGAAAACAACTTGCACTTACATATCCTAAAATACATCAGTGCCCTTTGTTTTACCCCAAAATGCACACAGGTAATGTTTTTAGTAAGGCATGTTTGTCAAAACTAGTTATATTTCCTAATTAAACTAAGGCCTAGTCCTGGATTAAGCTAATCCTGGTCCAGGAAACAGCCCCTTTTAGTTTTTGTGCAGCATCAGATTTAATTTTTAATTCTTTGTGGATTTTTTTGCCCCATTGAATTCCATTATATTTTTTGATTGAAGGTTTTTCCTTTTGCTAAGAGGTAAAATTTGTTATTTTTACTGTTGACCATATTATTCTCTGTGTAGTGTAGGATAATATCATAAAATTCGAGACTTTTTAAGCACACGTGCTAAACTGTTTACTTTAAATACTTATATCTTCTGTATGCGGATGTTGATTCATACCAAAATGCTTTTTTTGCATAGTTGTGTTTAACACATGAAAACGTCTCGGGTTACGTATGTAACTGTTGTTCCCTGAGAAGGGAACGAGGCGCTGCGTCTCCCTTGCCATACTTCCTGTGTCTTTGGCAATATTTCACCCTGTCTTTGTTATTAAGCCTCACCATTGGTTAAATTTGATATACACATTCAGACGCACTTACCCCTGGAGGCGTCCCCAAAGTGTCACCGCAGTGACGCAGCGCGAGTTCCCTCGAAAGAGAACTGTAACAATGTAACCTTGCTCTCACTTGAAATGTGTCTCCACATTTAGTCCTTGAATTTGCGTGTCTCTGGAAAGATGTCCTCTTTCGATGAGCTCTCATCTAATCCTGCCATCTAATGACTAGACTGCATGTACCAGCATGATCATCAGGACATTATTACTGAAGTGTACTTAGTATTGTATGTTTGCATTAGATGACATTAATTTGGCAGATATCCCATGCTGTGCATGAGTTATATGTGGATGTTTCTGTGCACAGTGCAGTTAGATATCTGCAATGTGGCAGCAATTTTTGGTTCTGCTTCATTGAAAAGCTGTTGCACATTTCCTTTGTAAACCCCGGAACAACTTCTAAGAGGTTTTTCTTTTGTGTTTTTCTTTTTCCCAGGTAGATTTCATGCCCAATTTCTCCTCAGGAACTGCCTTCAGTTTGTTTATGTACATTTGTAATGATTTTTTTGTCCCAGAAAAAGGGGGGTTTATGACTGTAGTGGCTACAGTGTGTGCAGCAGTGTGCAACAGCAGAGCAATATGTAACAAAAGAAATACATTACTTTTCTACAAATAAAAAAATATATACACACAAATATTTTTTTCCCCAATATGTTAAAGGAATAGTCTACTCATTTTCAATATTAAAATATGTTATTACCTTAACTAAGAATTGTTGATACATCCCTCTATCATCTGTGTGCGTGCACGTAAGCGCTGGAGCGCGCTGCGACGCTTCGATAGCATTTAGCTTAGCCCCATTCATTCAATGCTACCATTTAGAGATATAGTTAGAAGTGACCAAACACATCAACGTTGTTCCTATTTAAGACGAGTAGTTATACGAGCAAGTTTGGTGGTACAAAATAAAACGTAGCGCTTTTCTAAGCGGATTTAAAAGAGGAACTATATTGTATGGCGTAATAGCACTTATGGGAGTACTTTGACTCAGCGCAGTAACACCCTCCCTCTCCCATTATGAGAGTGAGAAGGGGAGCGGACTTTTCAGGCGAGTCGAAGTACTCCCAAAAGTGCTATTACGCCATAAAATATAGTTCCTCTTTTAAATCCGCTTTTGTTTTTTTGGAGAAAGACAGGTTGTTCTTAAAATCTTTTAGATCGCCCAATCCTATTCAAATCAATTATGGAGGTGATTATGATATTATCAGGTGCCTACAGTGTAATTTACTAAAAAAAAATTTTTTTCTTTTCAGGTATTCAGTTCTTCACAATGGAAACCACAGTGAACAGGAGAAACTAACAGTACAGATTGACACAGAATCCCAGGAATCATGTTTCTGACAAAGGTCATCCTATAATGAGGACCATCACTGGAAGGTGCCATTTCTTACCGCCCTGCCTGCGGCTCAGACCCAACCAGAGAATTTCAGGACTCAAATACTGGGAGTCGGACTGAACTATTTGCTCAAAGAGCTGGTGAACAATGAAGGAAAGAATAGTGATGCCAAAGGTATTTTGGTCTATATTTTGAGGTATTTCCATTTGTAGTGGAATGCTGGTAAAGTTTGCCCAATACTTTTTGGTTCACCTGGGAATACTATTTCCAAACCAAAAAAAAAAAAAAACACATCTTACAAGCTTTATATGGAGAGGCTGCCTTTAGATCTGGAGTGGCGACAACACTTCTGAAGTAACTGCAGAAACGTCTAAACAGCTCAGATGACACTTTGTTCAAAAGTTTTTTCCTTTTAATAAAAGAGAGTTAAGACTTATAAACATTCACATCACAGTATTAAAAGCTGGGCGCACAGCTAAGGGAATTATCCGCTTAAGTTTTTCTTTTAAGCAATGAACCTGTGATGATTTTAAAGTGTTAAAGTGAATGACGGACCTTTAACAATGAAAGCGAATTGATGAATGTGAGATGAAAGGATACCATTTCTGTTCAGATTCCAGCGTCTATGTAATGTGAAGAATGAAAGTCTATCCTTGGATAGGATCTATTCCAAAGGTACGGCACAAAATATATTTTTTTCTCGTTTGCAGACTCGATATACTTTACGTTCTGTAAAACATCTGAAGTGCTTTGAGCAATGAGATGCTCAACAAGTTCTTAGCTAAATCACACACAATTAAAGCACAGATGTGCTCATCTAAACACATGTGAGCGATCTTTGATCAGCGATGCCTTTCGCGTGCATCACTAAATCCGTTCATTTCCATAGTGATTTACATTCCAAGGGTCTTCTCTGACATAAACAACTCAGTATTTTATAGCTGCATGATGTCTGGTGACTGTATGTGTTACTGAGATGGCATACGAAATGACATATTCAGTAACAGCAACCAAATTTCTAAGCTGCTGTCCCAAATTGCTTTGAACGAAGATGACCACAGGTTCTTGAGTGGCTGAACGTGGATAAGACAATGTAGCTGTTCTTATGGTGCGTTCACACCTGACGCGAATGAAGCGTTAAGCGTGAGTGATTTACATGTTACGTCAATGCAAAGACCCGATAGACGTCCAGCGGTGTAATTTGCGTGTATTCGCTCAAATTGAACATTTTGGACGTTTGACGCGCATAACGTGTGATTTACGTGAATCGCGCAAGTTAAAAAAATCGAATCTTTGGCAGATATTCGCGTTGCATTAACCAATCAGGAGCTTTCTCTAGTAGTGACGTGATTAGTAATGCTTCTATTAAAGCAACAATATGTAGTTTTTTACCTTTAAATAATGTCTCTAAAATTATTTCAGTGATAGAACAACTTTTAACTGGACAAATTGTACTGTTGCTGCAACCTGAGCAACCTCCTAGCTGCTACAAGCACACTCTGAAAGTGGCGGTGGAGGGTAGGAAACACAGCCCCGCCCTTCCCCCTGCCTGCAGAAGAGTGTCTGATATCAGGCACTGTTGCGCTTTTCAACCACATGGGGGAGCTGTAAATCATTTTTACATGGAAACTACATAGTGTTGCTTTAATGTAAAGCTGCTTTGAAACAGTTACCAATTGTGAATAGCGTTATATAAAAAAATATAGGAGGAGGAAATACGAAATAACAATGGAGGACAAAAATTATTGTCACTGTATGTGGACACCCTGAGCTGTGCGACACATCTTTGTACTTTTATAGAAACAGGAATTAAAAGGATCTTGCTTGGAAGAAAGTAAGTGAGGAGGTAGGACAATCTGGTAAGTTGTTAAAAATGCTCTTTACTCAATTTAAGCTATATAGACAAGCTAGCTAAAGCCGGCAAATTGAGCGTATTCTGAATTTTATGCGCAAATGACGCAGATGTCACTCATAAATGAAGCAAGTTAACTAAAAATGTTCAAGCGCCCGACTACGAGTGAATAGTGTGATTTATTCGCTTCATTCGCGTCTGGTGTGAACGCACAGCTACAAACATTTTGAAAGAAATTATTCACGCAAACCTGTGACAAATTGGAGTATAGTCTGTTTTTTTACATGTATACAAACGTACGCACACAGTCTACAAATGCGCATACGCGGCCTACGCTTACAATGTACATGGGGTCTCAAAAATCTGGCGGTGCACGTACAATACACGCACACTCTTTTGAACAGTATGTGCGCACTCTTCTCACTCTTCACGAAATTTGCGTTACGCACTGTACGCAGACCCTCGCGTATACATAAAAGCGGGACTATACTTCTAGCTTTAACGGTAAAATATAGGGGAAATATACAGCTGCTAATGAACATATGTGTCATGATAAAACTAATTTCAGGGACATAATTTGAGTATGGTCCATTATTTTAAACGTAGACGAGGGTCCGCGTACAGTGCATGCGCCACAATTTTCGTCATTAGAAGATGCGTATATTTCAAAACTGCGTATGTAGTATGTAGCCCAGGAGATGATTCACATTTTGTCGCAATGCACATGCGTAAAAACGCCTGCGTACACGAACGCGTCACGAACACGATACTTTGCTAAGCTGTGCATTCGATTGTGTGCATATAAAAACACGTAAAAATACAGATTATAATTTGGGCTTACAACTCGTAAAGTAGTGCCATGGTTCCTTACAAAGCCCTGCCACAGCAGAACCAACCAAGAACAATTTACACCCCTGAAATCCAGCACTTATCAGTCTGTTCAACCTTTAACTGTGCCTCTGCCTAAAAATGAATACTAATTGTTGCTTGAATTGATCAAATAAATGTAAAGATTTTTAAATAATGAAGTTTTATGTGCCAGTCAGTTTCATGCGAGGAACAGTCGGTTTATTTGCAATTTTGCAGGGACAGCTGCACATCTTTGACCGAAATGTCAACATAAGAAAATATAAATATCAAAATGTACAGTCCTCGTATTCTTCATTGTTTCGAAACGGTGACCTCTCCTGCAAATAAAGCACTTGTAGCACTTTTTCTAACATAACAATTGTTGTATCCACAAGTCATTCAGTATTCTGGTCACGATGAATGAATTTAATTTCGTGATCAGTTTTCGTTAATGTAATCATTCGCTGAAGTGACGCGCATGTAGTGACGTGATAAAGGAACACATTAGGATCCTATGATCCTATGGTATATGTTATCATCAGACCTTTATTGCAAAGCCTGCTACATTACCCGGTACGAGGGAATGCCCACTTTAAAATTTCTGTATGTTTGTATCAACGGATATTTAATTTCTAAAAAAAATAGAGCTTAGTTTTTGAAGTCTATTTTGATTTTATTGTACATAGGAATATATTTTTATGCAAAAAATGACGTGTTCCTTTAAATGCATAGTCAGATGTGTTTCTTCTTCCAGTTTGGTAAATCAGCGGTGGCCATGAACTCAACAGTGTCATTCAAAGCAATGTCAGTCGAGCTGTGTACCAGGCTACTTGTATTTTTTTTTTACAATTGAACATGTACATGGTCGTGCCTTCACATCCATCATACAGATGTACAGAGCATTGTGATCTATACAGTGAAACTGTGCAAGTTAACACAAATACATGATGGTAGTGCTTTTACTATAAAGGACTCTGAAGAGTATTTCCCCGGTAAACCAGTCTGATAAGTTATATAAGTTAACCTTTCAATGTAGCATCCTTTGATCCTTGAAGTTCATTGTTGTTTTTAAAAGTAAGCCATTTTTGTTGGTTACAACAGAAAAAGCTTGCACATTGGATGTCATTGTGTTGTTCAAAATAGGGATGGAGATCGGTAAGGATTGAGGCTAAAAGAAAACCGGTGACTGAGCAAAAAGTAAAAAGCAGATCTCCCTTAAGTCACAAAATTCTGTTATAAGCACAGGTGGATGTAGAAATGTAAACATTTTGGGTACCTAAAACACTCCTACATGAGTTATTTTATCTAAAAGAGCTATAAAATATCATCCAAACATTAATGCCCAGCTACTGGACCTTCAGGGTTATCGATAATATCCGATTTTCATGTCAAATTGATTCCTACATTGCTTCGCCATGCGTACTTCTAACAGTTAACCTCACATATGAACCGTAATTGAACACCTCAGAGCCCTGAAGGCAGAAGTTTAAAGCATGAATGTGTTGTAAATCTCCCAACAAGTTGTAAAACTTTTGTAAACTCAGTATTTATTATGGTGGATTTAAGATTGATATTTTCATGTAAGGCTTCTCTTTCAGGGAGCTATGTGTATTACTTTTTCTGTTGCTATGTGACAGCTCTAAAAATGACAATTAAAGAATATATGATGTTATTAACTTTCGTGTGTGGCGTGTTTTGTCGAAATACAGTACATATATATACCTGTGAGCATGCAACAATAAACATATAATTCTCATACGAGGTCCTAGCACAATGATTTCCAAAATTTTTGTACATGCATTTTTCATCTTCATCATCTTAAACATTTGTCCAGTGCGAATTAAAAATGTCCAGTATATATATATATTTGCCTATAATATATGTCATATTTCCGGCACATGCTTGAGGTATTCAGCCAATCACAATGCACTGGATAGCTGGCCAATCGGAGCACACCACACTTTTCAGAATGATAAGCTTTGTAGAAAAGGGTTGCGTTTCAGAAAGAATAATGTACAGTATGTGAAAAATTATGTTTTTTTCCTTAAACCATGTGAACATTCACTGTAAAAAATAAAAAGTTGACTTAACTTCAATTTTCAAGGCAACTTGCTGCACAGCTTTTTTGAGTTTACTCAACTCTTGGATGATGTAGTTCATCTAACTCAATTTACTGAATTTTGGAAATTCTAAAATCTTTGTTCAGGTTAAAGAACATTTTGAAGTTGGATTTTTTACAGTGTTGCATGAAACTACCAAGTTCCTAAGGTGACATTGGAGTAAAAAAAAAATCTAAAGTTTAGTTTCATGTGCTCACGTGAAACTTTCACGTGCAGAATTATTTTTGAGTTTAGTTTCGCATGCTCACGTGAAACTTTTACGTGCGCACATGAAACTATCGCGTGAAAGCGAAAGTTTCACGTGCGCACGCCAAAGTTTCACGTGCGCATGCGAAACTAAACTTTATTTCATTTTTGCTCCATGTCCTCTTAGGGGCTCCGTATTAAACCAAGTACACAACTTAATAGGTGCTCTTTTAATATTAAAGGTGTAGCGGAGGATTTTCTAAAATTTTAGAAAAGAAAAAAATGCAATTGTGCAACACTCCTGATTGACAACTAGGAGGACCAATAGTCTTTGATGATCCACCCGGAAAAAGAAAATCCTCCGCCATACCTTTAATATGGAATGATCTCACTATACAAATGTTTACCGTTCCAATATGTGGCAGTATTTTGCATCTTCAGGGAAGGATACCCAGCAGGTAATTAATTATACATTTTCTCCTTCTGAAAAACAACAGACTGACAGTGAACTCTTAAATAATGAGGTGCAGACTGCCCCGGTCTTCTCCCAGTAGAGCCTTCAGCTCAGCATTCACATTTGGCAATGCCAAAGCCTTTACCATTTTGATGGACCATAAGCTCTCCATATGCCCTCCTGGGCCACGTTCACCGAACTTTGCCCTTAACATTACGGCACCCATATATGTTTTTGGTACGGTAGGTCAATGTTTCCAGCTGGCTGTGTGCTAGATTTGAATGGATTGGAAGAAATCGGAGTGACCCATTGTCCCGCCTTCATGTCCTGGGTACTGAAAGAGGCATCTGCAGGGTTGAGGAAGGTCTTTTCATCTGATTGCATTTTCAAACGACGTGCTGAGTTAAGTGCTCCCTCGTCAGGCCTTGAGAACGATTTTTTGGGGTGAAATTCTCAAAATGCTTCATTTACACAACCCCAGATGTCAAGTGTGATAATGGGCTTTGTGTGCTTTCTGTTAATCAAAACCAAATGGGGAGCCAGCCGGCCAGTGGAAAATCGAACATAACAGCGCTTAAACACAGAAGCCGGTAGTTTTACGTGAAACTATCATTTTGCTTTTAAGGTCTGTTTATTGCAAATCATCTGCAAGGTTATTTTGCTTACAATAATGTTCTTGAGGGATCTTATCATATTTGAGGATTTTTGTCTTTAACTTTTAATTGTAGGGAGAAATGTAGACGTAAGCTTTATATGGAGTCTTAAGTATATGGAGAAGCCGTGCAATGAGAATGATTTACAAGAGAATGTCAAGTTAATGCTATTAGCTTTGTTTTAAACAAACCACATGCCATGTGCCCTTTGTTCTGGACTCTGATAAGGACTTAAATGACCCTTAAATAACTCCTCATATAAGTTTACTTTCAGGTTCGGTCATTTGCTGGATAACTGAGGGCTTTTCTTTTAGACAAGACACTCAAACAGCTTTAATGACACATATGCAATGGAAACTTAATAGGGTGTTGTTATCCTCTCAGAAGTTTATAACATTGACCTTAGATTGAAATGCTTTCAAAGCAAGTCTATCACACGCATATTTTCCTCATATCTTGCTTTTGCTTATTTCTAAACCACTGCTGGATACTCTAGACCCCAAAGACAAGACTTAAATGAATATTCCATTTTCTTAAAAGAAAAATCCAGACAATTCACTCACCACCATGTCATCCAAAATGTTGATGTCTTTCTTTGTTCAGTCCAGAAGAAATTATGTTTTTTGAGGATGTTTCTCATTTTAATGGACTTTAATAGACACCAACAATTAATACTTAACTCAACACTTAACACTTTTTTTCAACGGAGTTTCAAAAAACTATAAACAATCCCAAACGAGGCATAAGGGTCTTATCTAGCGAAACAATTGTCATTTTTGACAAGAAAAATAACAAATATACACTTTTAAACCACAACTTTTCGTCTAGGTCCGGTCCAGCGCGACCTAACGTAAATGCGTAGTGACGTAGGAGGTCACGTGTTACATATATAATATATATTTTAAACAATAAACTGCCACAAAGACATTAATTAGTATCAGTTGACATACAACAACGTAGGAACGGTCCTCTTTCAACACACTTGTAAACACTGGGGCGGAGTTTCGCATTCGTCCTCTGTGAGCTCTTGACGTCATGACGTATTGTGTGGGGTCAGCTGGCGCATCACGACCAGATCTACATGACGAGAAGTTTTGCTTTAAAAGTGTATATTTGTTATTTTTATTGTCAAAAATGACAATCGTTTTGCTAGATAAGACCCTTATGCCTCGTTTGGGATTGTTTATAGTCCTTTAAAACTCCGTTGAAAAAAACTGTTAAGTGTTGAGTTAAGTATTAAGTGTTGGGCTCTATTAAAGTCCATCAAAACTAGAAAAATCCTGCAATGTTTTCCTCAAAAAACATAATTTCTTCTCGACTGAACAAAGACAGACATCAACATTTTGGATGACATGGTGGTGAGTAAATTATCTGAATTTTTCTTTTAAGAATATTGACTAATCCTTTAAGGTTAAAGTATCAGTCCTGTATTTTCATTGGTTGAGCCACTTTTAAAGCTACTGTATAGTGGTTTCTGCTATATATCACCATTTGTTGTGTTTAATTGTACTATAAAAAATAAAATGACATAAATGAAACCTAAACTTGGGACTGCATTACACCAGTATTACTGCGCCACTGCGTCTGCGTGGCTTGCCAAACACTTTGTTGAATTGTTTCTGAAGAACTTCATTGCTCGGAAGAAGATTTAAATTATTTATCATTTTTATTACATTTTTCTTGCTCTGTGTTTATTTTATGAAACCATTTTTCCGCCCATCCATCTGTTCTTTAAACCCATGTAAGGGATTTTAGGCACGAACAATGCGAAAACATTGTTGCATGCTCCACATTTAAGTACAATTGATTATAAACTATAAATATTATTTCAAACATTCTCCACAATTTCCTATGAAAGAGAAGCAAATATTAGCCCAAAAGGGAAGTACTTGGTATTGATAATGATCAGTTATATTTATGTGAATCAAATAAATGATTTGGGGTATGATTTGATATCTTAATAGAATCAGAAATTTTGAGCATAAACTACAAACAATGTCACATGTGATATAAACAAGACTTTATTAACTAGACTAAACACATACTTTCCCAATACACACACACGCGCACACACACACACACAGTTTAGCATTGAAAGAAGGCTTAGGCAAAGTAAAATAAAGCATGAAGTTATTAAAATAGTTTTTGGAAATTCACCAGACCAACAGCCTATTTTCAGTTACGTAATTCTAATGCACCTTGTGAAGGGATTAATGATGCCTGCATGTCTTGCCTATTAAAAGATAATGTCCTCATGCAGATTGATGAGGCGTCAGTTGATTTAGGTTGAAAGTTGTATCAATAATTGAGATAAGAGAGAACCGGTTTGATGCAGAGGATTTTTGGTAAATGAAAGACAAGGCCGCACTCCGGCACAAACTTAGGGGTCCGGGTGAAGACTTAAAGGCCACCTATGGTCCGATTCACGCTTTTACATTTCCTTTAGTGTGTAAGTGTGTATTAGTACATCAATATGCAAAAGGTACGAACCCCAACATAAATCTCTTTTCTTGGACTACAACAAACACACGGATTGTAGGCAACAGTTTACTTCCTGGGATTGATGATGTAGACAAGACCGACATTTTCATAATTCCTCTCGCTTCGGACTCACAGCCTGTAAGTTAACTCTTGTTAGCAACCAAATCTTTCAAACATGGTAAGGAGCGTCACATTTCCGGCTGACGTCAGAGGTATTAAGGCTAATCACAACGTACAGATTAGCTGGCCAATCAGGGACACAGAGCTTTTCAAATCCGTGTGTTTCAGGAAGAGAGTGAAATCTGAAGATACAAAAATATATGGTGTGTGGAAAATAATGTGTTTTTTGAACCATAAACCATTCAAACACATTGTATTATACTAAATACACAAAATAATGTTGTTTTAAGCAACGAAATAGGTGACCTTTAATATTAAAAAAAATATTAACTAAAGACTAAAAATACTAAAATAACCAAAAGTGATGTATCTATAATCGAAAATTTCCCAGACAATGGTCTTTAAACTGTTTGGATGTCACACAAGAGGTGAGTGACCCAGGTTGTCTTCAATCATCCTGTTCTGAATATGCAAGTCGATTGGATGAGAACAAAATATTACCAAAATATAATGTTTATTGCTGTTTAGGAAATCAAAAATGCAACTCATCGATATCGAACATGGTCTTAATCTTAAATGAGTAAGTCTGGATCACATACAGATAAAACAGAACAACATTCCCGTCAAGTATACAAGTGAATATATATGGCTAATATGGTATATGCTTTCCTTGTTTGTCTTAAAGCACTGTAGGTAAAGGGGGAGTGAGTCTCCTTACATTCCTTCGGGTTGTAAACTGCCTTATCTTGAAGATTTGCGATGGGTTGCTAACTTGCTATGGTCACCAGAGGCCTGGTTCTGCATCTACATTTACATTTAGGTATTTAGATGTATCCAAAGCAACTTACAAACATAAGGGAAAACAAGACCTAAGGGGGCAATAATAATAAAAGTGCTATATAAGTGCAAGTTACTTTCAGCTTACAAAGTGCCAATGGCAATGCTTGTGGCGTGTTTTGTGACTGCATGTTTTGTCGACGCATATGGCGACTCACAAGAACCAATGATCGTCTTGCCCACGTGAAGCCAGTGTGCCGCCATTTTCATCTAGGTTGCACTTAAATGCAGCATTTCGATAGCAAAATTTAAAAATGTATATTGTTTCAATCCAAAAGGCATAGTAACTCACCGGAGTCCTATGGATATTTCTGATGGGCTACAAAAATCAGCTATTTAATGCCTATACTATTCATTCAACCCAGGGACAAACCTAGCTGTTAGGTTAAATTAACCCAGAAAATGTACATATTTAACCTAACAATGAATTACATTTTGGGTTTAAAGAACCTATATAGGTTACATTACAACCCTACAGGATGGGTTTGCCTATCAGGATGTTGTTTAAGAGTCTAGTTAGGAAATGCTTGGTGTGTGCATACACTTACATATGTTGTCACTGTGACGGTACCTTTAAAAAAGGTCCTTAATTTTGGTACAGACATGCACCTCTGAGGTATCACCTTTTAGGGACCAATGTGTACCTTTGAGGTACCAATATGCACCTTTTAGGTACTTTTTAAAAAAGGTACCGGCCAAGTGACAATTTTTGTACCTTCTTGTACCTTTTTTTCTGAGAGTGTTCCTGTAATAGACAAATGTGATCCTGTCTGTGAAATCCACTCTAAAGTCTGATAATCTAATGATGAGATGAGAAGCATCAAAGTTGGATTTCAATCAATGATTTTAATCTTTGTCATTACCTTAGTCAGTCGATGTTAAAGATATCAATTTCACAAAACATTCTTTATGTAGGATGATTTTATGTAGAAAATAGTAAATAAGTTGGGTTTTCACGGGCAGGGTCACAAATAATAACCCTGATAATGGTCACAAAACATGGGAGAATGATTATAAATATGGTGTAATATTTACAAACTGCCTATTTCTTTATTTTGGTACTATTTCATGTTTGTTTATTTTATTTAAGTATTTTCACTCTACATACTTCATATTCTGTGTCCTGATGCTTACAGCCCTGGATCAAAGCACTGCGCTGATAAATAGACCAATAACTGTTTGAAACAGTCTGAATGTCATTTTATAAATATAAATAACTTATTAAAGATGCTGAGATGCTGTTAAATAATAAATAAGTGAATAACGTAATTCAAAAATCTGACTCATCTCAACCTTACAGTCTCCTGATCGCTGCTGGATAAAGAGTCTTATACTGCTCTCTGCTGTTCACTCCATCAGTTCTCCCAGTAAAACCATTACTTAGTTCCTGAATGCCAAGAAGACAGTGTTTTTATCACTGGTGACCCTGCTTGTGGAAATCCAGCTCAAGTCATTTTTTGTGATTTATTGTTTACTATATAAATCATCCTATATAATGAACATTTTGTGAAAATATAACCTTGATATATTTAATATTGACTGGCTAATGTCATGTCAAAAATTTAAATCAATGTGAAGTCAATGAATGAAACCAAAATTTGATGCTCATCTCTTTATTTGATTTTGAGACTTCACAGACATGGTCACATTAAAGGGGACATTTCACAAGAATTTTTAAAGATGTAAAATAAATCTTTGGTGTCCCCAGAGTACGTATGTAAAGTTTTAGCTCAAAATACCCCACAGATCATTTATTATAACATGTTAAAATTGCCACTTTGTAAGTGTGAGCAAAAATGGGTGTGTCCGTTGACCGAGTGCCGTGGTTAGATAAAGGGGCGGTATTATCCCCTTCTTACATCACAAGAGGAGCCAAATTTCAATTACCTATTTTTTCACATGCTTTCAGAGAATGGTTTACTAAAACCAAGTTACTAGGTTGTTCTTTATCACATTTTCTAGGTTGATAGAAGCACTGAGGACCCAATTATAGCACTTAAACATGGAAAAAGTCAGATTTTTATGATATGTCCCCTTTTAGGACTGCAGTCTATTGCTGTTATTTGTTATTTGTGTTTAAAATTTCATGAGCTACACAGTTGTAGACAAACTTTGAAAAATATTTTCTATTGTATGAATTCAATATTAACTAATATATCTGCTTATATTGTATAATAACAAAGTAATTGCACAGATCTTGTGATAAAGCTCATGATTTTCAATTTAAGGAGATGAATGGCATAAAGTTTCTCACTAAATTTCTATTCATCCTAATGTTAATTAGCAAACCTTGAGAGTGAACTCTCAATATAAAACTCTAAGCTTTGTTCTCCAGGTAATGACTTTAAAAAAACTGTTTTTATAGGCTGTATTTAGTTTAAAGGATCTGTGAAAATGAAATAATTGAAATGAATAAACTATAGGAGAAAGCTGTAAAAGCCTCCAGGATGAGTCATCTCATTGATCTGAATAGCTTGACACGAGTGTCATGGGCTCACAAGTCACTGTGTTTTCAAACAATGTGACAATGTAGGTCAATAATTTATAAGGTTGGAGAGTAAAATGTCCAAAGTGAAGGTCAGTTTTAGAGAGAGAAAGTTTCAAACATTAAGACCTTTAGTAAAGGTTTGATTGGCACAGCATGTATTGGCACAGTAAAAGTATATACACATACATACATTGACCATTTCAATGGTCACTTTCAGTTTTTCTAGATTTACTATTTATTATAGGTATGTGTTTAGGTAAAATTATAATTTTTGTTTCATTCTGTCAACAACATTTCTGCCAAATTCTTAATAAAAATTATGTTTTTATTTCCATTTATTTACTATTAATTGAAATGGGGAAAACATGGTCAAATTAACAAAAAAAGATGCAGTGAAACAAAATTCGAATTCATTTCTCAACAACAATATATACTAGTCTACATTTGAAGTGTACCAAAACGTTCATCAAAGTTGTCCTAAGACAAGAATGGGTATTGGTATTGGTTTTAAGAAAACTTGTAGGAAAGGTTTTGATCCACTTCAAATGTTGACTAGTGTACTAGTGTTTTTACATCTATTTAAGGATTTAAAAAAAATCAACAACCCTGATTTTAGTCACATCTTTCATGGGTCCTGCTGTTGGGTGACTTTATGTCACTCCAGACATTTGCTTTTGTTCAAATTCAACATACACTGGACTGAAATGGACAATACATCTAGAAATGAAAATTAAGACAATGGACTGGTTACTTAATTTTTTCTGGGGCTATATATATATATATATATATATATATATATATATATATATATATATATATATATATATATATATATATATATATATATATATATATATATATATATATATATATATATATAGGATGCAGACATATAAATATATTCTTTATACATTTCACTGTATTTATTTTCCTGTAACTGTGTGACAAATAAAATCTTGAATCTATATGGGGTATTACAGGCACTGCACATTTAAACATTTAAATGCAGATTTATTTCTATAGCATATTTCACATTCCTGCACAAAGCAACTTTATGTAAAAATAAACATTTTAGAAGACACAGTAAAGACACTAAATAAAATAAAACTGTATATTAATAGAAAAAAATGTATAGCAATATACACATAGAATACATCAGATGCTTTAAATTACAGTTAATAAAAGAACAGGCAGAAAGACATCTTCATCCAGAGTACCTGAGAGGGCGGGTCATTACTGTATTTATTTACTGTTAGACATATTTCCAATAATATTTCCAGTCATTTATGTTGAGAATTTTCTTACATTGTGCATATTTGTAATAAAACACATAAGGAAATAATTCTGATTCTGATAAAGCACAAGATTTCTTGTTTATTTTGAGATTTTGCACATAATTTATAAATAATAAGTAAGTGTTCTGACACCTAGACACGACTTAAAACCTATAAATGTAAATGTATTCATTCAATTATTATTATTATTATTATTGCTGTTATTTTTATTGTTGTTATTATTATTATTATTATTTACATAAGCTTATACATTTCTAACTTTTATTTTGAAATATATACCGGAAGTAAGAAGAAAAAAGCTGAACGTGTTTGTCCTCCTCGCGCTGGTCTGGCACGTTTGCTTTTTAACCAACAAGTCGTAATTTTCTGTTTCACAGAAGAGCAAAACGCGCGAAGAAAACAAAAATGTAAGTAAAATCTCACTTCAATCGAGAGTCAGAAGACATCGTGAATTTCAAATAATCTTTAACCTCTGCAGCGGCAAATGTTTATTGCCTAATGTCTGCAGGATTGGGCCTGTTCGTGCCTGTTTCATTTTCACTCTAGCTTAACGTCTTCCAGTTTTCTCTTTGCATTTCGTGCTTAGCATAGCCGACCTTTTCAACCTAAACCTTTGTGTTTAGGAAATGTTTGTCTATAGTACACAAAGTATAATGCACACCATTTGGCTGTCTTTGAAATCGATGAACGTTGTATGCGCATCGTTTTTAGTCTGGGATGCATTCCTCGACAGCCACTTTCATTGTTTAAAGGTCTCTGCATGCATTTTAAAATAATATCTAAAACTGATTTTCATAATTATGTAATTGATGCTGTTTTAAAACGCATGTAAATACCAACAATCCTGTGAGATGTTCTTTGGTCAACGCAGTCGGTTGTGGGATTGTATTTTCTTTGAAGGCCGCCTATCTTGTTTGGCTTTCTATCACGAGCAGTCGAACTAACGTTAACGTTAAATAGTTTAGTGTCATTCTTGTATCAGTGTTGGTAGTTTTATATGCATTACAGGTCGTTAAATGTATTGCAAGTCCGTGTAAAGTCAATTCAGATAATTAATTCTAAATTAATTGCTATGAGATTTTTGGTTTCTGAGATACTCGGTTTCACTGAAGGAGCTGATGCGAATATTCATAAACTTTCCGAGCATGTGCATTAAAAAAAATGTGATTTGTTTTATTACTATTTTATAGTCGAATGTAGGTTCCATAAACTTAAAAAATGTTACATTCAATTGGTTCGTTCTACCCGGAACACAAACTCTGTGATTGGGCCACTAGACCCCCGTTTCTTTACAGGCAATTCTGCTTGTGACGGCAAGAACAAAGATGGGCCAAGTCCGTCACCACAACAGAAGGCCCGCCTCTCCCCTCATTGGATTGGACAATGGAAGAATGCGGATGACGTTCAGTGCTTTTCGGCTCTCAGCCCTCCTTCAAATACGCGAGCTGTGGCAGGCGACAAAAATGCAAGGCGTTCAACACGCATAACATAAATCCATAGAAAATCGTTCAAAAAAGGTGCCTGCATCTGCCATAAACGTGTTTGGTGTGATCGCCCCCTTAGTGGGTTTACTGGCCAAGCTGCTTTATCTTTGGCTGTTGCACTGCTACTGTGGGTTACACGTGTGAATGCTGCCTGCACGTCAACGCAGACAAAGACACACAAATATGAATAAAAACAGCCTAACGCCTGATTTATAGTCGTGCGTAAGCTCTACGCCATAGCCTAAAGTGAACCTTGCAAAATTTTTAACAGCGCGTCAGTTCTACGCGGACCCCAAGCGCTGTGATTGGTCCACCAGAACCCCTCTCGTCATAGGTATTTCTAAAAAAAATTGCGTCATAGGTATTTCCATTTGCGATGGTGAAAACAAAGATGAGCCAAGTTGAGGAGTGATTTAACTCAAACTGCAATAAAAGTCGCTGTTTATTCCATCATTGCTGGTCTTCTCAAATCATACACAACAAATTGCTTTTTCTTCTTCGTTTGTGGGTTAACTTGCCAAGCTGCTTCTTCTTTGACGGTCACGCTGCTACTGTGGTTACACGCGTGGTTACTGCCTACCAGCGGTCTGCGCCGTGTGTTTGCACGACGACGCAAAAGTATAAATGAAAACCGACGTGGAACCTACGCCGTCGGACCTACGCACAACTATAACGAGCCCTTAAGAGGCAATCTAATAGATTGTGGAAGTTTATTAAAGTTACGAGTATCTCAGAAACCAAAAATCTGGTAGCACCGGTGTGGTTTAAGCACCCGACAGCAGACATGTCCCCAGCGTTTGAGAGGAAAGGATCCTGCTTATTTTGTTTTTCATCATTTAAATTTGGCTGGCTGGTTAACACATTTTTCTGTGGTATGATGAACCTAGAACACATTTAATATCACTTTACATGGATTTTATTAAGTCCTGGTGTGAAATGTGAATTTTTTAAAATTAAAAGTACTGCATAGTTATTGATCCTTATCTTCAATGTGCATTTTTAACAAATTGACACTTCATGATCCTAATCTGCAATTTACATTTTTAACAATTAAACACTTCTTTACTACTGTGCCTACACAGTAACTTGGGTTGTTTGATGATCCAAAGCAGGACTTGCAACAAAGCATCATTTTCAAGTATTTTTCAGACTATACCATCTGCTTTTTGAAGTCTTATTCAGAATAACCACCACCATTATCAATTGTGGTTAATTAACTGAGTAAAGTTTGACTTCTTTGAATCAAGATGCACTTTTTTGCCAGGTTTGTTCTGTTTAGAAAATATTCACTCTTCCAAACGTCCGTTGTTTTACTTGTAATCCACCTTGATCTTAACATCATGTTTTCTCAAGAGTTAAATTGGGTCCATAAAGGATAAGTTGTGTCTATTCATCATTAAATATGTTTTCATTCCTGGCCATCACATTTGTAGTTAAATTATACAGCTTGATATTTTAGAAACATTAGTACCAATATCTTTGGTTTCTTCCTTGCCAAGAAATTGCATTACATTCCATGTCTTTCCCACATTTAAGGATTTAAATTTGATTCAAATTTCTTTCCTATTGCACTTTCCTTTTAAATGGTGCTTATTAATCCTTGTGGAACTTGTAAATCTTCATTTAATGGTGTAATTGGTCGCTATACCAAACTTTCCATTTGTAACCCTGTAATTTTGACCTTTATTACTTGAATTGTATCAGTTATGGAGCTTATGTCTTGCTTTCCTGTGCCACTGCTAACCATTTCCTTGAGCATGCTAGAAATCATTGCTCCGTTGTGTTTCTGCAGACCCGTTTCATTCAGGAGGAGCGCACTTTTCTCTGCACTCAAGTGTCTTTGAGATCCAGACTTGTATTGACGGATCGTCCTTCCCCGGACTTGATTTGCTTTGTTCTTCTTATATCCCGCTCATCTAAAGTTTTATCATTTTAAGGCCATGTCCCAAAAACTGAGCAGCGATGGTACACAGAAAGGCTTCGCCATTGGCCGTGGGCTTTTGGCTGCTGCTGAGACTTTGAACTTTAGTATGGGTGAAAAACACTCAGATCCTTACGGGTCTTCTTCCCAGTCCCGCAGCGGCATGTCCAGTTTGCTCGGAGGGGAGGGAAAAGACCATGACTCCCAACTGCCCCGCCGAGCAGGCAGTCACCTTAGCAATACCATGAAACTCTTTGCCAGCCTAGGCCTCTCACCAACTGATTTAGATGCGCTGGCACAGGTCCCAGAGGAGAACATCAGTGTGGAGACCTTACCCCGTCTTATCATGGAGCTTAAGAACCGCAAAATGGAAGCCGGTCGCCGCATGGGTGGGGATTTGTCGACCCGTTCTTCAGAGACTTCATACAGAAACGACAGAGAAGATTGGGGTGATACCCAGGGCGGAAGAATGGACCGCTCCGGCGGGCAGTCTCAAAACCGATCGCAGGGCGACATCGGTTACAGTTCCACACAAGACACGTCTAGTCGAGGATTCGACATGTTAGATTATGGCAGCGGTGGCAGTAGAGACCGGCAATATTCTGATCTTTCCCGTGATTCCTACCGCGGCCTTGGCATGTCTACATCATCATCATCCGACGACATGTTCATGCAAAGAAGAGCGGGCACCCCGTCTAATGGCAAAGTACAGGATTTCTTGGGAGTCATGCCTCTCATGTTTCCTCATGTGTGTGCCCTTTGTGATTTTGATGTACACAATTCCATGGTGAGTAATTTAAGGCGCTGTCCTTTTACACACACACACACTCACACACATCCTTTACCTGACCAGGTACTACACATGATGGAGAAGACCACTTTTAAAAATCATGTTGAATTTGAATTGCCACATCTTACTGTTGCTTACTATTCTCATTGAAGAACACATTGGGTGACTACTAATACTTACACACTGTTGTTAGATGTTATTGCTTGGTCATTATATTTGGCTTTAAATAAGGGTTATGTAAATAACACACATTCCAGATTCTTTTCTGAACATATTGACTTTCCTTCTACTTTAGTTATAACACTTCTCATTGTTTTAATGTTGGATACGGGCCATATTGTTTTAGTATTCTGGATATTTATTTTATCATTTCCTGTGTTTGTAAAGGAATGGACTCAACACACAACCGGGATTCGTCATTCTGAAAACCGCAGACTCCTCCTGCAAATGTAAGTAAAGGTTATCAAGCTTCAAATGAGACTTGAAAGCACCTTATATGTTAACACAAATATTACACATCATTTAATAGTTTTGTATGACGTTCAAAAGACGAGTGAAGGTATTTTTATTTAGAGAAGTGGTTCTCAAACTTTTCCGACATGTGCCCCCCGTCTATGGTGCTTCCCTTAATGGCCCGTCCCAAAGAAAATTTATGACATAAAACATTACAAAACTCATTAGTTAAATTAAACAAAACATTCAATTATACAATGTAGTGCCGGTGGTTAGTAGCCTAACTTTTCTGGGGTTTAATTAAAATGTCACAACCCCCAGTTTGAGAACCACACGATTATCTCCGTCATGATGGTTAAAACCCACTGTGATAGGTTTGATATATTACACAGCTGTTGGTTGTCACATTTTACTTGAAAACTGTGGTAAATAAACATATTTGTTTGTGAATTATTACATGCTCACTTCTATTCATTATTAATGAATAAAGTAGAAGTTTACGAGTAATTTCACAATGGTTTTATTAAGTTATTAATCATAAACAAAATGCTTTAAAAGGTGTTTACCACCTTAATGCCATTTTATTATGAAATAGTTATTGTAAAGCAAAAATGTATTGAAAATAATGACACTAAATTTAATCTAGCACAAAACTATTCGAGACACTGTAATACTTCTCTATGTAACATGGGGGTGTGCAATATTGGTGCAAAAATGTATGTCGGTATATCTGATTTTGATGTTAACGATGAAAGATTATATTTGTATCTACAAAAATGTGTTTGCGATATTGTTCCAGCTCCCTCTTACAAGATGTCAGTACGATTAATGTTGTTAATGTTATTAATAGAAAGATGAAAGTTAAAAACTCTTGTTTCCTGTTGTTTCGTAGGTATCCGGATTGGGATCCCCACATGCCCTCCAGTCGCATGTATGTCATAAGTACTAAATCCTGCGTTATTAATGGGCGGTTCACATTTCGCATCTTTTGCGCGTGCAATTACGTTATTTTGAATGTAGACGTACAGCAAGCGCCCTCAAACAGAGGGTATGCATTGACGTTACTTTTCCACATGACCACCAAGAGCTCGCCCGGTTGAGTGGCAAAACATGCAACAAAATGGCTGGTTTTCGTAGCGGCTGCTGCGAAAATGGCAGTAAAACTGACTATTATTAGCTTAAATTGAATTTAGTTAGACTTGATAGCAGAGGTGGACAATACTTAGTTACATTAGTTATATTTTCCAAGCATTTGTGCTTTATTAGGGTGTTTGTATTGGGGAAAAAATGTACTTCACTACATTCTAAAGCATAGAATCATACTGTGTATTCTTTAATATTGCGTAGTAATATTTATTTAATACCCAATTACATTTAAATTGTGTACTTGAGTAAAAGTGCGTTAATGTACTTAAATATTAAATGTAAAACAAAAACGTAATATTTATGAAACGTAATAGAGTAAAAATGATGATAATATGCTTTGGAATGCAAGTTTTCCAAAGAAAAACACGGATAAAATACAAATTCTTGAAAAATACGAAAAAAAAGAACATCTGCTTGATTATCAACCCGTCTGTGGACATTGGAATGAAAGATCAATTTACTTCTCCTTTCGGTGTTTTTTGGCAGTCTGTTTTTGTTAATCTGTTAGTACTGTCTATCGCACAACAGCTTTTTTTTCCCATTTCGACGCGTTTTCATTGTGTTTTCGTCGATGTCACGCTGTATTCAAATGCTGCCGCTTTGTCTTTTGCCACTCAGTGGGGGTAATCGCAGTGCCTCTCGCCGATGGTGAAGTCATGTGCATACCCTCTATAGATAGCAAGGCACTCTTTTTTTCAGGCACATCACGCCACAGCAAGTTGAAAATACTTGAAGATTTTAGAATCCCACTTTGGAAATTAGTAGGTTTTAGATTCGAAACGTGATCCGCCCCTAAGTGTGAGACATAGAAAAGTTGCTTGGCGTCTGTACAATTTTTGTGTAGGTTAGACCGTTAATGATGAATTTCTCTCAGGTCGACTTCCCTATCACTCAACACAAAAAATCGATCGGATGGATTGCTGGGAGCTGCACCGGTCGGTGTTGGTCTACAAAGAACTGGGATGAGCTCCAACTGGGGTAATAAATCTTTATGAGGATACAGTGAGAGAAAAGCAGCTGCTATGTTCTGACACATATGTTTTTATAAAATCTGTAGAGGAGTCTAATGCGGTTTTGTTTTTCGATGGGTGTCCATTGTGGCCTACAGTTCTTTAGGTAATAGTTTGGAAAATTAAAGCATTGGTTAATGTAAATCACTGTCTTTAGGGCCGGATTCCGGTATGGGGATGACAAGTAAAGTGACATCATATGCAACAGCACCTAAGGTAATTATCTACTAAACGTAATCTGCTGATTAATCTTCAAAGCCATTATACTGGTCACCTTGTGTACTTTGTATGTTTTGAAATGTTTGGCTACCTTACACGTTGGATAAACAATACATTGTACTTAACAAATATTTTGACTTTTTTTTTTTTAGATAAGAAGTAGAGTGGTTGTGGCCAAATATGATAGAAAACCAATGTCATCAAACACCCTGTTTGCTTTGGCAAAACCGTTTGGCGCCATCCGAGAACATCTTGTACTAAACAACAAGGTAATAAGCCGGTACATGTATACACAATTGTTAAAGTCTGTATTTAGGGTTTGAATATGATTTCATGTTAATATGTTCCATAATCAATTTTTACATTTTTCTTTTTTAAGGCTTTCTTGGAGCTCGAGACACATGAAGAAGCTTTGGCCATGGCTAATTATTACCATCGTAAACCTGCTATATTGCATGGGAAAGAGATAAAAATTTATTTGTCAAAGGAATTGTTGGTGATTGAGGTAAGATAACATGAAATTACTTAAGTTAGATTGTATAAATACAAGTAGGGCCTGCAATCCTGTATTACGACTTTACTCACAAACCTTTACTGTTTTTTATGAATGCAGAAAGCACGAAGACCAGACAAACGAACTAGACAAGCGATGGGAGTTGGGGATAGCAAAGTGGTGTTTTTCTCCAATTTACCACGAGGGGCTGACCAGAAAATGGAGCTTCTGACTATATCTCGTAGATTTGGTATTGTCGAAAAGCATCTTTTCCTAAATGATGAGGTAGGGTGTAAATACAGCACATCTTTCCAGAACATCTCCATTAAAACTTTTCCTGATCAAATGAATAATTTTTTAACAGGCATTTGTTGAAATGAGCAATGCAGAAGATGCTGAAATGTTGGTGAAGTACTACACTCTCCATCCTTTGACAATCGGTAAAAGCTCTGTCAGGCTGAACATCTGCGCAAAATACAAGACTCTAACGTAAGTCTTCAACCCATTTCCAGATAAGACATTAATATTTATAAAAAGAAAAGAAACCCAATGTGGTGTATTTATGTTCCAGGGTCCCACCAGGCAAGGGTCAAGGAAGGGTGGAAACCACACGAAGGAGTAGCGACAGCACCAGCAGAACTAGTGACAAATCTTCATCGAAAAGTCAGAGATCCTCTAGCTCCAAAGCTAAAGAGAGTTCGGATAAGAAGGTAGAGGTATCTAAGCAGGAGGATGAAAATGAAGCCAAGAAAGAGGAATCTGGAGACGAAGAAGCTGATGTTATGGAAGCACGGGATGGAGATGAAGAGGATTTTGTTGAAGAGCCCTCTGCAGAGGAGGAGATCCAATCCTGTGAGCCAGAAGAAAGCAGTACACAACCAGATCCTGAGACAAATATAGAGCATGAAGACCCTGAGGAACAACAAGCCAATGATGGCACAGATGATGCAGACGCTGTGGAGGACCAAGAAGAGACTGAGGAGAAACAGGAAGAGGCACAGATGGAGGAGCCTGCGGTATCTGAGACTGAGCAGGGGGAGAACACGGATGAGCTTCCTAAACAACAACCAGAGGAAGAAAATGGTGAACAACCAGAGGATGAAGTTCCTGAAGAGGACGATACACAGCAGGTAAGAACTCATTAGGGCTGTTATACCTGGGATTATTAACATACGTTTTGGTCGATCGGATCACAAGTGGAAGAGAGAGACACATCCACCTGGTATTTTGATCAGTCTCTTTTGTCCACTTTTGATCGCTTCTGTCCTGATTACTTTGAGGGTGTGGTCTGTGGACGAGTTAGACTAACTACATCAGACTTCGTACTTCCGCTCAATTTCAGTTTGCTTCTGTACTCAGTCTGGAATGGCAAACTTTCTCCCAGTTTCCTCCGGCTCCGCAACAGCCAGCCAATTAACGAACAGAGGCGCTGAATTTAAGATCCGAATTTAAGATTGTAATTTAGGTCAGGGAAATCCAAAACGGCAGCGGGCATGGAGACACAGGATGCGATTTGCTCTGTTGTGGATTTGTTTTAATTTGTTTTCGCATCATACATGTGTTTACACTAGGGCTGTCACCTTTTATTCGATATTCGAATATGCATTCGAACATGACGTGAAATATCCGTATTCGAACTATAAATAAACCATCCGGTTTTTTAAATGCCATGTGTAGCGCATTTTTTACAGTAACACTTCGTAATAGGAACGAGGCTGACTGTGCATTCACACCGCCACTGGCGAGAGCATCAATAAAAGCTCTAGCTGCCCTGCCAATGATGCTAAAGAAAAGGTGTAGTGGACGCTCTGACGCTCAAAATCGAATGCATCCTTCCGATTGGTTGCCGCCGAACATTTCCGCCTTCCGATTGGTTGCCGACGAACTGGGTCATATCTCATTACCATAAAGTTGAGCTGGATATTCGAATATATTCGGATACATTGCATGATATTCGAAATCCGTTCGAATTTGATTTTTTTTAAAGTGACAGCCCTAGTTTACAGCAGAAGGTTGATGCGGCTGAGTTGGCGCCTAACACACGTCATAACCAAACGTTATGTGATTGGCTTACGTTTACACCAATGATTGAATTTGTTGAATGTGTTTTCGACTGCTTCAGAATAGTGTTGGGCGATATGCCCTATTTTCAGATCGTCCTATCGTCAGCCTGTGAGATCGGCAATACACGATATTATCGGGGGCGTGGCAGTAGTTTACTCTTTTTATTAATTTTTACTCATTATAACAAGTCACTTGATGGGGGGACAAAAAAAACAAGACCGTAACACCGTCATGACCGCAACCTTCTTAAAACTGATGCCATTAAAGCGAGCGCGTCATTAAAACCCTATCATGATTACTTAATAACTGTAAAAACATGCATCTGCGCACGCACACACACGTGCGCGCACATACAAACTATTCAATGCATTTATTTAGTGCTGTTGCAGAAGACTACACGTGTCAAGCAGTGGTGCTCTCATGAGGTGCCTTTTTAAACGCATCGGACCAGCGGAACGCGATCATATTTTAAACACAATCATATATTAAACACGAGGGACGTGTTGCTACAACGTATTGAAATGCATATCATAAACAGGATTAATATCTAGTGATCTGACTTCAGACAGACCGCAGCTTTCTGCACGTACGCGAGAGTGAGAGAGAGGCGCTAATATGCAGCGGGTCATATTTTAAACAAAAAGTAAAGTTTGCATCAGCTCGCATGAAACGCATTAAACTGAACAAATAAGGATTACTACTAGTTTATGTTTAGACTGCGGACAGACGCGAGAGCGCGTGCACGTGAGACAGAGAGAAGCGCAGCTGCTCATGACGCGGCACGCTGGATTTAGTGGTAGAAGGAGACCAAGACGCGCGCATTAAGTGCAGGTACGTGCAAGAAGGAATTCTCTCTTTACAAGAATACCTACTGAGTTTTCTCTCTTTTATTGGCACATGAAGCTACTACATGGCCTCAGAAGATAAGGAGTATATTGTAGTGTTATGAACTATTTTGCTTTTTTGTGTCAATTCCTGAGCTGGACAGCCTATTTCGTTGTAAGGTGAAAAACAGCATCTGTGTAATTTAAAGCGTTTTCCCAAAAATGTATATATATATATATATATATATATATATATATTTTTTTTTTGTTAAAAGTTATGATGGATAAAATGCATGTTCACTGATTGATAAAAAACTATATGTGTTGACTGTATTTGTCTGCTTTTAGGAGGCTCAAGGTGAAATTGACTTTCCTGAGAACCTGGATGAGTTTGTTACTCTTGATGAGTTGGCTGAGGAGGAGGATGCCGAGAGACACGACTCAAAGTCAAAAGCTAAAAACCCTTCAGGTACTTCAACAGCTTTACTGACCAGAACAATGAGCCCTTTAAATGAGTTGCTTTGTTTTAGTTGTTTTTGTGCTAAAAGGGATAGTTCACCCAAAAATTAAAATTCTATCATTTATTTATCCTTAACCTCTCGACACGCACTAATTCGTGGACGGGATGACGTCAGTTTTTTTAACGCTGCTAAAATATCTATATAGCCTACCGTCTACAAATATTAATATTGTCATTATTAAAGATATCAATATTATATTTTCACAGAATGTTGTTTACATGACACAGAATTATTTTAAATAGGGTTTTGACAAACTGGGTTGCATTTATCAACGAAAACCACAATATCATATTCTGTGCTTCTGTAATAAAACCTGCCTTAGAAAATTGTGCCAAAATGTTTTTATTAAATCTGCATAGTTTGAGGCAGTCCATTTACCTGTTTTCCTCTTATATTTTGTAGGAAGCTCAAAGGATAAAGGGGTGAGTTTTTTTTATTTTTTATAAATGTTGTTATAACATCCGGTTTCTTTAGCAGTGTGAAAAATGTAACTTACACCTATTGTTAATAGGGATGTCCCGATCCGATATCCTGGACCGGTATGGGGGCCGATCCGGGCGTTTTGCTGGATCGGACATCGGATCGGGGACAGGCAACACGACCGATCCAATTCCGATATGTGCGTTAATGTGGTTGTTACTGAGAAGCTATTAAAAGGACAACGTATTATAAAAGCACCATAAACGTTTTATGCACTATATTCAAAATACACTCAATAGCTTCATGGAAGAAACAAACGCACATATAAAGATATTTCACAGATACACTGTAACTTACCCGCAAACTGAGTTAATAATACACTGGTGAAGCGGACGGATGAAATGCGTCATTCACACACGCACACACAAGATAACTGTGGGCCATTTTAAAGATCTGATTTTATAAAGTCTCAGTAAGCCGTTGGAAGGATGCAATTCACTATGTCCTGAGCACACAATGCATCTATTCTCCTTGTGTTTTAACAGTTATAAACTTTCCATTGCGCATCATTTCTGCACCCGGGATGTGCATAAAAAGTCCGGTCAAGCACATAATTCCCAAAATAACCATCTGCACACTACAGCTTTTTTAGTATGACAGTTTTACGCAATTAAGAAAAATATTTAGTATACTTAATTGATCAAACATACCCATTACGGTATATGTTCTTCAATACACTGTCATGATTAATAATTACTAATATTTCCTGTAACTTGTAAATCATTTTAAATTATTGATTTTTACATTTAAACATACACTAGATGTAGCAGAAAGCACTATACACATTTAATTATAATAGTAACGGTTGATATACGGAATTCTGGTATCAGAATCGGATAGGAAATGAAAAAGTGGGATCGGGACATCGCTAATTGTTAACATGCTGCATTTCTTTTAAAAGAAACATGCCCGGATTTTGGGAGTTTAGCTTGTTCACCGTGTCCCCCAGAGTTGGACGGGTCCATGCATGCCTTTCTCATCTCCGTGTGTGCTGTGGCTCTGTCTGGCGCAGCCCCCGCTGGCTTGGCTTGGCACGGGGACTGGAGGTGAATGGCTCCAGCTAGCGTATTGCTCCCAATGAGTGACAAAATGGCCTGAACGTTTTTCTATTTATGTGTTGTGATTTGTGTGGTCACACTGTGTACAAATAACAAGGTCATATGAGACAGAGCTATCTTTTAAGATAGCTGTGTCTCTCATGACCCGTTATTTTGTCACTTATTGGGAGCAGTTTGCTAGCTAAAGCCATTCACTTCCAGTCTTTGTGCTAAGCTAAGCTAGCGGGGGCTTCGTCTGACAGAGTTACAGCACGCACGGAGATGAGAAGGGTATGTATGGACTTATCTACCTCTGGGGGATACAGTGAATAAGCTAAATTCCGAAAATCTGTGCGTGTTCCTTTAATGTACATTTTTGCAAGTAACCAACTTTAATGGTCATTTTCTGATTGTAGGGACTGAGAGTTGTCAATGTTGTTGGCTTTAAGCGTGGCTATGGTTATCTGGATGAAATTCTTTCTCTAGCAAAGCCGTTTGGGAAAGTTGTGCGTCACCTGGTCTTGGATGTGAGGCCTGAGGTACGAGATCTTGGATGTTCTGTTTGATGCTCACAACAGCTTTACTGTAGCTATAAATACAGACTTCATTGCTTGGTCATAGCAGTGTCACATTTATCAACGAAAACCACAGTATCATATTCTGTGCTTCTGTGCCTTAGAAAATTGTGCCAAAATGTTGTGCTAGAAAATCAATAGATGGTGACAAACGTTTAATACCATGATCCATATTATGCACTGCAATATTGTACCTTTTAATATTCATAATTGTGTTTTATTCAGAGGTACCAGCAGTCTGACATTGACCGAGTATTTAGGGATCATTACAAAAAGAAATTCAGTCATTGTTTACTCAATTTTATGTTGATCTAAACTAGTATGACATTCATTGTCTATGAATAAGACATAATCTTTCTGTCTTGTGATTTGTTTTCTGTTAAAGGCTTTTCTTGAGCTCTCCAATGAACAAGAGGCAAAAGCAATGTCTAATTTTTACAGTGGAAATGTTATACCCTCTGTGTGTGGGAAACCGGTTAAGGTTTACCATTCACACACCTATCCAACCATCCAGGTATGCTTCGATACTCGACTTTAAACCCTGTGCTCATTCATCTAAAAGGTACAAGACATGTAACACATGTTTGTGTGACATTTGCAGAGCGGGAGAGTCGTCTATATCGGTAATCTTCCAACCTTCAAATCATCCGATGCATCACTTTTAAAAATCGCTGAGCCGTTTGGACAAGTCAAAAGATACTTTCTGAATCGGTTACGCAATGAGTAATGGATCTTAAATTTATATATAAAGCTTGAATGCACTGTAAGTCGCTTGGGATAAAAATGGGGATGCATGAAGCCAAATAAATGTTTATAATGTTTCCTCAGTGCTTCATTGAGATGGAAAAAGGGGAAGATGCTGAGAAAATGGTAGAAACCTACAAGGAAAGTCCAGCTAAATTTGAAGGCAAACGACTTGCCGTCTATATCAGCAGGAAATATAAACAACTCAAACATGGGTCAGTTTAACGATCAGATTGTCCCTCTTGCTTGCTTGTCCTTATTAGTCAGGTTTCCTATTATAACATAAATCTTCACTCCTACAGACACAGACCCCCAAGCCCAGAATCAGAGGATAAACGGCCATCCAAAAGGGAACGCTCTGATGAGACCGAGACCCAAAGCAACAGCTCTGGCAAAAGTAACACCAAGAAAGAGGAAGAACCTTCTCCTAAAAAGAGTAAAGTGGAGAAGCCTACCACTGATAAACACGAGGAGGTGGACAACAAGGAAGAGAAGGAAAGTCCTAATGTTTTACCGGAAACTGTTCCCGAGGTTATTAAGGAGGATGAGGAAGAGCAAAGCAAAGAGACACCTGAGGTCCAGAAAATGGAGACTGAACCTGTAAGTGCAAAGTTTTTCGTGTTAATGGCGTGAATTATGTTCACTTCTTTATGAGGCTGTTTACACTTGGCATTAACATGTGTTTTCGTCGATCGGATCACAAGTGGACGACGTTAATGCCAGGTGTAAACGGTGTTCAAAACGTTTTGAGCTCGTCCACTTTCGACCACTTTCAACCACATCCAGAGGTGGTCGAAACCACTTTCGATCGGATCGCTTTGGAGTTGCGGAACGCGCATGTGGTTGAATGCGTTCGAACAGCCACACGCGACCGCCTTCTCCGCCCATTTATCTAATCTGAGGTATTAAACACAAGTTTTACGTCTTTTTTGACTTCTGGCGTGAACATTCGGTGAACAGCGCTATTTTTAGCCTTTCATTGATAAAACTAAGCGGCTGATCTCCGTGGTTTCGTTTTGGAGGCGGGTGAGGGTTGCGCGATCCTGTTTCATCAATTGCGGTGAAAATTCAAAGAAAGCTCTTACATACTCATGTACAAAACATTGTGCAGTATGTTTACAAGCAGTGGACACTGACATTATATTAGATCGCGTCCATATAAACTCATAATTACTCCCGCTCGGGTTTGAATGACAGGCAGAGAGACTCGCCCACCGTCTCACAGACCACCCCCTCATACTATTCAGCACAGAAGCTGTCGAAAGTGGACAAAAGAGACGGATTTAAATACCAGGTGTAAACGTAATATGTCTCTCTCGTCCACTTGTGATCCGATCGACGAAAACACATGTTAATGCCAAGTGTAAACAGCCTCTTTTTTAAGGGTATTTTTTTCTCAATTAATTGCTTGTAATTATAAAAACAAAACATTAGGTTTATTCAGTGCTTTTACTCCAACAGGAGGCTAAAGATAAAGAGCCTGTTGTTACGCCACCTGTTGCTATGTCAGAGAAGAGTTTGGAAACAGAGGAAAAATCTGCACCACCTGAAAAAAAGCCTGAAATTAGCCTTGCTACTCTTGGGCCACATGACCCTAACGTCCCAGTGGGTAAGTTGGTCTAGATTTTGCTAAAAAATAATTTTGCATAGTCAGACATGGGTCTCACACCCTGACACCTGGGTACCTTTTAAACAATTTAGAGAATTTTGTATCCCAGCGAACCTGTGATTGCCGGAGTTGCACTTTCCAGTTGTACTTGCAGTATGCATTAAGATGGTCTTTAAATGCAGCTGAAAGGAAGGAAAAACTTTTAACACATTGCCTAGTGCATGGGTTTTTAAACTGGGGTCTGAGGTTCTAAGGGGTCCCAAAAAAATTGCAAAAATTGTCTTCTGTGTAACCAAAAATGTAAGTTTCCAAACAATTTACGTCTTTATATCACAGTTACAATTTTTTTATACAAAATAAAATTTTGTTTAAGGAAAGCAGCCCCTCACTACGATTCATCATATATAAGGGTCCCTGACACCCCTGGTAGTGCCTCACTGATGAATCCTGCTTTACATGTGAATGTTTCAGGTGTGGAGTTTGTAAAGATGGGATACTACTGTAGAGTCTGCTTCCTGTTTTACTCTAATGAGGACACTGCTAAGAGGGTTCACTGCTGTAGTCAATCACACTACGATAAACTTAAGGTGATTTTCAATCCACCCACACACTTTTACGTGTAACATTAATAGAGAGCGGCATATTGCATGTGACCTTGTTATTGTGAAATGATTGTAAAACAATTTTATTTTTTCTTACTAGAAACATCTGGAAAAGGAGAAGGCAAAAGCACAGAGTAATGGAGGAAAGAAGTGAACCAGCTGCAATAGACAGCCTTTTTTGCTGGTTTTTTAAGTTTTCTCATGATAAAATGGTTTGTTGAAATGTTTGTTTTTCCTATAAAATCGTTCAACAGATATCTTGCTTTTTTGTAGTAATGGAAATTGTCATTGAGCAGAAAAGGTTTTGTTTTTGCAATGTAGCAGTGTAAGACATTTTACCCCTACAGCGCTTCTGCTATTTCTCAGATTTTCCTTTAATTAAACAAACCATTCCAATGTATTACTGACTGTTTTAATCATTGTATCCTGTGATTTTTCTTTTTTGATTTTCTTTTAACAGAATAATAAACTAAAATCTCACTAAGTACTTTAAGAGCTGCAGAAAATAAATTGCCAGTCATTTAAAAAAATCTACTTTTCACATTTAATTTTTTGAGCAATCTTGTCAATAATTGTTTTTTAATAGTTTAGATATCAAAACTTTATTTGCGCCATCACCACTGTGTCAGAAATAAACTACACTAGTCAACATTTAAAGTGGTTCAAATATTTAAAAATGTCTTTAAAAAAATACCCATTCTTGTCTTAGGAGCACTTGGATAAATTTTTTATCCACTTTAAATATTGACTAGTATGTAATTCCAATAAAATACTTTTTTTATTTGATCTGGTCATAAATATTTTGAATATACTGCCTCCAAACAAGAGGGATTGCAAAAAGTAAACAGTGCTATATTTATTGTAAATACTTTTATGTGACTGTTTCTCGGATAGGGTTAGATGATTCCAGGACTAGGCTTAGTTAAATTAGGACATTTAAGTAGTTTTTGCAAACATGCATTACGGGGCGGTTTCACGGACAAGGTTTAGATTAATCCAGGACTAGGCCTTAGTTAAATTAGGACAGTAGGAAATAATTTTTACAAATAAACCTCACAAAAAACAGTACTGGTGTGCGTCTTGAGACAACATAATGGCACTGATATATGTTAAGATTATGTCAGTACAAGGTGTTCTGAAATTATGGCAGCTCAAACATGCATTTTAGTCCGGGACTAAGATAAACCCGAACCGGGAAACCACCCCTACAAAATAATAATAATACTGGTCTGGGTCTTTGAGACAAAACAGTGGCACTGATATATCTGTTAAAATAGGTCAGTGCAAGATGTTTTAAGGCAGCTAAAACATGCATTTTCGTCTGGGATTAGGATGAACTCTGTCCGGGAAACCGCCCCTACATATTTATTACATGTAGAATTTAATATGGGACTTTTTTCATTTTATTTTTTTTAAAGATTTTTAACCCGTATATTTCTTTTGTAGTAACAACGTGTAAATAATATAACAGTGTTTATTTATATATTTTTATTGCAAAAAAGTATGTTTTTAGTACGAGCGATACGAGCAACAAGACTTTTATTTTAAAACATCGTTGTTTCCGATTCCGAAGAGAAAAAGACGGCTTGTGGCCTGAGCTGCAGCTTTACAGATCTTCTAATCCTAAATTTAATTTGTGTAGGTAAGTCTTGTGAGTAAGCGAATATTTAATTTGTGAGTATTATCTGTATTAGTAAGTTCACATACAGATAACATGGCATACTATATTAAGTAAAAAACCGACCGTTACTGCGTTAGCATAGATGCTAGCGTTAGCGCAAGGGCTAAGCACCGATTTCAACAAACGTTTGGATATCAGTTTTATTAGTGTCCTGCGATATTCTCATCGCCAATGTGCGTATTTTTAAACACACTTTTCTATTATTATTGTTATACATACTGCTTTACTACACGGAGTGTTTGTACTTTTAAACGTTGAGCTTTGCGTAAAATTGTCAAGTCACGCGACATTAGATTTGCATATCCTCTTTTTAATGTTACATTTTAAACCAATGTTGGGTTAAAAAAATGCAATCTGGTAACTTGGTTATATGTCAACTACCCATTTTTGAGATGCCTCCAGGACTAGTACATACCCAGTGGTGTAGTGCAGGGTTAAGGTATACGCAGGCATACGGAGTATAACCACTTCTTTATTTGATGGCATGGGGTATACCCACTTCTACTTAAAAAAAAAAAAAATGTGGGCATAACTTAAGAGTATACCCACTCTTCCAGGCACCACTACACCACTGTACATACCTGCTAGTTTTCCTGTTATTGGCCTGATACATCACACACCCACAGACATTACAGCAAATCCACAAAGTGTGAATGATTTGTTTTCTCATCTCAAGGTAAGAGTGATAAAAATGACGCACAACGGCAGGTTGACCGGCAGATCCCTAACCCGAAGCTGATCTCTTCACATTCTCCTTACTTACCATTTTGTTTTGATAGGTGAGAACCAACCATCACTGCAAGAGCGGCTGTTCTTGGCAGTGCCTGAAAGATTCTGCTCGACTCATTTGCCACTTGAGACTTTGACATGTCCTACAATCCTCCATACCGTAAACCGGAAGATGATTTTGGCACGAATCGTGACATGTACGCCGACTCGCAACGTATGTATCACAGAGAGTCTGGTGCTTACAGGTCAAGATTTAGTGCTGCATCTCCAGAGCAGACGGTGGTTCCAACCACGTCTCTTCCACCTGGTAAGGCTTTGTCCTTTCTGCACAGCTGTGGATTAGATACTAAGGACCTTCAAACTCTTGCTGAACTCCCAGAGCATCTCATCTCTGCCGAAAAACTTCCGGATCTTCTTGCGGAGATCAAAAAGAAAAAAGCGGCCAATGCGTCTTCATCTAGGTCCAGCACGCTGCAACACGGTTCATCGGGTCGCTCCTGGCAGGATGAGAGCCACACTCAACCGGTTGAGTATTCATCTGATTTGCCTGTTCGTGAGTCATATTCCCGTCAAGGAGAGCAAGACCAGAACTGGCAAGAACGGTGGGGAAATATCCGAAAAACTAGCTCGCTAAAACCTGCGTACACCAGTTCTAAATTGAATTATGTGGTCGAGTACAACCATCTGAAAGACAAAGATACTTATTTTGATAAGCCATCTTATGCAGAAGAAACATCAAAGCAGAAAACTACAGCTGTCTCTCAACAGTCCTACTCTAACTACAGCAGAGACATTAGTCAACCTTCATATCTGACCAGTAGAGATGCTGTTCAACCCTCACACCTGTCCAGTAGAGATGTCGGCCAGTCTTCATTTCTGTCCAGCAGAGATGTCCGGCAACCTTCAGACCTGTCCAGCAGAGATATCGGGCAACTCTCAAACCTGTCTAGCAGAAGTGCTGCGCTACCCTCACTGCTTTCTACCAGAAATATCGTGCAACCCTCATTGCTTTCTAGCAGAAATATCGTGCAACCCCAACTGCTTTCTAGCAGAAATATCGGGCAACTCTCACAACTGTCTAGCAAAACTGTCGGGCAATCCTCACACATTTCTAACAGAGTTATCGGGCAACCCTCACAGCTGTCTATCGGAAATGTTGGGCAACTCTCACACCTGTCCAGCAGGAACATTAGTCAACCCGCGTATTTATCCAGCCTGTCCAGTAGCAACATAAGTTATTCCTCCATCCAGTCTGGCAGAAACACAAGTCAACCCTCACACCTATCCAGCAGAGACGTTGGTCGCTTTTCGGAGACATGGAGGGCAGAGCCGATTTATACGGTGCCAACTAGGAAAGAGGCGTCAGACTTCCACGGGAAAACCCCACCTGTATTTCCCTATGCTTGCGTACTCTGCGAAATCACTGTACTCTCTAACAAGGTAAGTAGCTTTTTACTCTCACAGATCCTGCATTACCAGCTTATTTATCAGACTTTTATCTACAGATTGATGTATTGCAGCAAAACAGGTAAGTCAAAGTGGCTAGCTTTTAACCAATAAAAGAATAGGTCACCCCAAAATTCTGCCATTATTTTCTTACCCTCCTGTCATTTCAGACTGGTATAACTCTACTGCATTATACACATAAGGAGAAATGTTGAAGAAAAAGAACACTGCTTTTTTATTAATATTAAATTATTAATGGGCTGTCAATGACTCAATAGTACAAGTAATACTAAAGACGCTTTATTAAAATGGTTTAATACAATATATGACATCTGCCACATAGATTGCGTAAAAGATGGACGAGAAATAAGAAAAAAGAAGCCTGCCCATATTACCGTTTGACTAACAGACACAAATCATGTCATCACACCACTTTTTAATAGCATTGAATAACTAAAACGAACACTTAAGTACATTAGCATGATGGAAAACAAGTAAAATGACAGTAACATCTTTGTGAAAAATGTATTAAAGTGTAATTTGATTTTTAAGTTTGGCTCTCGTCCCTTTTGTTTACACCGAGAGGGCTGGGCTTATTACCTATATCGCAGCCAGCCACCTGGGGTCAATCAAAATGTTTCGGATTCACTTTTCAGGACGTGTGGGATAATTTATTGTAACAAATCATGAATTTTTTGATGTAAAATTAATATTTTATACTTTTTTAAAACAACTTTACAAAAATCACCGTTTAATGTTTTTTATTATCCCTCAGCAGAGGTTGAGTCGTACGCGCTCCCTGGAATATGATTTGAGAGCCGTAATATATATGTAATAATGATTTTTTACACAAAAGCAATAATATGGATATCAGCACATTCATACAGACTATTATAACTCTCATACAGTACACTATTATTTAAATTACATTAAAATGAGTGAAATTTATTTTGTTACTTATGGAGATTTATGGCCACTGGTTGCTAAAACTTTTTAAAGAATCACATGAAAAAAATGACGGGTTTGGAGCAGCATGAGAGTGAGTAAATAATGACTGAATGTATTTTTAAATTAACTTAAATTCAAGAACAGCATTTACTGGAAGATGCATCTGTAAGTGTTTAGCTATGAAAGCCTGCCATTTTACAGCTATTTTTGTAACTTGTATGTGTTATTTTAAAATGAAAGTATCTTCACTATATAGATATGCATTGTAGATATGATATATATTTTATACTATAAATTAAGTTATAAATGAAAATTGAGGGTTATTTTTTATGAAATAAATTCTCCTTTTGTAGGACTGGTCTTTGCATATAAAAGGAGCTCAGCATGCTAATAGTCAACTCAGTCTTGTGGAAAGGTAAGTCATCTAGTTTTTTTCATTTTTGCAATTTTATTTTATGCATTTAACCTAGCTAAGCTTTTTTCTTGTATGAATTATAAATGTCTTAAATGATTATTCCATTAATAAAAATCCAGATAATTTACTCACCACCATGTCATCCAAAATGTTGATGTCTTTCTTTGTTCAGTCGAGAAGAAATTATGTTTTTTGAGGAAAACATTGCAGGATTTTTCTCATTTTAATGGACCCCAACACTTAATAGTTTTAATGCAGTTTAAAATTGCAGTTTCAACGCACCTTCAAAGGACTTTAAACGATCCCAAACAAGGTATAAGGGTCTTATCTGGCGAAAAGTTAGTCATTTTTGGCAATAAAAATAAAAAATATGCACTTTTAATCAACAACTTCTCTTCTTCTTCCGGCTGTGTGACGGCTGTAACTTTTGCCATCTGCAGTGATTTCGGCTTACAATACTTCAGCCTCTAATCTCAAAAAGCACATTATGGTAAGAAGACTTATAACCATATTTATATGATGGTTTTCGTTTTTAATGTTGCGTAGACCTCACGATAATGTGACTGAAAACATCACTTGAAACATGAGCTTCAGTTACCTAGGTGACGAGCAAATAGACCGTAAAAAAAGATTTAGCATTGTAAAATGGCGCTCAAAGTTAAATGTCATGTCATTGTCAACATTGTATTATTCATATTGAATCGGTGCTTTAAGCTTATAATAATAAACAGTCTAATAAGGACTCTTTTATCAAATTTGTCTGTTGCCGCGTCCCACGGGTGTAGCAGTGTAACTGCACTGACAGCCTGTCTAAATTACACATATGTCGGTGCTAAATGCTGATAACTTTTGAAATATTAGTAGGGTACTTTTTCAAAGCTTTCTTGTCCAATAATATTTTTTTACTCTTTTCCCCGCCATTGACGAGTTATCTTGTAAATTAAGAAAAAAACATTTGCATAAAAAACGTGTTTCTGAAGAATTTGTTAATGTGCAATACCGCGATTGTCCACTAGATAGCGGACTTACCCAATTTATGGATAAACTGAAGCCAAAACGTTATTTACAAATTTTATGTTTGATATTCGTTCTGAATCTGATCTCTAACTAAATTCCTTCACAAAAATGCAATTGTTTCAGCTTTTTGATAAAAAAAAATGTGTATTTGTAAAGAAAAATACCAATATTTAAGACTTTATAAGCAGGGAAAAAATAGGATGAAACGGTTTTCCACTTTTTTTATTGTTTGTTTGAAAGTAGAGGGTCTGTTCTTTTATTTGATATATTTGTATGTTTATATATTTTTAGAAGAAAATTTTCCTGGAAGGCATTTTGTAAAACTTTTGTGAAAATCATAAAAAATGCTGGCGGGCAACTTTTCGAAAAATGGCTGGTGGGGAATGAGTTAATGTAAAAAAAATCTGTTTTTAAATAAAATAACCCAACAAGCTTATTTATGTTGCATCATAATTCATCAATAATAATAACATTAGACCATTTTTATAACTTGATAAAAATTATATGAAGAAACGATATGAATAATATAGCTGCTGTTAAAATCATTTAACATTCTTTAAACAAACAAAATTCCTGTACTATGTGTTTATTCATATAAAACACAAATTGCCTGTTTTTAATCCATTCATATTTCTGATTTCATTCAATGGATTTAATGTTTATTCAATAAATATCACCGGCTAAAAAGTTATTTGTACTTGAGTAGTTTTTAAGGGGGTACTTTGTACTTTTACTTAAGTACATTTTTAACACCAGTACTTATAGTTGTAATTGAGTATTATTTTAGCAACTACTTGTACTTGTACTTGAGTACAAATTTTCAGTACTCTTTCCACCTCTGCGTGTTACATATATGAAACGCAGATTTGCGGACCATTTAAACAATAAACTGACACAAAGACATTAATTTGTATCATTGGACATACAACAACGTCGGAACGGTCCTCTTTCTCCACACTTGTAAACACTAGGGCGTAGTTTTGATATGTCATCCGTGACCTCCTGACGTGATGACGCGTCACAGGACTGAATATAGACGAGAGGTTGTTTAAAAGTGCATATTTTTTATTTTTCTTCCCAAAAAAGACAATCGTTTTGCTAGATAAGATCCCTATGCCTCGCTTGGGATCATTTAGAGTCCTTTGAAAGTGCAATTTTAAACTGCATTAAAACTGTTAAGTGTTGGGGTCCATTAAAGTCAATTAAAGAGAAAAATCCTGGAATGTTTTCCTCAAAAAACATAATTTCTCATCGACTGAACAAAGAAAGACATTAACATTTTCGATGACATGGTGGTGAGTAAATTATATGGATTTTTTTAAGGAAATTGACTAATCCTTTAATCTTTTATACTGAATTTATGTTTTCCTTAACTATGTTTTTCGCCAAGAAAATAGCTCCACAAAATTGACCGCCACATATATTTTTGCACAGCATGTTTTACTACCTGTCTTTCACATGACAGGATCTGTACACATGTGCACGCTTAGTGCCCATTTAAGGTTGGGCTGTGCACAGCATTTTTTGTAACTTCGAACACAACTTATAAATTGGCAAGATGGGCACTACTTTCCAATATGAAGCCACAAAATGCGTCCTTATTCCTCTGCACTGCTAAGGATAGAAGGTCACAGTCTTAGAATTGAGACACAGCTACTGTGTATTAATTTTTTAGCAGTCATATTTATTTTTTTCTTTACTCTAGGTATCCAAAATGGGATCAGAAGATACAAACAGCTCGCAGGTATTTTCAATCCCACTATGTCCTCTTACAAAGCACTCTGTCAGTATGTTTCTGTCTGAAACTAAATGTTATTACAGGAATGATGCATCCTCTGAGAAGCCACAGCTTAGAGCCAAAAATGTCTCCTCTAGTAGCCGAAGTGGACTGTCGAGCACTAAAAGGGAACCGTTGAGCAGTAAGAATAAAACCGAAAATGTGAGATCTGTTTTGTCATTGTTTTTTTTCTCTTGCTTATAAACATTAAAACTTTTAAAGATTAAGTGTTTGAATATATTTGAATGCAGTACACAACGGTGTGCATAAAGTTCGAAGAGGAGGAAGTGGATGAAGCTTACCTAAAAAAATTGCTTGGACAGTTTGGAGGGATTGTAAAATTGGTCATGTTTCCGAGGATGGTATGGAGTTTAATGGTTTATTTTCTAACACACATATATGTTTCATGCTTAAATGCTTAACACGTTTTCTTGATAAATCTTAAATCTTGTAGGCTTTTGCGGAGATGTGTACAGCGGACCAGGCATCGGATATAGTCAAATATTTCATAGACAACCCCTTGAGGGTTAAAAGCAAACTGATTGAATTTTCTCTGTCTGAGCCATGCAGTTTCTTACAGGTGAATAATGCTCATAAACTTTTCAAAATGTGATCATTTTATTTTTGAAATGTTCAAGGTTTATCAAAGTAGTTATAAGAACACTTCATGACCAAAAACAGCCCTTACGCTCAGCATCATTAAAATGATTTAAGGCATCTGCATCAAATTGCTTAATTTTAGTTAAAATGTTGTCTCTATTTCTGCATGTTTCACAGATTTCACGTGTAGTAAGCTTCTCACCATTACCTACTGGAGAAGGCGTACAGTCTGAGTTGATGGCCATTGCAAAGCGTTTTGGATCGCTGAAAAATACCCTGTTTGTGCCAAACCGGGTAGCCTAATTAATAATATATTATCAAAAATATTTCTGTTTATTTACTTTACTAAATGTAGTGTTCTTGCTCTTCAGTCACCCGTTGTGTAAAGGCTGTGCTGTTTTGTTCACAGGCTTACATGGAGATGGGCACTGCAGAGGAAGCCAGCAAATTGGTGGAGCATTATTCAACCCATTCACTCAAAATAAAAGCAAAAAACATTAATGTTAGCTTCTCAACTGAGTACCATACGCTTCGGTAAATATGTTCTGCTGATCATGTGTTTCGTTAAAAACACACCAATTGTTTTGAAGTGTTCTTCCTAAAAGGTGTTATGTGGTTTTTAAAATGTTTGATTTCTCATGTAAGCACTGTGGGGTGACATATCTAACATATCAAACATTGCTCTAAATTATGATGAGAGTGACGACTAGCCCAACACAAACAACAACATTGCCTTAATGCCATATTTGATTATTTTTCTTCATAATGCAGTGATAAATGTGCTGAGAAAGAAGAATCTAGCAGCAGGAGGAGGAGGAGGAGTTTAAGCCCACGAAGAAGATCTCGCAGTTCTCGAAAAGACTCTCCCAGCCCCAAGCGAAGAGAAAGGTCCAGGTCTCACAAAAGTACTGACTCTACGAAACGAGATGAACGTCGAGGCTCTAAAGAGAGAACTAGAGAAAGCTCTAGACGGGACCGCTCATCTAGAACTCGCTCCAAAAAATCTCCTTCAAAAGACAAACAAACTAAGGAGGCTGTTGAGAAGAAAACCGAAGATGGTAAGGATCAATCTGATATTGTGTGTGATGATAGTGATCTTGAAGGAGTGGCGGTTATAGCAGATGATTGTGAAGAGCTTAACTCGGATGAAGAATTCATTGAAGTTGATCAAGACATTGAGTGTTCCGATGAAGAGGATCTGGATTCCTCAGCCGCTCTGACTGAACAGGAAGTATCTGAAGACATGCAGGACGTGAAGGAGTCAGATGAAAACACAATACCTTCAGAGAGTGTTTCAAATACTACAGTTTTAGATGAATCAAGTGACTGTAAGGAAGCCAAAGAGGTGCTCCAGAATGACCAAGAGCTTCAACAAAACCAAGATCAACCAGAAGACAAAGTTGAGGAAACTTCAGATGAAACAAGTCAGTGTAAGGAATCCCAAGAGTTTCAGGAAAACCAAGAAGCACCAAAAGACGAAACTTTGGAATTTTCAGATGCGTCAAACGAGAGTAAGAAAGCTGAAGTGCTTCAACAAAACCAAGATGCACCAAAAGACGAACATGAGGCAATGGAACAGGTAAACACAATTAAAGGGTAACATTTGACATCACATTTTGAAGTTGAAGCTTGAAGCTGTGTCCCAATTCGAAGGCTGAGACCTTCAATTGCGGTAGCATGATTGAAAGCTAGTAAGGCCATCTTAATTTGAAGGCTGCTTAAAATGCGGCTTCAGAATGCATCCTTTTTCTGTCTGTGAAGGATCCATTTGTTTCTATCCATCACAGCCCCCAAAATCTTTAAAAAAAAAAAAAGGTTCTTGCCAATTATGTTTTGTATTAAAAATCACATAACACCCAAAGTTTCGCCAATCTGATGTTAATCTAGCGTAGTTAATATAGATTAGCATTTCATCCTTCATATGTTTAAAGAGTCTTTTGTCAGATTTATAAAGGACAAAACTGCCTTTTTGTTTTTTTATTTCCCGATAAAGGCTGAATTCTTGGAAGCGTACGTACGGTGGGAGGAGATAAAGAGTTATGAGTACAGCACAGCGATATGTTTGTGTTGTTTACATTATAAGCACTTGTGCGCCGATTGCAAACAAAACACTTGAGATTAGATTTTGATTTACTTTACTTTCCGCCTGTGGTTTCTCCTGAAACGGATTCTTTTAACGTTGGGACCGCACCATTACTCAGTTGTAAATTATTGGCAAATCCGGTGTCGAACTGGGTCTTGTTTGTAAAGCAATTGTCTCTGAAATGCACGTAACTCATTCACAATTACCTTGCTGTCCTGGAAAAACAAATTGCATCCAAACTGCTTCTTTCGTTGTTGCTTTTGTTTAGCACAAGGAATACAACTTTTTAATGATGTTAATAAATCAGAATGCATGAAATACCGTTAATCCCCCTCCTTAATGTTATTCTGTGTATGTTGCATTTTATTTTTGTATATTTCTAAGGTTCATTCATTTGATGTATTGTTGGTTAGTTTAATCTACGTCAACGTTTTATATTTTTATTAAAAAAAATCCATATTTATTTTAATAAGTCAGAAAGGCCTCTGCTGTGTCCAGCTGATAAGCACAGTGGGTGGGAACAGCAGGTATGGATCCTCCTTGGGCTTCAGATGATGCATTTGAATTTGGGGCACAGCTTGAGTCCTGCTTGCTTAGTTTCCTGATTCTCAGTTTCCTGTTTTTCTTTTTAATGAATATAAACGATCTTCATAAACCCAATTCTTATGCATTAGTGTAATTAAATATAGAAGAGCACCCTGAATTTGCTTCTTTGTGTTTAGGATGCATCAGATGTCCCGGTGAATCTGGAAAGCAGCATCACAACAGATCAAGGTTTTTCACCTAATATGTTTAATTATTTCTAAAGCAATTGTAGTAAAATATGAAATTTGTCTTGGTTTTAATTTATTTATTCATTGTACAAGTTATATGTCTCGGCATTCATTCAAGAACAATCACCATTTCTGTTTTAGGTGATATACAGGAGGTCTTAACTCCAAGTGCTGAGGTCAGTTTGTTTTTCTTTATAGAAAATAATGTTTTATAAATTACCATTGTAAAGTTAACAAAAGTTTTTGTCTGTTTTTAGGAGACATATGGCAGGGTCCTTGAAGTGAAAGGTTTTCCTCAAGCAAAAAAATATACAGAAAATGATCTGCTGAACATTGGAAAAAAATATGGAGAAGTGGCAGACTGTTGTCTGGTTCGTAGCAATCGAAAGGTAAAATTTTCAATGCTTTTGTTGGGAAGACAATGAGTTTTTTTTCTTAGCTTAACAAACGCAATGAAAGCAGTAAGAGGGAGTTATGTTTATCTTTCTTTAATTGTAGGTGGAAAAAGCTTTGATCGAGATGGTGAATGCTGCTGATGCTTCTAAACTTGAAGCTGCGTCTAAACGGCAAAACCTTAAACTTGGTGGCAGAGTCTTGAGGATAATAGTGTCGGACATATACTCCCAAGTGAAAGAAAGGTATCTTAAAGTTGATTATGTATTTGTTCTTATAGATGTTTTTTGCTTGAGTACTCTTATACATTAGTTTTTTCTATTCCAGAGTAATTCCTGAATCTGTCTCTGGGAAAGCAGAAGATGAGAACCTGGACTCAATCATGCTAACGTCCAGTGAAAAAGCAGAGGATGACATTCAAACATCCAGTGAGAAAGCAGAGGATGACATTCAAACATCCAGTGAGAAAGCAGAGGATGACATTCAAACATCCAGTGAGAAAGCAGAGGATGACATTCAAACATCCAGTGAGAAAGCAGAGGATGACATGCAACTGTCCAGTGAGAAAGAAGAGGATGACATGCAACTGTCCAGTAGGAAAACATACGATGACATACAAACGTTCAGTGAGAAAGCAGAGGATGACATGCAACCGTCCAGTGGGAAAGCAGACAATGACATGCAAACATCCAGTAGGAAAATAGACGATGACAGGCAAACGTCCAGTGAGAAAGCAGAGGAAGACATGCAAACGTCCAGTGATGAGGAGGAACATCAGCAAATCTTTTCACGAAACTTTAGTATGACAATGTTGCTTTTTATAACAGACAACTAAACTAACCGTCTTTACCTCTTTTATACACTAGGAACCTTATGGCAAAGTTCTCAGGATCAGAAACCTTCCACCAACCGATGAATACACAATTGCAGATTTTCTTAGCATTGCAGAACAGTACGGGAAAGTAAAGCGCCATTGGCTGCTTAGCCCTCATCATATGGTTAGTAAATAACTTGCTGTAAATTTTTTGACCAATTTAGTGTTTTTACGAATTAAATCTAAGAGCTCCGTTTTATTTTAGGGGCTTATTGAAATGGAAAATGCATCCGATGCTGAGAAGGTTGTAGCTGCAGCCAACAAGAATAAAATAACAATCGCTGGGAAACATCCGAAGATTACAGTGTCTACAAAACATTCCAGTTTAAATAAAAGGTAGTATGAAGTCATTCTGTGGACACTGAGGACTTTCATCTCAATTGCATTGTGTTACTAAGGCCCTGTTTACAGATTTAGATGCTAGATTTTTGATAAATCGGATCAGAAGTGGACGAGAGACACACGCTTACACCACAATTATAAAATGCTGTGTAGAAAACGTGTGATTCATAAAAAGAATGTACGCAAATCTGAACTTTGGCGGATATTTGCACCGCGGTAACCAATAAGGAGCTTGCTCTAGTAGTCACGTGATTACAGGGAACGAGCGGAGTCGCAGAAGCGCCTCCCATGACGCAAATTTTTGCGTGAATGTCTTGAGTGACTAAAATTTTACGCACGGCTTTCAAACGCAAATGAGGCGAGTAAACTCAAAATTTCAAGCGTTCAGCTATGCACAAATAGCGCATTTTTGTCGCTGGTGTGAACGCAGGGTAAGGAAGGTGCCGAAAACTCTTGGTTTGCGGTAGAATTGATTGATGGAAAAACCCTGTTTATACTTCATCCACTTGTGATCCGATCAACCAAAATATATCTTAATCCCATGTGTAATGCTGCATTTACACCAGCCGCAGTAGAGGCGTCAAGCGTGAGTCAATGTTAAGTCAGTGTAAAGACGCGTTTATATGCGTCTGGAGGTCTTGCGTTTAGTGATTTCAATGTTAAGTCAGTGTAAAGACGCGTTTATGCGCGTTTGGAGGCACGAATGAGGCATTTAGCACGGTAGGCACGAATCTGCTAAGTTTGTGCGAATGACGCGAATTGAGCGTTGCCGGAGGAAACGGGCAAATAAAAAAATCTGAATTTTGGTGGAAAATCGCACCGCGTTAGTGACGTGATTGCAGGAAGCGAGCGGAGTCGCAAAAGCCCCTCACATGACGTGAATTTCCACATAAATGTCTCAAATGACTGGAGTTTCACGTGCAAATGAAGCAAGTAAAGTCAAAATGTTCAAGCGTCATACTACGTGCGAATAGCACGTTTTTGCCGCATCGCGTTTGGTGTGAATCCAGCATTATGGCCTGAATTGCATACTCTCAAAATGGCCTCATTGTTTTGACTTGTTTGGCTCCAGTTTTAACTTCTTAAATGTGGACTGTAAAAGCAGTTATTGTTTCCTAAGTATGAACCACAGAAGTTTCATCTTGATAGTATGTTTCCTAGGTATTTTCTGTATAGACCCACTATCGATTCTCAACCAACATCTGCTGAATTGGGAAATGATAAGGATGAATCCAAGACACAACAACTTTCTGACCAGGTGATTAGCCAAATATTACTGAATGGCAATGCAATTATAGCAGTAACATACTGTGTATATAGACTGTATACATTAAGCAACAACAATGCATTTTATACTATATCAACAATACATTTCCTACAGTATTTATACTAACCTATATATTAAACTGATTTTAGGAGTCCTCAAAGCAGGTTTCTGCATCTGATGAAGGACCAGAAGCAAAGACTAAAGATACTAATGGTGTGTCAGAGCTAGACACAAAACTAAGTGATGCAGTGGGTAAGTGTTTCACAGTCCTTGATATTGCAGGTTTCTTTAAAACATCATGCTCTAAAGCCCAATCCTAATATATTCCAATTGTGGATGTAAATATGGCATTCAATACATACCATAGCAACAGTTATGACATATATAAAGGTAATAATGATCTGCATTCTTAATGTATCCACTTGTACCTTATTGCTAGTACTTCAACTGACCTCTGATGTTTTTAAAAACAGGGACAGAGTTTGTTCGACCTGTGGTGGGCTACTTTTGTAACTTGTGTAACGTCATCTATGCCAATGAAGAAGAGGCTAAGAGTGAACATTGCAGGACCGTCTTGCACCATCAAAAGCTTAAGGTAAGCATTGACCACTTCCGTGCATGATTATTTTTTGCATAGCTGTTGAGTGTTTTTTTTAATGTGGTAAAATGTACAGTACTTACATATCTTATTTTCTTTTAGGAACACATGGACCAAAAAGGTTCAGCATAAGCAGCCCAATCCAGAAGTGACTGATAAACCAGCAGAAATAATAACATTTTTAGTTAATTTGCATTGATGTGTACATTGTCATTTTTATTTGCGTATCAATAGAAAAATCTAAATTTGTCTTATGTTGTGGTGTCATATATACTTTCATATTTAGGAAACAAAGATAAACTGTTGTAGTTTTAGCCATAAAGCATGGACTGTATTGCAGTGTATTGTGCTACATTTATGTCTCATTTGTTAAGGTTAGTTGAATATTGGTTATTACAAATGTTGACACATACGTTTGATTATAAATGTGTATTAATGCTGTAAAATGTTAACTAATGTAGTTTACTAAATCTTAACACAACAGCTTGGTGTAAACTATTGCCCATTTATATACAGTACAACACATTTTGCTTTAATTAAACAAATTACACAAATAATAAGTTGTTTTCTTGATGCGCTTTCTGATTGGACGGCGGTTTGTCTACGTCAACGGTGCGCTTGCGTCGTTTCCATAGGATTTCAGAAGCGGGGGGCATGGTGTCACATTTATGTAATTGTTTTTACAGATAGCTTGTGTTTTTAATAAAGACATTGTCAAAATTATTGTACTCAAATAAAAACCCATAAAAATCAACTTGTGTTCACTGCGCGTTTTGATTGGATAGCGGTTGGTGCTGGACTACGGCGCGCCGTTTCCATGGTAATCCAATATGGCGGCCAACGGTAAGTAGAGCTCGGAGGCAGTCTATGGGTTGTGATTGTAAACATTATCGCCTTTAAATCAATGTTACCACGAATTTCTCTGTTTTATATATATCCTATGTTTATACAGTGTTCAAATAATGAACTTGAATTATTTTAAATGAAGTAAGGCGTCGCTTATTTTAGCGTAACTAATCTAATAACTTTCTTTAACTCTTGTTAAGGTTTTGTTAGAATTAATCTTGTCTTTTGATATTAAAACATACATTACTTATAATCTAAATATCTAATATAAAAGTTGGTATACCGTTACCCTTTTAAGGTAACGTTAATGTCGTTTTAGATCTAACTTAGCGTTACGTTAACTTGCATTCATTAATTCGGTGTTTAATTTCTGTTTCACAGGTAGACAACCGGTCGTATCCTTTTAAGAAGCCTCGTGTCAGCGATTGTATTTGATTTTGTGCCTTAATTAATTTTGCATGTCTTCTTAACACAGTTGTTCAGTTGTCCTCCACACCACTACAGATTCTGTATTATCTGAACGGCTGGTATTCTGCCGCTTTCTTCATAGCTGAGGGTCTTATGTTTGTTTATAAAGGTAATGTATAGTGCCTGTAATAGTAGCAGGAGTTGACTCTGTTTTTCATAAGTGGCTTATCACAATTTGTTGTAACTCTTTAATAGGTGTGTTACTGCCCTACACTCAAGCTAATCTGATACTAGATGTTGTTCTTCTGCTTCTCTTTTTGGGCCTTGAAATCCTCAGACTCTTTTATGGTCAGTGTGCCTGCATGTTATTTATTGTTATACACCTGAGAAGTAGCAGATTTGTTTATAGTGTTTATAAAATAGAATGAATATTAATGCAAACATTAAAAATGTATTTGGTACTGTGTATAAGTGTAATTCACCCTGATAGCACACAGTCTTTCTTTGAGATGATCATTTAATTTCATGACCAAGAATATTACATTCTGTTGTATCCTTGGTGAAAATACATTTTATAATAGCATGTTAAATTTGATTTACAGGCCGGAAGGGAAACCTGTGTCAGCGCTCACTGGCACTGTTTACAAGTGTTGGTATTTTGGTGCCCTGTGCAGTGCTGAGCGTCTACTACCTTTTACTACAGACGTTTGTTTTACGGTTTGAGTTTGTACTCAATGCCGTATTACTCTGCTTTTACAGTTTTGAGCTGGTCCTGGGGCTGATGACCATCTCTGTTTTTTCAAGGTATCCGTTTCTATATTTTATTTGTTTTTCACGAGTATTAAAGATTATAGGGATGGTTTCACAGACAGGGCTTAGATTAAGGGTAGGCCTTGGTTATATCATGACATTTAAGTAGTTTTAACAGACATACCTTACACAAAACATTACTGGTGTACATCTTAAGAGGCGAGTTCCTATGTCATTGCAAGCTGATTTCACTTAATACAGCTCAAACATGCATTTTAGTCTGGGACTAAGCTTAAGCCCTGTCCAGGAAACTGCTCTATAAAGTTTATATGTGATCCTGGACAACAAAACCAGTCATAAGAAGCACAGGTATATTTGTAGCAGTAGCCAACAATAAATTGTATACATCAAAATGATAATTTTTTCTTTTATGCCAATAATCATAAGTATATTAAAGCAACACCATGTAGTTTTTTTACCTTTACATAATGTCTCTAAAAATATTTCAGTGATAGAACAACTTTTAACTGGACACATTGTACTGTTGCTGCAACCTGAGCAGCCTCCTAGCTGCTACAAGCACCCTCTGAAAGTGGCGGTGGAGGGTAGAGCACACAGCCTCGCCCCTCCCACTGCCTGCAGAAGAATGTCTGATACCAGGCACTGTTGCGCTTTTCTACCACATGGGGGAGCTGTAAGTCATTTTTACATGGAAACTATGTAGTGTTGCTTTAAAGGGCACCTTTGGTACGATTCACTATTTTACATTTCCTTTGGTGTGTGTGTATTAGTAGTACATGCTAACTAGGGGTGCACTGATAAATGCAGATATACACTAATAATACGTGGCCGATAAATCTTCAGAATTGACAGCCGATATTATTCACCACCATTTCATGTACTACGGCTTGTGATCAGTAAGTCCTTTTCGATCTGAAAGCACTGTTAGTTTGACTTGTTTATAACATTCATTTGAAGAAGCAACACAGTCGTCAAACATAATCATTATACATATTCTTTATTATCATGAAAATACCTGAAAAGGTTTGAAGAACAGCAATATAAATACATCCTTAAGCCATTTCCTGGAGCTGCGTGTGTATGGTTCTTCGCCTGCAGCGCATATTGAGTTTCTGTACGTGAGCGCCCTCTGGCTTTTGAATGTAGTGGCATTTCACAGTAATTTTTTGAGAATCATAGCAAGCATCATCGGCCGATTTATCGGTGCACCCCTAATGTTAACGATACACAAAAGGTGCAAACCTAAAGTAAACGATGACGCAAGTTATAGTTTTCAATGTAAATCTTGTTTCTTGGACTACAACAAACACACGGATTGTAGGCAACAGTTTACTTCCTGGACCTGTTGACCGCTTTGACTCACAGCCTGTAAGTTAACTCCTGTCAGCATTGAATTGTGAGTGAATCTTTCAAACATGGTAATGAGTGCAGGGTTCCCACGGGTCCTTGAAATCCTTGAAAGTTTGTGAGTCTGGGGGGAAAATTCAAGCCCCTGGGAAGTTTTTGAAAATATACATACATACATGCAGGTCATTGAAAATCCAGATTATTCCCTGTGTAGTGTAGGATAATATCATAAAAATTCTAGACTTTTTAAGCACACATGCTAAACTGTTGGCTTTAAATGCTTATATCTTCTGTATGTGAATGTTGATTCATACCAAAATGCTTTTTTGCATAGTTGTGTTTGACACACAAAAACCTTTCTGGTTACGTATGTAACTGTTGTTCCCTGAGAAGGGAACCAGACGCTCCATCTCCCCTGCTATACTTCCTGCATCCCTGTAACGCCGTCTTTTGCAATATTTCAGATAGCAATATACTTCCTGGCTTTCACATAACCCTGTCTTTGTAATTAAGCCTCACCATTTGTTCCCTCGAAAGGGAACTGTAACAATGTATCTTAAAAGGTAACACAATGTAACCTTGCTCTCACTTGAATTGTGTCACCACATTAAGTCCTTGAATTTGAGGGTAATGAACCTGGAAAGTCCTTGAAAGGTCCTTTTATTTGAAGTAAGCTAAGGTGTGGGAACCCTGGGAGCGTCACATTTTCAGCTGATGTCAGAGGAATTTAGGCCAATCACAACATACAGATTAGCTGGCCAATCAGAGGGACAGAGCTTTTAAGGTCGGTGAGCTTTGTACAAAATCAATGTGTTTGAGGAAAGCAGTATATCTGGAGCTACAAAAATGTACGGTATGTGGAAAATAATGTGTTTTTTTACTATAAACCACGCAAACACATTATAATATACCTCATACACAAAATAACGTCATTTTTTAGCAATGAAATAGATGCACTTTAAGTAAAGATCATGTTCCATGAAGATATTTTGTAAATGTCCTACCGTAAATATATCAAAACTTTATTTTGTGATTAATGCAGTTGCTAAGGACCTCATTTGGACAACTATATTGGTGATTCTCACGAAAACTTGGTTTTAAAAATGTCAAGCATGAAAATGTAAAAATTGCTTAAATTTACTTTTTTTCCCACCAGAAATTGAAAAACAAAGTCTGGAGTAAATGGGAACATTAATTTAAAAACGTTTACTTATCATTTAACACTTTTTGTAACATAATTTAAAAAATAAGTCCTAAAAAATCTCATTACCGCAACAGTCAGAAAACATCAACACTGACATATTTTCAAAATGACATGACAAACCTGAAAGAACATAATTTGGAGATTCTGCACATGCATTTAAAATCAAAGTATTATGCTTCTATTAATTAAATTAACATTTAATAAGCATCTGTTGCGGTAATAATAATCAAAATGTCATGTAAGCATTCAGACAAGACAATATTTCAAATTAACTGTAAAAAAATGATCTTACCTGGTAGCCATCTTGAAGTAACTGGTCCATGTGCTTGGTCACTCAAAATCAAACTTTATTAAAATTCTGTATGTGTGCTTAAACTGTTCTCAAAAAGTGTTGCGGAGGATGAGAACATCAGGCATGGACACATCATTTTCCTAATTTTCTTGTCAACTAAAGTAGCCTAGAAAAACATCCATTTATTTTTTTTCTTCATATTTTTGTGTTAATTTGATTAAATTACAACATAATGCATGTTCAAACACAGCCAGCAGAAAATGAGATAAAGTTTACAATTATAAATTCTTATGTTGAAATCACACATTGTGCAAGGTAGAACACAGTATTGTGTTAATTCTGATGCTTTTTAATGTTACTATATTACACATTTTAAAGCTAAAATCATTAGTGCCGTGGTGTTTCAATGGTTTCGTGAGAATCACCCATATAGGCCATTTTCTCAATATTTTGTTGCTTTGGCACCCTCTGATTCCAGATTTTTACATAGTTAGAAGCCATATGACGAAAAATTTATACATCTCAATTAAAAAAATCAACCCTTATGACCGGTTTTGTGGACCAGGGTCACATATTAATATTTCTTTTACAATACAGGATAGAAAACAAATCTGTTATAATATTTAAAGGGTATCTGTCAAAATGAATAATTATTTTAAAGGCATGCACATGTTACATAAATGTCTGACTTATTTTTCTTTTCACACTCCTTCAGGGCTAAAATTTATTGAGTATCTGTAAAGCTCTGACAATCTTTCTCTGATGTCAAGATGAAAACGCTACACAGAACAAGCTGGAGTCTTTTTCACATTGAGAGCCTTAAAATACATAACAATTGTTGGTATGCATATTTTTTCAAGTAAACATTTTATTTGTACTTAAAATAACAAAACAAATGTATTAAACAACCATCATATGATGTGATGAAAGTAGTAAAATTCAATGTTAATTGTAATGTAAATGTATATAATGTAAATCTAAAGGTTCTTGTTAATAAATTGTCAAATGAAACGATGGTTGTCTATTCTCTGTCTGCTCAATCACATAGCTTGAGAAGTCAAAGCTTAATAAACCCTGATATTATAAAAGTAAGCAAGATTGTTTAGCCAGTAAATTTTGCATGTTCTAAATATATCTCATATTCCGATAGACCACATCAATGTGCGACTGCTGTCATGTGAATATCTTAATCCCAATTACAATTGGACACAGGATTATGTGCACACTCAGATGCCTCTTAAAAAATCTCCAATAATCCCTCAGCTTCTTTTGCCCAGGTACATAACAGCACAGACACCTCTGCCAAGTCTAACATTTCATCCACAGGTGAAAAGCAATGGCTGCAGTGGACAAAGATGTGGCCGAGAAGTTTCTGGACAGTAACCCAGCTTTTGCCAAGCAGTACTATGACTCCAGGTTCCGGGCGAAGGTCATTTCTGACCTTCTGTCCACCACCAAGAAAACAGCGGTGGATATCAGCACGTATCATGACCTGACATCTGTTGAGGAGTGTGAGATCATTTTCGATATGGTACGTGACATGCAAGAAAATTTACAGATGGAGCGGGCCGTCTTCAACCTGATGCGGCATCTCACGTTCATGATGCGAGCCGACCGCATGAGTCTCTTCATGTACCGCCAGAGGAACGGCATTGCTGAACTGGCCACGCGCATTTTCAATGTACATAAAGATGCCACGTTGGAAGAATGCCTGGTGCAACCAGACAGCGAGATCGTGTACCCACTAGACACGGGCATCGTGGGACACGTAGCCACTGTTAAAAAGACAGTCAATGTACCTGATGTCACACAGGTAAGTGTAGTAAAAAATTTTTTTTTTGTTTATTCCTAAAGGGATAGTTCACAGATTTGGGGCACCATTGACTTCTACAATCAAACTACTATAGAAGTAAATGGTGCCCCAGATCTGTTTGTTTAATAACATTCTTGAAAAGAGTTTGAACTTGCATTAAAATAAATGTGCACAATGGCCATTAGAGGTCAGTGCAAGGCTAATATTTCACATATGAGAACTTATTTAATGGATGATTAAGCAACAAGATTAAGTGATAATTATTCAGAATGTGTGCTTTCTATCCAACATAAAATATGGCTTGCATTGATTTATGTTATGGCCAACAATTAAATAATCATTTATGTGCATGAATAGGAAATATATGTTTGAAGGATAAACTTCAAGATTGTATTTTATACTCATTATTAGTGGTCCATTGCTGTTGTGGAAGATCAATTTTATTTGACAAATGTGAATGAGACATTGCGCAGACAGATAATGTATAACTCGATGTGCTTTGTAAAGATGGCCATGAAATCCCCTCACTTTGATTAGAAATTACTAACCATTTTTCAAAAGAACAGGCTGTCTTTGGCACACGGTGTGCTTCACTGCATCTCAGACAGCAAAATACTTTACCCTGTAGTGTTCATCATCACTTAGAAGAAAAAATGGTTTTCTCAATCTTTGACAATGGTGTTATGTGACTGAACTACCAAACAGGTCTGTAGCAAACCTCGGAGGTGGCGACAGCATCCTATCTCAGTTTAGTCTGTCTGCAAGACTGCTGAGCAACCAAAATATTCACAGGCAGGTGAATATTTAGAGGGTTATGAAATGCATCTTTCCCTGCACAGATATTCATATATGCAATGTGTTGCACCCCAGAACTAAACAAATGGAGTGGGATCTATAAAATGAGATGAATTTGCGGTTGAAATGACTGAATCCTTATTTAACTACAGTGTGAAAGGCTAGTGCAGGATTAGAGAAGGTGGATTCTCTTTTCCATTGATGTTGCTGGACCTGGAAAGGATAAAAGCCTTTAATCTCAGTTGAATTAGAGCGATCCCAGATTAAATTTAAAGGTCAGTAGCTAACCCCATATTCCACAAGTCAGCAGAATATCAGTGTTTACCTTGACTTCACATTTCTATCTTCTCTTATTCTATGTACAGTACTGTGCAAAAGTCTATGCCACCACCACCAGACTTGTTGTTCAGCTTTAATGTCCATCCATATTTATTTTTCAATCTATTTTATTAAGATACAAACAGGAAATATGTACAAAAAAGTGTTTAGTGTGACCTCTCTTGGCACTAAACACATCTTGAGCGTTTTTGAGCAGAATTAAGTAAAAAAGACTAATTTCTTTAAAATTAGAAATTGGGATTTCATTTCATTTTACAGATCCTGCCGTTTTCTGCTATTGCGCAAGTGGAAAGAGTTTACCCTTAAAACTTGACACATCATTTTACATTTTTATACAGTTTTTCATACTACATTTACTATATTTTTTGGATGCATTCTATTAAAGATACTGAGAAATAATTATATATGATCACTATTCAATTCAATCTTATTTATATAGCGTTTTTCACAATTGTTAATTTTTTCAGCTTTAAAGAATAGATGTAATGGAAAACAGAAAAATCGATAGATAACATAAGAAGCAGAATACAGTGGCTAAGAATAAACCGTACAAGCGAGCGTAGCAATAATGTAACTTATGGAAAAGTGCTAAGTTAAGCCAAGGGTGGCTGACTCCAGAGGATGAAAAAAATGGGAAAACTCCTAGGAGGAGAAAAACCCTTGAGAGAAATACATGTTAGGACCGGGACTCGATTAAAAAATTTAATCTAATTAATTAGAGGCTTTGTAATTAATTAATCGAAATTAATCACATTTTAATCACATATAAATATTTGACCTGAGAACAGGTTATTTTTTCACATGGATTTTACCATGAATAATGACTGAATACATAAGCTTAAGCAACAAAATATTGTTTATTTTGTTCAACCAAGTCGTACTCGGAGTCGGGCTAACGTCCACGCTAGCTGCTATATGTTTTGCACTGAGATGATACTTGAGGTTCGATGTGCTGCGGTGATATGTGAATTCCTTGTTGCATAGCTTACACACAACCATGCTCTTATCGACGCTTCCATCCGTTCGTTTTTATAAAAAAAATTCCCATCCACGGGGCCAACCAAAGGGATCTCATCAGCTTCTTCGTTCATGTTCACTGTGGTTTGTTGTTGTCTGAAGTCATGTTGGTGCTCCAGTATAATCGGTCCGCCGAAACTCATCCAATCAGAAATGTTCCGCGGTGCAAAAATAAGTGCGATTAAAATGCGTTAAAAATGTTTAACACGTTATTTTTTGTGTAATTAATTAATCTTAATTAACGCGTTAAAGTCCTGGCCCTAATACATATATATTTATATATATAAACACGACAGGGATATGAAACAGGTAAGCAAATTAAACTGGTTCAGCCGGTGGCTGCAAAAACTACAAATCTAATTGTGGCATGGAGGCCTAACCGTGGGTTCACACCAGCCACATTTGAGGCATCAAATTCGCATCTACCGCGTCTAGTTTGCCGCTTGAACATTTTGAGTTTACTCGCTTCATTCGCGCATGAATTTCTAGTCATCGAGACATTCACATGGAAATTCGCGTCATGGGAGGGGCTTCTGCGACTGCGCTCACTTCCTGTAATCACGTCACTACTAGAGCAAGCTTCTGATTGGTTTGTTGAAAAATTGGTTCGTTGAACTTGTTGAAAAATTTGACCAATGAATGACGCGGAATTGCGTGAACCGCACCGTGCTAAACGCCTCATTCGCGCCTCGAGACCTCCAGACGCGTGTCAACACGTCTTCACATTGACTTAACATTGAAATCTAACACGGCTGGTGTGAACGCAGCATAAGACTTTTGCACAGTACTGTATAGACCGTTTCAGCAGTAACAACATAAACAAGAGGCTGTCGTAATCCGCAAGTAACTTCCGGTAAACTCCGCTAAGAATAAATAACAACAAAGTTCTTTAAACGTAGTTTATTTATATAACAAGCAAAAAACAACACATAGATTACCTAGGAAACCAAAACATTTGTCATTTTCGACGAGGCATTTGTTTAAGAGATCAGTTTAGCAACTAGACAGACCATTAAAACAAACAAAACCAGAAGTAAAGTTCGGATCCAGACGTGTATCGCGTCAGCGCACGTGAGAACACAGAATATGGAGAATTGAATGTATGAAATGTATTAAATTTAGTATTACAAACCATCAGACGAATCCGGGCCGAATCCACACCGAATCTGCACCAGATCTGCTGACTTCGGTGCGGATCTGGGCCAGAGTCGTCTTCTGTAAACGAAAGCATTTTTGACCTTTTACCTTGTTGTAACATTGTCAAATTCACCCAGTAGTTTTAGGAAACCTCATTTCACAATATTAGCAGAACATCATTCTATTTTAGCAAACAATCTTTAAAAAGTACTATTATTAAATCTAGATGAAACATGTAAACATGAATGTTTTTTGTTTAATTTACATTTATGCATTTGGCTGTTTTCCTTTGGTTTGAACCCATGACTATCATAAGTTATTTTCCAAGAAAACTTTAGATTAGTCACAATAAGAGTCATGAACATTGTTACTTTATTGTGTAGGACAGCCATTTCAGTGACTTTGTGGACAACCTCACTGAATACAAGACCAAGAATGTGCTCGCAACTCCCATCCTGAATGGTAAGGACATGGTTGCTGTTATGATGGCGGTCAACAAGATTGATGGCCCTCATTTTACTGTCCAGGATGAAGAGGTACACTGGCCTCTACTTATAATATATATGAAGCTACAATGTTTTGTATTCAACTCCTCATCTCTGTCTTTCACCTGCAATAGCGATATTTTGGTTGCTGGAAAATGATTTACATAATGATATTAAATGGTATCTGGTATAGTATGAGTTCAAAGAAATACATTACTAGTTTGATGTTGACTACTTTAGTGTTATAAATAGGGCTGTGGGGAGACATAAAGCAGAAGCATGCAATGCATAATAATAACCTGAATAAAGCAAAATGTGAAACATTGAAGATACACCTACAGTTATTAATGATTCTCATAGACGCTGAAGAAATATCTCAACTTTGCCAATCTTGTGCTTCGAGTGTTTCATCTGAGCTACCTGCACAACTGTGAAACCAGAAGAGGACAGGTGAGATGTCAAAGTCAGATTTAATATGAATGACTCTGTTCATGGGCTGTAAACGTCATGATCTTCTGTTGAAGGTGTTGCTCTGGTCCGCCAGCAAAGTATTCGAGGAGCTGACTGACATTGAAAGACAGTTTCACAAGGCCCTCTATACGGTCAGAGCGTTCCTTAACTGTGACCGCTACTCTGTGGGACTTCTCGACATGACCAAAACCAAAGTGATTATTTCTTTTATTTAAAGGTGCAGTGTGTAATTTTTAAAGGATCTCTTGACAGAAATGCAAAATAATATACAAAACTATATTATCAGGGGTGTATAAAGACCTTTTTATAATGAACCGTTAGGTTTTTATTACCTTAGAATGAGACCTTTTTATCTACATATAAAGAGGGTCCCCTCACGTGGAAGTCGCCATTTTGTGCCGCCATGTTTCTACAGAAGCCCTTAACGGACAAACTTTTTTACTAAGTTGTCGCCGACGATGACATGTTTTTCCGGTGCCAGCTACCGTAGCTTCTCTATGCGTTTCAAAAGCAAGGGGTGAGCAGTGGACTGAGCCATTTGTTGCAATTCGCAACCTCACCACTAGATGCTGCTAAAATTTACACACTGCACCTTTAATGTTAATATTGCATGATTGCTACTGATGTAGAGCTTGCATTAGTGACCATTTATATACAAGTCTGCTGCTAAAAATGTTTTGCATTATTTAATAATTTCAATAAAACAGGAAATGATATCACGCTGCCTATGACAACACAGCTAAAGTCAGTTTTGTGATTTACCAAACAAATTCTTCCTACACAATCTAAAGAAAATATAACCTTGAAATCTGTGAGGTCATGTCAAAGATTAAGATCAAACTTTATAAAATCTTTTGGACCTTCCTGTACATGTATATTTCTTTGACACAGTCTGGTAGGATTTCTATAAATGTATTAATTTGCCTGTAGGAGTTCTTTGATCTTTGGCCCATACTGATGGGAGAGGTGCCACCGTACACTGGACCAAAAACCCCTGACGGTCGAGTAAGTGACCTTTATGAATCATGACAGATTCGTATGCTGTTGAGTATATCGTGTTTGACTTGCAGTATTCATTTTCCTTCAGGAAGTTATCTTCTACAAAGTGATTGATTACATACTGCACGGAAAGGAGGACATTAAAGTAATTCCGTAAGTCAATACGTTTTATTGTTGGAAAATATGAATTTGCCTTTAATTAAAGTCCAACAGCGTGTACTAAAATTGATGTTAGTTTTCAGCGTCTTAAAGCATGAGCAGAGATACAATTGAGTCTCCTGAGGACTATGAAATGAATGCATTATATAACTATTGTACTGCATAAGCATATTAAGCGATACAGATTTTTACTTATTATTTAAGAGAACTCATTTGCACCTTCACTTTTGCCCTAGATCCCCATAGAAAAAGATGTAACACTTTACAATAAGGTTGCATTAGTTAATGCATTAGTTAACTTGAGCTAACAATGCTTCCACAGCATTTATTAATCTTAGGTTTATGTTAATTTCAGTATTTAGTAATGCATTTTTTATGTGTCAGTTGTTAGTTAATGCACAATGAACTAACATGAACATTTCGATTGGCACTACCTAGCATTAATAAATATGAATAAATGCTGAATTACTATATTGTTAATGTTAGCTAATTTACTAATGTTAAAGGGATAGTTCGAACAAAAATAAAATTCAGTCATCATTCATTTATCCTTAAAGGTGCAGTGTGTAATTTTTAGAAGGATCTCTTGACAGAAATGCTAAATAATATTCAAAACAATATTATCAGTGGTGTATAAAGACCTTTTTATAATGAACCGTTATGTGTTTATCACCTTAGAATGAGACGTTTTTATACACAGAGGGTCCCCTTAGATGGAAGTCGCCATTTTGTGACACCATGTTTCTACAGAAGCCCTTAACGGGCAACATTTTTTAACTAAGTTGTCTCCGACGATGACATGTTTTTCCGGTGGCGGCTACCGTAGCTTCTCTATGCGTTTCAAAAGTGAGGGGTGAGCAGTGGACTGAGCCATTGGTTGCAATTCGCAACTTCACCACTAGATGCTGCTAAAATTTACACACTGCACATTTAAGTTGTTTTGAACCTGTTTAACCTTAGTAGTAAATTTTTTCCTACTATGGAAGCCAATTTTTTACAAATATATTACAATTTTGACAATTGACAATTTTTATTTTAGCTGAACCATCCCTTTTAACAAATACAACCTTATTTTAAATTGTTACAGAAAACAATATAACAAAATGGTATTGTTTTATTCTGTAGCTATTTATTGTGTGTGTTGGATGTTGTGGGTTGTTTATCTTGTCTTAATGTGTTGTCTGTATTATTCTTTTGTTTTATCTGGACTTTGAGTCTGTAATAAAGTTTGATGATGAATAAAAATCTATTAAAGATAAACCACTATGGGTCGGTTTCCCGGACGGGGATTAGACTCTTAATCTAAAATAAATGTAAGAGCTGTCCAAACTGAAAACAATTTGCACTGACATATCTTAAAATACATCAGTACACTTTGTTTTGCTAAGTAATGCTTTTAGTAAGGCATGTTTCTTAAAACTAAACTAAGCCTAGTCCTGTCTTAAGCTAAACACTGTCTGGGAAACCACCCCTATATGTTTCTTTATATGTAATTCAGATTCATATGTTGTGTCTGTACAGCAATCCGCCAGCTGACCACTGGGCATTAGTTAGTGGACTTCCTACCTACGTTGCAGAGAACGGCCTGGTATGAGACTAGAGCTCCATCCTCCACAACTGTCTCCACTTGTCAGACAAGCTGAAAGCCATTATAGTTTATAAAGCTCCCATTGAAATGATGGATAATTGTAATTCTCTAAAGCATAATTAATGGCCATGCGTTGTTCCTCCTAACTGAGCGTGACTGCAGCTTTCCCTTAACTCTTACAGATCTGTAACATCATGAACGCTGCTGAAGATGAATTCTTTTAATTTCAAGTGAGTTACTTGCTTACTTTTCTTATCCGTTCAATATGTTAAGCAATATTCTACACTCACTGTAAAACTATAGCAAAGCTATATAATCTACGACTGGGGTTTGTGAACCCCTGTTGGTTTGTGAGAGAATTGCAGGGGGTTTGTGAGTTGATAAAAATAAACCAATTACAAATAAAGTCGGCATGAAACGGAAGTAGCGATTTTCTCATTTTCCCCATGGCGGCGTATAACCATAGATATGTATAGATGTCTCGCCCACGCTGCTGGCCAATGGAGGTCGACGAAAAATGTTCATGAAACATGTTAAAACATCCAGAATTATAGCCACGTTAATAATGTTTGTAATAAACCAAACCATTTGAGAATTGGTAGAAAATTGAGCAAGTTATGGTTGTTTAAAAGCACATGCACCTTTAAAACATAATGCTACGAGTGAGCGAGCTGACTGAGACAAGATGGCCGCCGGTGATGACCACACTGATCTATATAAATGACTGCTTAACGTAACAGCGTATGCATGGTGAAGCCAGCTCTTTGAGCGGCCATCTTGGTATACCCAACCGGCAGAGGGCGTCATTGACTTCCATTCAAAATCATGATCTAATTTCACCCGCTTTACAGCGTATCAGTCACACAAGGTTAACTTTTCGGATATGTGTACGTAAAATAATAGTTAATTCTGGTGTTATTTGCAACGTTTATGTTTAAATCGGGCAGAAAAATTGAAAAAAAAAAACATTAAGGTGAGTGTGTCTGCTGCATTCTGTTAATGACACGGGTATAAATAAAGTTTTTTTGACATTCAGCTACACGGTCAGCGTTATTTCTCTAAATAAGTTTAGGTAACTTGTAAAGATAACATAATTACAAAACCAGCAAATTATTGCATGCACATACGGTACAAAGCTTGTTATTTATTTAGATTTTAAAATAAGCACGTTTGTCATTAATACTAAATATGCTGCGGTCTGTCCGCTGATCTGATACTGTAATAAAGATGAATATATAACAACTGTTTGAAAAGCAAAATGTACAATGTCAGTAAATAACTATGTACATGCTTAGGACGTTTGTGTTGTAATAATGTACATGGATACTTCAGATATAAAAACAGAGACCAGTAAAGTGATGTTTTATCATTAAAATCTGATAACGTCCATTGATTTAATAGAATGTTTGGGTATACCAACATGGCGGCGCGGTGGCTTCACAGATGTGACGTCATGAGCAATCCAGTCATTTATATAGATCAGTGGTGATGGCATTAGAGACATCGCCATAAGACATCTGGCCTTTATAATACATATATGCGTGTAACCCATAGACTGTAAAAAAAGATGGACGTAGTGTCCGTGACGTCACCCATAGGTTTCTGAAGATCGTTTTTGAAGCTTAAAGTAGGCAGTGCCTACCGCCGCCATCTTGGCCGCGCATAAATGTTTTTTGAAGTTAAACATGCAAATGTACTATTAAACTTAAATTATTGAAATATTTACTTAAAATCTTAGGGGGTACTTCAAGTAAGTAATTTAGGTCAAGAGGGTTCGGCTGACATAACAGTTTGAAAACCCCTGATCTATGAGATGGAGTTGCTAACAACATTGCAAAATGGAGAATTGTGTAAGCATTTTCTATCTATTAAAGTGGATTGCATTATGCTGAAATGTTGATTGAGGTTTCTGTTTGTCCTGCCAGAAAGAACCTCTGGATGAATCTGGATGGACAATAAAGAACGTGCTCTCCTTGCCTATTGTGAACAAGAAAGAGGAAATCGTTGGCGTGGCCACATTCTATAATAGGAAAGATGGAAAACCATTTGATGAAATGGATGAAACACTAATGGAGGTATCTGAGACCAGAGAGTATGGACAAGTACTGATTCGTAGCTATATAAATATACACTGATGGATGGATCAACATAGTCTGCATTATTTATCTGTGAACTTTTCATCCATGCTGTGTTTACTGCTGAGAACATGTTCTCAGTGTATTTTTTAAAGAGTTCACAGAAAACATTATTTTCCTCTTGTTCTGGTTATTGAGTTTAGATTCAAGTAGGTTTATCTGAATCTATTTCAGTCACTCACTCAGTTTCTGGGCTGGTCGGTGTTGAATACAGACACGTATGACAAAATGAACAAGCTGGAGAACCGTAAGGACATCTTTCAAGACATGGTCATGTACCACGTTAAGTGCAGGAAGGATGAGATTCAGAACATCTTGGTGGGTTTCTGCAAACTGGTAAAGCTTAGTACTTAGTATGCGCTTCCTCAAGAGTCTTGTAATAGCAGGACATCCTATTTGGTATTTTATTGATGATATTATGATTGATAGTCAGGTCTAAAGGAGTTAAAAGGAAAATCAACGAAGTGAAACAGGTGATGTTGTCTGTGCAGAACACGCGTGAGGTGTACGGGAAAGAACCCGACGAATGTGAAGAAGACGAGCTGGAGGAAATTCTGGTAGGAAACAAAAATCTCATTTGCTGTTTAACATCTTTTCATTTATTAACCGTGCATCCTAATGTGGTTGTTCTCTGCAGTACGACACACTGCCGGATTCAGAAGAATCTGAGATCTTTGAGTTTCACTTCTGTGATTTTGAGTTCTCTGAGCTGGACCTGGTCAAATGTGGTATCAAGATGTACTATGAGCTGGGTGTGGTGGACAAGTTTCATATTCCACGTGAGGTGAGTGATAATGCAAGATCTTGATTACACTCTTGAGGTTATTTGCAATCCAGCGTTGAGTCAAAAACGGACAAACCCAACCTTTAACCTGTGCTGGGTTCTTTAACCGATTGTTGGGTCAACAAACATTCTCCGAGTTAAAGGTCCATTGTGGGACTCTTTGTGGCATCTAGTGGCGAGATTGCGAATTGCAACCAACATGTCAATCCACAGCTCACCCCTTAATTTCGAAACGCATAGAGAAGCTACGGTAGCTGCCACAGGACAGACATGATGAAATACGCTCTGTAGTTTGTCCATTAAGGGCTACTGTAGAAACATGGCAGTGACTTTTACGTAAAAAGATTTGCAGTGTATGTAGATAAAAACGGCTCATTCTAAGGTAATAAAGTTCATTATGTAAGGTCTTTATACACCACTGATAATATAGTTATGTATATTATATTGCATTTCTGTCAAAATATCCTTCTTAAAGTCCCACGTTGCACCTTTAATTTTACCCAACGGCTAAGTTCTCCCCTTTTTGACCCAACATTGGGTTGAAAAAACCCAGCATTTTTTGGGGGGTGCAGTAATTTACTGAGCACCTACTGAGTTCAAGTGGGCCCTGTTTAACCCAATAAATGGGAAATTGAAAGTTCATAAATGTAAAAGTTCAATGAACATTGCCATTTCCAATGCCGAGTTCAGATTTTAGCCCTGATTTTGACTTGCCGACAGGTTTTGAGAAATCGCAGACAAATGCCCGAAATCACAGGCGTTGTTTCCTTTGCGTCACTTCTCGCGTGCGTTTGGGTGTGAGACATAGTTTGTGGACTGGGACTAAGTTGTCGGCGATTCTTCCTATGATAAAGTCATGCAATGTGAAACACCCTGTCGCCACTACATTATGCAGTCTGAAAACATCAGCGACTGAATGCTACCCCAGATAGTCACGCAGTGTGAAAAGATCTGTGACCCAACTAGTTTGAAAATCATTTAGTCTGAATTCGGCATAAGAGCACTCGGCATCTTCCGATTCAAGATTTTACATTTCCTTTGGTGTGTAAGTGTGTATTAGTACATGTTAACGATATGCAAAAGGTACAAATCCCAAAGTAAACGATGACCCGAGTTATCGTCTCCAACGTAAATCTCTTTTTTTGGACTACAACAAACACACAGATTGTAGGCAACAGTTTACTTCCTGGGATTGGTGATTTAGTAAAGACCGACATTATCATAATTCCTCCTGCTTCGGACTCACAGCCTGTAAGTTAACTCCCGTTAGCATTGCAATGTGAGCGAATCTTTCAAACATGGTAAGGAGTGTCACAGTTCAGGCTGACGTCAGAGGTATTCAGACCAATCACAACGTACAGATTATCTGGCCAATCAGGGACACAGAGCTTTTCAAATCGTTGAGTTTTGTACAAAATTGTGCGTTTCAGGAAGAAATTTGGAGCTACAAAAATGTATGGTATGTGGAAAATAATGTTTTTTTAACCATAAACCACGCAAACACATTGCATTATACCATTAAATAACGTTTTTTTAGCAATGAAATAGGTGCTCTTTAAATGTTTCTATTTCTAACTTCTGAATTCTAGTTTAATGTGTTCTCTCTTGTTGTGAATCATCTGTTTGTAGACCCTGGTGCGGTTTGTTTACTCCGTCAGTAAAGGTTACCGAAAGATCACCTACCATAACTGGAGGCACGGCTTCAACGTGGGCCAAACCATGTTCACATTGCTCATGGTAGGAAAAATCCTGTACAGATGGATGGAATGATGATTTGTTCAGCAATGGCCAATGCAAACGTATCTATAATAAAATACCTTTTCACATTCTGTAATGCAAGAAGAAAATTTAATAATCTTGTTAGTCTACTAATCATATATTTGTGACCCAGTCTGTGAAAACCCAGCTAAAGTCATATTTTGTGATATACTGTTTTCTACATAAAATCATCCTATATAACGTACATTCAGTGAAAATATAACCTTGATATCTTTAATATTGACTGAGTAAGATCATGTCAAAGATTGAAATCAAACTTTGATGCTCCATATTTCATAACAAGATTATGAGACTTCTCTGATGAGTTTTTCCCTCTGGTTAGAGGGTAACACATTCAATGATACCCCCATTCCAATTTATATTCTCTGAAATGGCAGACGGCCTCATCTCATGAATCATCCATGTGTAAATCTGCTCCTGGTTAAGTCTTGTGTATTCAATGTGATCTGGCTGTAAATCAAGTAGGACGTCCAGGCAGCTAATAAGCCTCTCTCAGCACTGCTTCACTGAATCTAATGAGTGCTCACTAGTCAGATTCTCTCGCTATACAAAAGGAGGGGGTGTGGCTTACATAAGCACCGCCTTGAATCTATTAAACTTACTGTTGTGACTTAAGACAGGTGACCTGAAGCGCTACTATACAGATCTGGAGGCGATGGCGATGGTGACTGCTGGACTCTGTCATGATATTGACCACCGTGGCACCAACAACCTTTACCAGATGAAGTATGTGCTCATTATAATGAACTGCCAGTGCCAACATCCAACTGCTCTTGTCAAAGAAACATGTAGCCTAATCCAGTCTGTAAAAAAAACCAAGCTAAAGTCATTTTTTGTGATTTATGTTTTTTACATAAAATCATCCTACATCCTGTAAAGAACATTCTGTGAACAATATAACCTCGATATCTTACATATTGACTAAGTAAGATCGTGTCAAAAATCGAAATCCTTGAGAAATGAATGATTGAAATAAAATTTTGATGCATACAATCTCATTATTAAATTATAAGACTTCCACAGACTTCCAAAAAAATGATGTCATGCTCGTATAGAGGGAATTTTCATTTTTGAGTAAACTAGCAGCTCTGTGGGTGTACACACCAAATGTGAATTCAACGATTAGCATGAGTAGATTACATACAAAGTCAATGCAAAAAAACGCAACTTGCGTGGGGCAATGCAACTGACGCGAATTGGGCAGCGCGATTGCCATGTAAAACACGCGTTATTCGCCTCAAACGTGTCTTTGCGCAAGTTGAAGATATTCAACTCAAGCTAAATATTCGCATGACATGACGTTAAATCCCATAAGTAATCTAGAGCGAGGAGGGCAAAGCTTCGCGTTTGGTGTGTATGCAGCATAATGCGGCGTACACACCAAATGCAATTTCAACGATTTGCACGAGTAAATTACTTACAAAGTCATTTCAAAGATGAAATAAATGTGAACTCGTGCGGGGGGTTGCAAATGATGCATATTGGGCGGCGCGATTTCCGCAAAACACTTTTCATCTGAAATGCGTCTTCGCAGAAGTAGAAAATATTAAACTCAAGCGAAACTTTCACATGACATGAAGTACATCCTGCGAGTAATCTAGAGTGAGGAACGCGATGCTTCACGTTTGGTGTGTACACAGCATAATGGGGGATACACACCAAACGCAAATTCAACGATTTACGCAAAAAGATTACATACAAAGTCAATGCAAAGACGTGAATAGATGTGAACTCGTGCGGGGCGTTGCGAATGATGCATATTGGGTGGCGCGATTGCTGCAAAAACACTTTTTGCCTCAAATGCGCTTTCGCACAAGTAGAAAATATTAAACTCAAGCGAAACTTTCGCATGACATGAAGTTACATCCCGCGAGTAATCTAGAGCTAGGATCGCGATGTTTTGCATTTAGTGTATACACAGCATAATCGGACATACACCCCAACAAATTTAACAATTTGAATGAGTAGATTACATACAAAGTCAATGCAAAGACGTGAATAGATGCAAACTCATGCGGGGCATTGCAAATCACAAGTATTGGGCGGCGCAATTGCCGCAAAAACACTTTTCGCCTCAAATGCGTTTTTGTGCAATTAGAAAATTTTGCATGACATGAAGTTAAATCCCGCGAGTAATCTAGAGCAAGGATCGCGATGCTTCACATTTAGTGTGTACGCACCATAATGGGGAAAACACACCAAACCAAAATGTAACGATTTGCATGAGTAGATTACATAAAAAGTCAGTGCAAAGACGTGAATAGATGCAAACTCATGCGGGGCATTGCAAATCACAAGTATTGGGCGGCGCAATTGCCGCAAAAACACTTTTCGCCTCAAATGCGTTTTTGCGCAATTAGAAAATTTTGCATGACATGAAGTTAAATCCCGCGAGTAATCTAGAGCGAGGATCGCGATGCTTCACATTTAGTGTGTACACAGCATAATGGGGAATACACACCAAACCAAAATGTAACGATTTGCATGAGTAGATTACATAAAAAGTCAGTGCAAAGACGTGAATAGATGCAAACTCATGCGGGGCATTGCAAATCACAAGTATTGGGCGGCGCAATTGCCGCAAAAACACTTTTCGCCTAAAATGCGTTTTTGCGCAATTAGAAAATATTAAACTCAAGCGAAACTTTTGCATGACATGAAGTTAAATCCCGCAAGTAATCTAGAGCGAGGATCGCGATGCTTCACATTTAGTGTGTACACAGCATAATGGGGAATACACACCAAACCAAAATGTAACGATTTGCACGAGTAGATTACATAAAAAGTCAGTGCAAAGACGTGAATAGATGCATTGCGAATGATGCATATTGGGCAGCGCGATTGCCACGAAAACACTCGCCTCAAACACGTAAGTTGAAAATATTCAACCCAAGCTAAACTTTCGCATGACACAAAGTTAAATCCCGCAAGTAATCTAGAGCGAGGATTTGGTTTGTACGCCTCATAACATCTTACGTTAAGATATTTTTTATTACTTCCCATTGATACATTGCACTAATTTACATTATTATTTTGTGAATGTGCGTCTGTGTTTTGATGATTTTGTCAGGTCTGGCAATCCACTGGCAAAGCTGCACGGCTCCTCCATTCTCGAGAGACACCATCTGGAGTTTGGAAAAACTCTTCTTAGAGATGATGTAACGCTGCAAATTTAATGACATTTTTCAAAAGGCTTCTGTTTTCATTACAAGTTTGAACCCATCTGTTATTTGCCTAAATACTTTCTTTCCAAGGCTTTGAATATCTACCAGAATCTTACTCGAAGACAACATGAAATTGTCATCCATTTGATGGACATAGCTATCATCGCGACAGACTTAGCCTTGTATTTCAAGTAAGAATTGTATTGCTTGTGAGACATGCTTGGAGTCATTTTTGCATAATCACCACTTAACCTGCCGCAGGAAGAGGGCCATGTTTCAAAAAATCGTGGATCAGTCCAAGACCTACGACAGCTGGGATGGTTGGACGAAATACATGATGTACGAAACGACTCGGAAGGAAATTGTCATGTGAGTGCTGCGAGGAAATATGGTTATGTCACCCATAATAACAGTTCGACTCGTATACTTGCAAGTTACTGTATATAAAATGACATGCAACAACTTGCATTTGCACCCATTATGGTTCATAAATATGAATTCACAGTGTTTTTTTGGCTTTCGTCTCCGCAGGGCAATGATGATGACTGCCTGCGATTTGTCAGCCATTGCCAAGCCATGGGAGATACAGAGCAAGGTTAGATATTTTCAATGCATAATGCAATGTCGCACATACTACAGCAATTTATTCAGACACGTGGGGCGGCCAAGGCAGCGACTGAATGGGGAAATGAAATATCTGGGCTCTCAGCCAGTGTAATGAGACTTAAACTCCATTCATATGTTAATGAATCAATGGACGTGTTGTTTACATTCAGAAGCAACATTGCTTTTTATGTGTGGGTTTCTGCAAATGCTATTATAATATTCATGAAGGTACAATGATGATAATAGTACATTTCATAGCTGCACAAAGACGTGAAAATAAGACAGACAGACTGATCTTCTGGCTCATTAAATGCACAGAAAATATATAGGATTTGAATGCTAGTACACAGATGTATTATTGATATTGGCTGTATATTCTTTGTACTCTAGGTGGCGCTATCTGTAGCTGCAGAATTCTGGGAACAGGGAGACCTGGAGAGAACAGTGCTGGAGCAGCAGCCCATTGTGAGTGAATAAACGGGTGGAGGGTTTTCGGGGGTATGCGAGGGAGAAAGAATGAGAAAGTTCCCATGGGTCATGCAGTGATGTACTGCCTATTATGCGGTGCAGTGAATCAGAAAGAGCAGTCGCAATGGTCCAGTCAAACACACCGCTCCCAGACTCCCTGTTTTTCTCAGCCGTGATTGGAAACGCAAGAATTTAATGTCAGCGTTCGAAAGTCCCATCAAACTTTCCACTTTAGCTGAGTAATTTTTCACCGCTGCTATGCGTTCAGTTTGTGTCTGTTGTAAGTTGGAGTTTTCGTTTTGATACAGAGTTAAGTGCATGCTGTTTCTCTTCCAGCCCATGATGGACCGGAACAAAGCGGATGAACTTCCCAAACTGCAGTGTGGTTTTATCGATTTCGTCTGTTCTTTTGTGTACAAGGTGAGGTTGTGCATTTCGATTAGTACACAAAACTACACGTGGGACTTCATTGATCGGCTCCTCTAAATGTTCACGAGATCCACTCGAGAGTCCATCAGGAAACAGATGCAAAATCATCAGCATAAATTCACAGCGCTGATGTTGATCAGATGTCTGTCTGCTTGCATTGTATTGACCGAACATCACAATGCAGGCCTGCTGGAATTAGACAATGTGATGTTATTAAAGGGATTGTTCACCCAAAAATTCTGTCATTATGTTGTCATGTTGTTTTAAATCTGTATGAATTTCTTTATTTTGTTGAACACAAAAGAAGATATTTGGATAAATGATGGTAAGCACACAGCTGATTGTAACCATTGACTTCCATAGTAGGAAAAACAAATACGATGGAATTCACTGAGTACCGTCAACTAAGTGCTTAACTGTTCGCTTTAAATGCTTTTATCTTTTGTATGTGAATGTTGATTCATACCAAAATGCTTTTTTTGCATAGTTGTGTTTGACACATGAAAACGTCTCGGGTTACGTATGTGACTGTTGTTCCCTGAGAAGGGAACAAGACGCTGCGTCTCTCTTGCCATACTTCATGCGTCCCTGTAATGCCGTCTTTGGCAATATTTCAGCGATATACTCCCTGGCTCCCGCGTCACCCTGTCTTTGTGGTTAAGCCTCACCATTGGTTGAATTTGATTTACACATTCAGACGCACTGGAGGCGTCCCCAAAGTGTCACCGCAGTGACGCAGCGCGAGTTCCCTCGAAAGGGAACTGTAACAATGTATCTTAAAGGTAACACGATGTAACCTTGCTCTTACTTGAAATGTTTCCCCACATTTTGTCCTTGAATTTGAGGGTACTGTAAAGTCCTTGAAAGGTCCTTGAATTTGAAGTTAACTAAGGTGTGGGAACCCTGAAATATCTTCTTCATCATTAATCACAATACTTCCATAATATTTGTTTTCCTACTATGAAAGTCAATGGTTACAATCAGCTGTGCGCTTACCATCATTTATCAAAATATATTTTATGTGTTCATCAGAAAATATAAATTTATTCAGGTTTGTAACAACATGAGGATAAGAAAAATTTTCATTTTTGGGTGGACTATCCCTTTAATAAGAAACACTGAGACCAGATAGTCTAATGTAAAAAAAATGAGATCATAGGATATTGACAAAATGCTCTCTGTATGTCTTGTATGCTCATCACTTTCGCTTCAGTGTGGTTAAAGAAATAGTTCACCCAAAAATTTAAATTCTGTCATCATTTACTCAGTCTTGTGTTGTTACAAACCTGTATGAATGTCTTTGTTCTGATAACCACAAAAGAAGATATTTTAAGGAATATTTGAAACTAAACAGATCATGAGCCCAATTGACTTTCATAGTAGGAAAAAATAGCACTATTGAAGTGAATGGGGCTCATGATCGGTTTGGTTTCAAATATTCCTTAAAATATCTTCTATTGTGTTCATTAGAACAAAAACATTTATACATGTTTGTATCAACATAAGACTGTGTTAATGATGGCAGAATTTTCATTTTTGGGTGAACTATCCCTTTAATGGCCTTAGGCCTGTCAGAAAAAGGTCTGTTGGCAAAATCCATTAAACCCCACTTCGATTTTCCAGCAAAGTCCTCTAAGTGCACAAAAGACGAATGTAAGGAGACTGTGGATCACATTTAAACTTCAGTCCCTTGTGAGTACTTAAACCTGAGTACAACCCAAATGTTGCAGCCACAGGCATCACAGCGTCCCCTATTGTGTGGATCAATTTCCTCATTTTTACAATCATTTGCTATGTTTGTAGTTGCATTTTTAGTGATTTTGCAACTGTTTACTATGTCTTGTTCAAAGAAGTGGATTTCTTTTAAAAGTAGATGTTTTTGTCAAAAAAGCTTGCGTGCTTTAAAGGCAGGGTGCATGATCTCTAAAGGCCAATGTTTACATTTGAAATCACATAAACAAACACGCCCCTACCCCAATAGAATCTGGACCTTCTTTTGGTAGACCCGCCCCACACACATGCAACCCAGGCAACGATGTCGGTTAGTAGACACGCCTCTTACTTCTGATTGGCTACAAGTGTGTTTTGGTAGTCGACCAACTCCCTTTTCCAAAGTGTTTTTCACAAATCATGCACCCCACCCCTAAAGGGTTTTGCAGTGAAAGACAGTCAAATTTGTTGAATACCAATGAAATCACTAAAGTGACATTTGTGAAAATAAGACATTTTAATTACTGACTAATAACCTTTAGCCATTAAAGTGAAATTACTGAACTTAAACATAAGAGTCTGATAAAAAATTCTCATTTACAAGAAAACATGTCAGACGTATTTAGCATCTGAACTCTTCATGTTTTACCATAGATATATACCCTAGATGTCGCCTTGGGGCTCTGAGCATGCGTCAAAACTAGGGGTGTAACGATTCAATCGCAATTCAATTGCGGTCCTCATTAAAAATGCCTGTCTGAAATCGATTCTGAATCGCAAGGCTGCTATTCTTTGTTTTATGCACAGCTTGTGCCTGTATTACGGCATTTGGTCAGTAGGAAGTCCTTATCAATCTAAAATCATTATAAGTCGGTGTCGTTTATAACGTGCATTTAAAAAAGCAACACTCAAAATCATTCAAAATATTCTTTATCATCATGAAAATACTTGAAACAATTTGATGAACAGCGTATAAATATTCCTGTGTAGACATTTCCTGGAATAGCGTTTGTAATGCTACTTCTTGTGTGGCACAAAGGGAGTTTCTGCATGAGAGCGCCCCCTGGCGTTTGGATGTGCCGGGATTTCACCGTAATTCATTCAAATTCATTTATTGAGAAAACGCGCATTTGCACAATTAATCATTACACCCCTAGTCAAAACCGCCGCCATCTTAGAACAGGGGTCTTGTCAGAGGAAGTATCTAGGTAAAGCTGCTATCTCCGCCTGTACTTCGAATTCATGGACGATGCCGGACTTTTGTGCTGCGCATGGATGTAAGGGCTACTAACACTATGCATTACAGTTAGAAAAAGTAAATTTTCATAAAATCAAAACTTTTATTTTTTCCTGGACTAAATACATGTCTGACTGTTGAAACGAACCAAAAGAAAACCAAGAAAATCGCGTTCATTACGATTTATGGTGATTTTATTTCTGTTACACCATTGCCTACAATGACGCTGATGCGGGGTTCGCCTGTTTCAAGATGGCGGCTGTAGTTGACGCATTCGGTCCAATTTCCTAATTATAAACTAAGGCCTGGTCCTGTCTTAAGCTAATCCCTGTCCGACAAACCACCAAATAAAAGTAATATCAAAGCAATGGATCGACATCTAGTACGTTATAGAAGACCTCAGATTGTTCAGTCATATATTCTCCATCTTTCCTGCAGGAGTTTTCTCGCTTTCACGTAGAGATCACACCCATGCTGGAGCGTCTTCTGAACAACAGGAAAGAATGGAACGCTCTAAAGGAAGTTCACGAGGCCAAGATAGCCAAACTGGAGGAGGCCAAGAAAGCCAAAGAAGCCGCAGCTGCTGGCTTAGCTGCTAAACAAGGTAAATAATGACCCAAACCGTCTCACCATCACATCTATATATGAATTTTAGTACTAATGAAGTTGTTTTCTCAAACCTGAACCTCCTAAAACGATTTAAATTTGGTTTGCTGTGATGTGTAGCATGTATATTCATCTGATCTAAGTTTGAATGCCTTGCAGGAAGTGCAGCACAAGCATCTCAGTCCAAGACCTGCATTATCACTTAATGGTATGACCACACAGGACAACTAGATATTGGAGTCTATGTTACTTGGACAGCCTTTATTATTTTTGTCCTGTTAAAATTATGTCTTGTTTTTTAGGTGAAGTAAACCTTTTAGTTAACAGTAGTCTGTTCTATTGTAATAAACCAATAAGGTGACATCAGGGTGGAGGTAATGTGTGACCCTATCTGTGAAATCCAGACTAAAGTCTCAAAATCTAATAATTAGATTATTAGCATCAAAGTTTGATTTTTATCATTGATTTCAATCTTTGGCATGACCTTATTCAATCAATATTAAAGGTTATATTTTCACAGAATGGTCTTTACATTATGTAGGATGATTTTATGTAGTAAATCACAAATGTAGTACATTTTTTGTAGTTTATATCTTATGCACTTAATTATTTACATGGTTTGGTAGTTGCTGAACTTGTACAGAATAAGTCTTTCACACATAAGAAATAGTATTTGAGAGAGTCTATACTCTTAAAAAAAAACGTATTTTTGTTCATTTGTAACAAATATATTTCAATAAAATATGTGAGAATTTCTTTATTTGTGCCGTGCTGTTGCTGTGCAAAAGTGTATTCTGCCTCTCGGATGCAGTAGCTACACCGTGTATGCGTGTGTGCTGACTCTCCCACTGGGACGTACAGAACCATCTTACAAAAGCATTGGATAACACATAGGGGGGTGTTGGCGTAATCGTCAGAGAAGGCTGAAAGGTGATTGGTAGGGCAGCAGAACGGGTCGGGCACAGTGTAGGATTCACGTCATGCTACAGACGCAATCACTGCACGTCAACAGACTATGATGTCAGGTGTTACATTTGCCTCATTCCCACAGCAAAAAGAGGCGGAGTCTGGAAAATCTGCAACCACTGCAAAAGCTAAAAATAGCACTGATGTGACAGCACACACACGCGCACCCCAGATAAATGTGCATCCCGAACACACACAAGGATGTGCCGTAGGGAATGATCGTTCTGACGTCTGAATCACAAACCAGCGGAGCGGTAAATTACCAACAGGCCTCCAAAAGATGCATGAACTGAGGTTTCATTCAGCATGTTCTGCTACATACCCTCAGCAAAAAAACAGCACGGTTAGCTCTACTATATTAAAATTACAAGCACGTTGCATGGATACAGAATGTGATTTGCTATTGGCTTCAAGTATGCAGTAACCAATCGGCTTCCAGCTGAGCTATTGTGTGAGTACAATGCGTAATATCACTAGAATGTGACTTTAAAGCTGATTATGCTGGGTTTGCAAAGCACTTGTTTAAAGGAGACATTTCACAAGATTTTTTAAAAATTTAAAATAAATCTTTGGTGTCCCCAGAGTACATATGTGACATTTTAGCTCAAAATATCATATAATTTATAATAGCATTATAAAAATGTCACTTTGTAGGTGTGAGCAAAAATATGTCATTTTGGGGTGTGTCCTTTAAAATGCAAATGAGCTGATCTCTGCACTAAATGGCAGTGCTGTGGTTGGATAGTGCAGGTTAAGGGGCAGTATCCCCTTTTGACATCACAAGGGGAACCAAATTTCAATGACCTATTTTTTTCACATGCTTGTAGCAGATGGTTTACCAAAACTAAGTTACTGGGTTGTTTCTTTTTCACATTTTTTAGGTTGATAGAAGTACTGGGGACCCAATTATAGCACTTAAACATGAAAAAAAGTCTAATTTTCATGATATGGCCCCTTTAAGATGTTCGGATTTGATAGTCAGCATTCAATGTAGTAACAGGCCGATGTCACAACAGACATATTTCATATTTCTGTGGCATTGGGCATCTTCTGGCATGAATATACAGAGCAACTCCGATTACAAAAGAGATGTTCATTATGGATTTTATTTTTCTGAGGCAAAACAATGAATATATGCACTTTTTACAGTATATGAGGATCAGTTTCTACAGTTTAATAATGTAAACAATCTCGGAAGAGAAATGTGTTCAGTTTAAAAGGAAGCCATCATTTGCTTTTTCCACTATTTACATGAATTAAAATATAATTTATGACATCAAATAATTTCCACTAAATAGATATTTTGATCTAGGAAACTAGATTTTAACAATTTAAAAATACTGAAATGCATTCGTTTCCACATTCTCAAAACATGAAATCACACAATACCAAAAAAAAAAAAGATAAACCAACACCATTTAAAAGACATCCAAACTAAGTGGCATATAAATAAAAAACTCAAAACAAATAAAAACAAATGTAAAAATATAAAATCTTACTAACAGTATTTACCAAAAACTAGGTTAAAAAAGAAAAATCATAGTGAATTTGATAGTCATTAGATGTAAATAATAAAAAAGACAATGAGCAAAGCAACACATGCCCTTTGACTCAGATTTTGTTTCGACTAAAGACAAGATCTTGAAGCAGCAATAACATATGACGGATGTAATGACATCATTAACTAATGCTCTGGCACCGAATTCTACATCCACTTCTTGATAAACACGATTTAAGGTATAGCACAGACAACGTAATGTTTTCCCCAAATATAATTGCTGATTCAGAGGGCAAATTCTCTACAACTTCGCAAGACTGTTTAAGTTGGTTCAACTTGGTTTCCTTAAAATTTGGAGTTAATTTAACCTAAAAATGTTAGTCGACACCACGTGAACTGATATTTTTAAGTTGAATTATTTTTTTGTTAAACCAACAAATCTTTTTTAGTGTGTGAACAATGAATGTGTATGATGATAGATGTAGTGAATTAAAATGGACTTGATGTATGAAATATAAAGAAATGCAACACACACACACAGGCACACACACACACACGCATACATTTAAGGGCCTGGCCAAACGATCATGACATTCGTAAAATGGATTCGATGTGATACCACATTTATCCTGTAGCTGAACATCAAATGTATTTTTTGGTCAACTTGTCTAGCGATTACTGAAATGACTGGAAATAAAAAAAATGTATTGCATTTTAAAAAGGTTCCCTTTGGAAGGTGTTTTTTCAATATATATCTATATTTATATATTTTATTTGGATCACCTGTACATTCTAGATCGACAGTGTAAGTTGAAATGTATAAGTGTTTTGAAACACTGAATAAAATGATCTATAACAAATTATATCTATATATTTATCTACACAAACACACAAATATATATATATATGTAATCATATATATGTATATACCTTTTATAATATGGCTGTATCGAAAAAGTTGAATTACTTTAGTAAAGAAAACGCATTGGATTGTAAAGGAGATCAGACTGATAGCTTTTTCCCCACTAAAGTTTAAGGCTCTCCTTGTGTGAGATTGGGCTATCTGGGAATTTTTTCCTCATAGAAAAAGTCCTTCTTGGCTAGTGATCCTAAACATCAATGATTTTTCCATTTCATCGTATTTCCACCACGATCTACAACATGCGGTACATGATCTCTTTTCGCGAATTCCCCTGATACCCAACCAATCTCTCTTAGATAAGCGGTATTGCATCTCAATTGCATAAAAAATCAAAATAAAACAAACATATTAAAGTCGTTAAAAAAATCATTTCTAAAGGGATACTTTATACAACTGTAATTGACTTATGAAGCCATATCAATGAATTTTCCCTTCTGGATTTCCCTGTATTGCTTATCGCTGCATTAAACTCTGCTCTGACAAACATAACAACAACCCTTTTAACCACAAGTTACAGCACATGACCATATATCTCATGTTTACACAAGACACAGTGCTATATACACATTATATATCTCTCTTATAGATATATGTATATATTTATTCATGTAAACCAGCACAATCTCTCACTTGTTTAGTAGTATACACATACTAAGCAGCACACTCATTCAGTTTCGTTTTTCCCAAGATCTCATTGGGTCTTCCCGGGAATTCCCAGGATTCGAATTGGTCAAATAAAGCGACAGTAATATTCAGATGAACTTCTTAGTACCGTAAGAGGGTACTTTAACACTGAATAAGGCTTCAGTAGTTTGTGTGCGCTCTAGTAAAGTGAAAAGACAATTCGATCATGTAAACATTCAGGTTTGGGGTGTTGTTTCTGGATAAAGGGAGAGGCAGGGATAATGCGAGAGTAAAGAGGCAGACGATCCTCCCTACGTCAGCACACACTCATACACACGCACAAATATACTATAACAACAGGGTTAAGATTTGAACCCCGCAGAATAAAAGTGACAAGTGGGAGAGAACAGACTTCAACTCCCAGCATATCAAACCTGTTCCTAAACCCGGTAAAAGACACGGACGACGCACGAGGTTATACACAGGTACACGTTTAGACTTCAGAAAACAGACATAGAGGACAAATATAGAATTAGCCACTAAGTAAGAGCTAGAAAAACCCGCAGATCTTCGTTATAAAAGTGAGTATTTGAGCTTCGAGAGAAATATGAGAGAGTGACATGTAAACAAAGCAGAGATACGATCGTATCTCTATTGAGATTGAGCTCTGGATAAAGATCTTCCTCCAAGTTTACCGCCACCCTTCTCTCAAGAACCGCCGGCAGGAGAACTTCACTGGGTGAACATCCAGAAGAACGAGCCATTAGACACTTTTCTTCCTCTGGATGTCCCTGGGCTAAGCTGCTGGGAGAATCTTAACATTAAACTGCCTTTTCAAATGAAAGGATGGACGCAACGGGCGCTACAATCGCATTTGTGACGGTACATTCCATTCCATTAAACATTAGGAAAGAAAACAGCATGACTATTTTTGGGAGATTGGTACTTAATTAATTGTTAGAGGGTTGTTAAAGGACTGGAAACGCAAGTGAAATTGTTAAAGGTGAAGTGTGTCATTACTGCATTACCAAACAGCAATAAAAGGTCGAATTAAATTACTTTTCCTGAAACTAAAGTTTTCTGTTGTTTAGACAAAAACAGATAGTCCCGCCCCCAAACGCACTTCATGTGTTGAGCGAATTTCATCATATTTTTAAGAGACAGTACCTACTTATTCTATGCCCTAATAGTATGTTTTGTGTTGGGAAAGTAGATAATTTTGAGCACTGATGAAAGAGTATGCACAAATTGGGACATCTTAACTCTTTCCCCGCCAGTGTTTTTAACTCTTTCCCTGCCATTGACAAGGTATCTCGTCAATCAAGAGAAAACATTTCCCTGCCAATGACGCTTCCCTGATGAGTTTTTATGGTAATCTTTTATTCCGCTATTATCCACTAGATGGCGCTCTTAGCCAATTGACAAAAAACTGAAGCAAAAACGAATTCAACAACAGTTTAAACTCTGTGTATCTTTTTTAAAGGGGACATATCATGAAAATCTAACTTTTTCCATGTTTAAGTGCTATATTTGGGTCCCCCGTCCTTTAATCAACCTAGAAATGTGAATAAGATCAACCCAGTAACTTAGTTTTTGTAAATCATTCTCTGCAAGCATGTGAAAAAATAGGTCACTGAAATTTGGCTCCCCTTGTGATGTCAGAAGGGGATAATACAGCACTATCCAACCACGGCACTGCCATTTAGTGCAGAGTTCAGCTCATTTGCATTTAAAAGGACACGCTCACAAAGTGGCAATTTTAACATGCTAATAATAAATTATTTATATATTTTGAGCAAGAACTTCACGTACGTAGAAGTTGAAACCAAAGATTTATTTGACATCTTAAAAAAGTCTTGTGAAATGTCCCTTTAAAACAAAAGTCCTTTACAAAAATGCTATTTTTTCAGCTTTTTGCTCAAAATTTTGTATTTTTGAAGAAACTCTTCTTAAATTATATAAACATACAATATATCAAATGAAAAAAACAGACCCTCTGCTTTAAAAAGAAAAAAAAAGGTAAAAGAAAAAAACGTAAAAACGTTTCATCCTATCTTCATTTGTTCTCTTTTGATCCCCTGTCAAATATGTGTAGGTTTCTTCAAAAATACAAAATTTTGACCAAAAAGCTGAGACAATTGCATTTTTTGTAAAGGAGTTTTGTTAGAGATCAGATTCAGAGCGATGATCAAAACATAAACAGAGTTTTTACTGTTTTTGGATCAGTGGATGCTTTAAGTGTTTTATAAGCTGGGTAAGAGCCCCACCTAGTGGACAACATCGGAAATATGGATTGGCGTAAAAAACTTGTTGGCAGGGAAAGAGTTAACATGAAGCGGAAATGACGACTGTTGCATGGATGACGCTGTGATTAAAATACAACTTATCTTTGCATTTTATCATTCATTATTTGTCATGTTATGCTTACCGTATAGTTTAATTTATTTAATTTGTTAATTGTGTGTAGTGCAATTAAACTCCCGCCCCTCGCAATGATTTGAGTAATATCAGCCGTTTGAGTGTGCATGGATCTACGATGTTTCATCAGAAACAGTAGACTATCCGGGAACTTTACAACATACTACGATTAAAGGTCCACTGTGTAAATTTTTAGCGACATTTAGTGGTGAGATTGTGAATTGCAACCAACGGCTCACTGGAAAGCTCACCCCTCCCTTTCGAAACACATATTGAAGCTACGGTAGCTGCCACAGGACAAACACATAATCGTTTGAGACAATGTAGTGACGAAATGCGCTCTGTAGAGCAGTTTGTCCGTTTAGGGCTACTGTAGAAACATGGCGGCAACTTCCATGCAAGGAGACCCGCGGTGTTTATAGAAAAAACTGCTCATTCTAAGATAATAAAAACAATACAGTTCATTGTGTAAGATCTTTATACACCACTGATAATATAGTTATGTAAATTATTTCTGTCAACATATAATTTTAAAAGTTACACAATGCACCTTTAATTCTTATTATGAATACTGTTTGTGACCTATAAATTGCAAATTGGAAGGATTTGCCTTTAAATATTCTACGAGGATAAGCAAAAGTATTTTACGATTGTAAATGACACACTTCACCTTTAGGGATCGGGTTGGTTTGGAAAAAAGATTATTGGCTCGGATGTCTCTGGCAGCCAGCAGCAAAAGCCCCTTTTAAACCAGAGGAGGTCAGAGACCGGATAAAAGAAACACTACCTCGTTTGAGTGCATAGATGAAATCAAGGAAGCACTAAAATTACAAAAAGACTATTTTTTCTTTTCCTCTTGATTTGTAAACTCTACCTTGTAAGGATTTTTTGTGACGTTTTTTTTAAAATCCGCTTTTAATCCACTTTTCATCGTAACACACACACACACACACACACGGAGTTGAACATCCACAAAGTTTCGCTAATACAAAGCAGTTATTATTTATATATTGTATTTATACGACAAAATGATAAAAGCACCTTGCAGGTCTATGAAGAGTGACAAAGGGGTAAAAACAAAATTAGAAAAGCACACACACGTCACGACAACCAACGGAAATAAGTGCGGTTTGCTACTGAGCCTGAGCCGCTCGCGATGTCACAGATGACGTCCGGGTCACAGACGCGTGCGAGAAGCAGCACTTGTGTCCGTGTTTTCAAAGCTGTTTGTGTTTGTTGTGTCGTCCTGCCCCAGTGTCCTCCGATCCTCGGTTACAAGGTCCATTTTTTTTATTCAAATGTAAACATGAAGAGGTGCCTTGCTTGAGGTTCTGAGTCGAGTCTCGGACAGGGCGGGGACGCCGGAGGTGTGCTAAGGCGTGTCAGCGATGCAGGCTTCTTTGCGCCTCCTTCAGTAGAGCGTCAAAGTCCAATGCATCATACTTGCTCTTTACTGGTCCTGGACCTGCCTCATCTAAAGAGTAAAAAACACAACAATAGCATAATACACTTATTAAATGTGCATTAGTAACTGAGCTATTTAAAGTCTGTGTAAAGTCCGATTAAACGTGTTCTCAGTTTGTCACACCACAGGAAAATGTGCTATTAACCACCCAGACAATTTTGAATGATTTAAAAACATAAATCTTGAAAAAACAGGCTCTAAAACTCTGGGGGCGTGTCCGCTGTCGGTGCTGAAACCACGCCCACTCACAGGAAAGCGTTTGTCTCTTTTTTAAGCAATACATTTATAATGTGTTTACAAAAAATGTTTTGAAATGACTTTACACACACTTTAAGTGTGTACTTAAAAATTCAGTTTTTATGCAATTGGCCTTTTAAAAATGTATTATGCGTATTTCTGGAATCCTTGATTCTGATTGGTCAACTATAATGGAAGCAAACTTTGACTGTGGCCCAGTATGCTGCAACTTTCTTGTCTCTTGTATCGCTTCACACTTGCTCAGGTCAATATTTCACATCCACTTATTCACTAATTTGGTAAGCATCCATGCAATAAGTGGGAAAATGTGAAGTCAGCAGGTCATTATCGCAAAACAAACCCCTTCAGAGGTCCTGAACCACCTGTCAGGGTTTATTCTGCAATAATGTCCAGCTGACTGTACATTATTCAGTTACTTGTAGGCTGACTACTAGTCTAATATTTGATATGTATTCTGAGTCAGCATGTTGGGTTAGATAATGGGTCTGGTTGAAAAAGTTTCTTCATTACAATTATCTGGACTTTACAAATTACTTAATCTCTCGACTGGCTCACTGCAATAGCACAGCAAAAATTCAACTCAACAAAGTCTTGCTATTTTCCTATTTAAATGCAAATGAAGTGAAATAGGGTTATTCAATAGCTTAGAAATAAAAAGAAACTTAATGTCGCCAGAGCACCAGACGTCTGGTGCAGACACAGAACAAAGAGAAAGTGGTGGAGAAGAATTAGGCTGCATATGAAGTCTGCGCCAAAGTCTGTATGCTGTCTAGAAAAAGTCTTACCCAGATCTATGTAACGCTTCCTGCCGAATCGTCGGCTGCCGTTCCCTCCGCCCGGACTGAGGGAGTCCCACCTGTGCCGTTGAGTCGGGCCGTTCTGAGAGGGCCGCAGTGTGATAACTCCACAACGCTCCCTGCGCGGGCACACAAACACACAGACGATCAATACTCCGCCCTCCCGGCCACTGCTGAAGTCATAATGTCAGAAATTGAACCCACTCGTCTTTGATGACCACTTCTGGGTGACCAAGGGCCTCGAAGCGCTTACGCAGCATGGACTGAGTGACGCTGCTCGGAAGGTTGTGAATGTAGATCACTTGGCACTTGTTCTGGAAAGGCAGTTAAACAGAATGAATACGTCAAGCGGCACCATCCCAACTGCACTTATGTGAAATGAACGAGCCTTAAAATGCACTTGTGGTGGGTTAGCGCTGCTTGCTAACTACTGAAAATGCTAATAAATAAATCTAAGATGTCTTACCACATCATTCTCTTGTCCACACTTTATCTTGCTTCTTTTATCCGATGTTTCATGGCATGTCTCAGAGCTCTCACTGCTGAAAGATGCAAAAACGTATTGAACAAATGTTAAAATAAAATATTAAAGGGATACTCCACTTTTTGAAAATAGGTTTATTTTCCAGCTCCTCTAGAGTTAAACATTTGATTTTTACAGTTTTGGAATCCATTCAGCTGATCTCTGTGTCTGGCGCTAGCACTTTTAGCATAGCTCAGCATAATCCATTGAATCTGATTAGACCATTAGCATCATGCTAAAAAATTACCAAAGAGTTTCAATATTTTTCTGTTTTAAAACTTGACTCTTCTGTAGTTACATTGTGTACAAAGACAGACGGAAAATCAAAAGTTGTGATTTTCTAGATCGATATGGTTAGGAACTATACTCTCATTCTGGTGTAATAATCAAGGACTTTGCTGCCGTAACATGGCTGCAGCAGGCATAGTGATATAACACACACCCCGAAAATAGTCCCCTTGGTAACTTTCAATAGCAGGGGACTATTTTCAGGTGCTGCATAATATCATTGCGCCCTCTGCAGCCATGTTACGGCAGCAAAATCCCTGATCACCACGCCAGAATAAGAGCATAGCTCCTAACCATATCCATCTAGAAAATCGCAACTTCTAATTCTCCGTCGGTCTTAGCACACAATGCAACCACAGAAGAGTCAAGCCCCAAAACGGAAAAACATAGAAACTCCCTGGGTTTTTCTAGCGTGATGCCAATGGTCCAATCAGTTTCAATGGACAACGCCAAGCCATGCCAAAAATGCCACCGCCAGACGCCGAGATCGGCTCAATGGATTCCAAAACGGCAAAAATCAAATGTTTAACTCTAGGGGAGCTGGAAAATGGGCATATTTTCAAATAAGTGGAGTGTCCCTTTAAATGATCAGACAAAAAAAGGACAAATAAATGTGTTTGCAGCATGTAAATAAAAAACAATCCACCCTCTCATTCTTTTTAATCCCCATTAAACCTAAGCAGTCTCATTAGACATGCTGTTTTGCTTATCTTGTTAATGTGATGTCATAAAGCCCCGCCCACAGCCACCGACTGACTGGTTAATTTTACCCAAAAGCTTTTCTAAATTTGTTTGTTAGCACGTTGTAGTGCTAATGCGGCTAAAGATATTATTGTCTCATAATGTATTCACAGCATTCAGATCTATTTTTTACCGAAAATGCTTACTGTCTCTTTTGGTAAGGAGCAGTAGCTCATTTGCATTTAAAAATACAAAAACAGTGCGTTTTTACTACCACCCAAATAGGGGCATTTTGAACATGCTAACAAATGATCTGTGGGATATTTTTGGAGCTAAACTTCATGTTGCACACCTGAGACTTATATTACATCCTGTAAAAATGTGCATAAATATGTGCTCTTTAAAGAGAGAAGGGGGTGCTTTTTATCCTCAAAATATTATTTCATTTAAGTAATATTCTCAAGTTCTACACAACTGTTTTCCTTGTACATTGGATGTGAAAGATAATAAAAAAAATGTAAACAGGGCTTTGTCTGCAAAATCACATTTGCACTTGTTCTTCAATTGTCACTGTTTTGCATTCTGACAATGTTCCAGACAATTATTATATTAGTGCACAAGAACAATCCTAAAAAATAGTCCGCTCCCATGCAGTGGAGTTACTAATACTGAGTGTACTGAGCACTGCAAAGTCAATACCTGAAGGAAATCGTGCAGCCGGGGGAAGGGGGCGAGCAGGACACCGGAGACTGGGCATCCAACTCTTGGGTGGGTGAACAGGCAGGAGTGGGTTCGCTGGTCTGCTCCGGACTGAGTGTTGGTAATGCTGCGGTCTGGTTCTCCTCTGCCTCAGTCCTCTGCTGGTATTCGGGCATTGTATTTACGAGCTTCTCCCCCTGTCCCTCCATCACCCCGTTGCTCTCTTGTATCTTTCGGCGGGGTGCGATGGTGCCGAGCACTGCCGCTGTTCTTTTGCGACTCTCCCCCAGTCCCAGAAGGCAGTAGTCGTGGTCCCCGTACGCCCGTTGCGTGCCGCCCTTACATTCTGCATCACCGGTCTGGTCCATCCGGCGCAGCTGGGCGTACAGTTCTGTCTGCTCTGGGAGCTTGCGTATGTGCGCCCGTGCCAGGCACGAGCTCTTGGTGGTGAGCTCAGCCTTGCCGTCTGGTTTAAAGAGCTCGTCCTCCACTGGTTTATGAGGGGGTGTGGTGGGGGGAGTGAGGCCTGGAAAACAAACATGTTTATTAATCACAATGACACACATGAGCGCATAACAACCAAATGGAACAGAGTGACAAATATATTAAAGGGACACAAGGCAAGTCTGAGTATTATTTCTCTACTAGCTCCCCCTAGTGTCTGGGAGTAAATGCTTTCTATATCTGAGACTTTACGAGACTGAAGGACACCGGGTCGGATACAGCGAACTTGCAAGTGGGGTATTCTTCCTACAGACGGTAGGGGCGGGCGAGAGAGTCTTCATTCGTCATGTAATGAGTCATTTAACCATATACCGACTTACGAAGATGATTTATTAACATAAAAATGCTGCCTTGTGTCCCTTTAATTTGCTCAAAAAATTCTGAGGATTTTTTATACACTCACCTAAAGGATTATTAGGAACACCATACTAATACTGTGTTTATCCCTCTTTCACCTTCAGAACTGCCTTAATACTATGTGGTATTGATTCAACAAGGTGCTGAAAGTATTCTTTAGAAATGTTGGCTCATATTGATAGGATAGCATCTTGAAGTTGATGGAGATTTGTGGGATGCACATTCAGGGCACGAAGCTTCCACCACATCCCAAAGATGCTCTATTTGGGTTAAGTTCTGGTGACTGTGGGGGCCATTTTAGTACAGTTAACTCATTGTCATGTTCAAGAAACCAATTTTAAATGATTCAAGCTTTGTGACGTAGTGCATTACCCTGCTGGAAGTAGCCATCAGAGGATGAGTACATGGTGGTCATAAAGGGATGGACATGGTCAGAAACAATGCTCAGGTAGGCCGTAGAATTTAAACGATGCCCAATTGGCACTAAGGGGCCTAAAGTGTGCCAAAAAAATCTGCCACACCATTACACCATTGCATTCATGAGAAATTAAACAGGTGTTCCTAATAATCCTTTAGGTGAGTGTATTTGTGTACATATTTGCTGTATTTTCTTAAAGGGACAGTTCACCCAAAAAAATAAAACATCATTTACTCACTCTCATGTTATAAAAACCTGTATAAATGTCTTTGTTCTGATGACCACAAAGAAAGATATTTTGAGGAATGTTTGTAAACACAAATCAAAGCCCCATTCACTTCCATAGTAATATTTTTCCTACAATGGAAGTAAATGGGGCTCATGATCGGTTTGGTTACAAACATTCCTCAAAATATCTTCCCCTGTGCTCATCAGAACAAATAAATGTATGTGGGTTTGTAACAACATGAGGGTGAGTAAACTATGACAGAATTTTAATTTTGGGGTGAACTATCCCCTTAATAAAGAGAGCAAAGACAAATATGGATGTCCATTAATATACTTTTTGTTAAACAAAGCTGGTGGTTGCCTAAAATACTGTATATATGTGTAATTTATATGATAATAAAGCATGACTATGTTAAACAATAGCTTAATATTAAACATGGATATGATCTCTTGACTTATATGCCATCACATTAATCACAGATGGGCTCTTTTGTCATCCCCCCTAACAACCACCCAGAGCACCCTAGCAACACCCCAGCATCACGGCAGAGACTTTTGTATGACGAATAATCACTCACATCCAGGAAATGTATAAATATAGTACAATTTTCCTCTCTCATATCATATTTCTTTCCATTAGATGCTGTGTAAATGCCAAAAAACGTCATTCACGTAGCATTAGCTCAATTCTAAAGCCAATGCAAATGCTTGGCGAGCCACAAGCATGTGTGAGAACACGAGGTGAAAAACTGGTAATAACTCACGCAATGCCAAGCACGGCACGTTTACAAAATTCCCACTGACTGAGTGCGTAATGTTACCTGCTGTGCCGCACAGCTCCATGCAGAGAGTCTGCTCAAAGGACTTGGTGGCATACTGCGTGTCTCTGATCAGAAGATAAAGAGATTGAAAATATATAACACATTTACATGGTATAACATTACATTAGAGAGAGCGAGAGAGAAAGCATGAATAAAACTGACTGCTTTAGAGGGTTCTGCAGAGGGTTAGATGAATCACAGCTGCTTAACTTTACAGTTAATCTGAGCTATGAATCTGCATAATTGTAATTGACAAAAGAACCTCAGGGCTATTTATAGAATAGTGTTATTGTGTGAGACAAAGTGTTTGGGGACGTGAAGAAACAGTGACTACAAGACTCCAGAGGCAATTTAAAAGATGGACAGAGTCCAACGGTGGTCTTAAACATTTGCCCTGGATGTGGTCCAGGGTTCGAGAAAAGATTAGACGTGAAAGGAACAAACATACCCGTTGGATTTGGAAGCCAGCGGCAGACAGAGGCAGGCGCGTTTCTCTGTGAAAGGAACAGCATTGTTGTCAGAGATCTTAACACTATTATGTTCTTAAAGCTACAATACAAGTTACTAGAGAAGACAACCCATTTAACCCATTTAAAGGTTGTGAATAGGTCAAGTAAGAGATAATGTAAAGGCAAGCAGGTTGTTATCGCAGAAGTAAGCCTCGACAGTGTAATCATTATTTTGTGATAACAACCGTCTACCTGTACATTATTTTGCTTATTACATGGCTATTTACTCGTAAGGTAAGGAACATGAATTATTCATTTGAAATTTTTATTTGCTAATTTTTAAGGGTTTTAAATCGAAATCGACGGAAATTAAGTCACAACCTCGAACTTTGAATTTAAAAAATGGGATCGTCGATGCTGCCATGCCCCCATATCACGTCCAGTCGGCTTGCCAAGGGGGGGGAAATAAACCTCTCAGAGGTGCCTTTAAAAACATCGGTCCAGCGGAACGCAATTTATATTTTAAACACGAGGGGTTAAACACGAGGGGTTTATGTATTGCTACATAAACACGATTACTACCCACTGATCTGACTTCACGCGCACAAGAGAGCGTCAAGATGCAGCGGGTTTTATTTTAAACAAAAGGGATACTTTGCCTCACCTCGCATGAAACGCATAAAACTGAACAAATACGCAAGGATTAATAATTTAGTTTATTTTTAGACTTTGGACAGATGCGAGAACGCGTGCACGTGAGACAGAGAGAAGCGCAGCTGCTTATGACGCACTGGTTTTATTTCAGATGCTAGGAGTCCAAGACGCGAGCATTAAGTCCATGTGCGTGCAAGAAGGAATTCTCTCTCTACATGCTCTCTCGCGTAAAATGAAGCCCACAAACCCCCATGCAAGGAAAAGCACGCCATGTGCATGTTAATGTGAAACTATAATAATAATAATAATAATAATAATAATAAATGGCATATCATTTTTTGTCTTTCAAAAAAAAAAGAATTAAAAATCGAGAATCGAACAGTGACCTTAGAATCGAAAATGTAATAGAATCGAGGATTTGGAAAACCGTGACACCCCTACTATTTTTTAACAAATGCAGACCTTCCGCGAGAAAAAAAAACACATTTATTTTCTTGTTTTAAGACAAGACGTACAAATGTCACAAACACGCTTTTTGGTTTAATCATTTTTATATAATGTCATAAATGATATTAAAAGACAAATTTATATTTAATTTGTGTGTAATATTAAATTTAAACACCACCGTTTTTTTATATTTTACTATGTTCTTACCTCAACTTAGACAAATTAATACATACCTATCTTTTTTCAATGCATGCACTTAATCTTTGTATAGCGCGTCGTGAATGTGTTAGCATTTAGCCTAGACCCATTCATTCCTTAGGATCCAAACAGGGATGAATTTATAAGCCAACAAACACTTTCATCCATTCCCAATTTAAAGACTGTTACATGAGTAGTTACACGAGTAAGTATGGTGGCACAAAATAAAACGTTTTAGCGATTTTTAAAGCAGATAAAAATGAAAACTAGCACTTAGTTTGCAGCACTTTGACCTCGGGCGCAGTAATATTGACTGCCAATCAGAATCAAGCATTTTATAGTGCCTTTATAGTGCCATCCATGCACTGTAAAAAAAGTTAGTTCAACTTAGTTAGTCACCTGGTTGCCTTAAAAATGCCTGTTAATTCAACTTCAAACATATTAGTTGACACAATTTGAGTTAACTATTTTTAAGTTAAATATACTCAAAAATTTAAGGCAGTTAAGTTGAACCAACAAATCATTTTGTACAGTGTGTATTTATGTATTCACACGTTCTTAAACTGAATTTTTTTTTTTTTAGTTTGATTTATTCATTCTCTCATGTTCTGATTTACTTTTTTAGCATTAAATATATTTGTATTTTGCCCAGTTTTAGATATATTTTGGAAGAACATAAATAAAACTTTGGAGGCAGTGTTAAAAATCAATATTCCATTTCAATTCAATGCATTACTGTATATCTTGGAATTTTGGACCTTCAAGAAACTAATATTGTTTATTTATGGAGAATACTACTGATAGCAGCAAAAAGGGCTATTACACGCAGATGGCTTTAACATACTATAGAAGATTAGAGAGGGCTTGTATCTGACATAAACAAGATGAGTATATGAGTATATTTTTGGAAGAGATGGGGGGATTTTGTGGAGGCAGATGAATATAAATACTGTAGTTAAACAGCAGATGTCATCCAGTTGTACCTAACATCTTACTTCGTATTTTTGTCTTGTTTTCCAGTAAAAATATCTAAGAATTCTTAAATTGAGATACATTTACTTGATAAGCAAAGTGGCTTAAGATTTTAAGTCTTGTTTACTGAAATAAATTATGCAAATTTAAGCGTTTAATGCTTAAAACAAGCCCCACTGGCAGGTACTTGTTTAAAGTATAAACCTTTTGATTTTCATAATCTATTTCAATAAACAAGACTCCATATCCCAGGCCAATTTGCCTACCAAGCAAATGCATCTCAACCAAAGAATTGTGATATAAATGTTGATATTTATACTAGAAAACAAGTCAAAAATACTAAGTATTTTTTTTTCTTTGTTTAAACCCCATATTTGATACCATACTGTACTGTACTTATTTGTTCTGTTTCTTATTTTCTTATTTTTTTGAAAGCTTAATCTGTCACAACATTGTAAATGTACCCTAAAAAAGAAGTCAATTGGATACAGTGTATTGGTCTCACTAATGTCTCATACTACTATATACTTATATACTTATACTATATGCATATATAAAACATCTGCTATTTACTTTTTAGTATTAAAAAACACATTTAAAACACTTCACAGGTCTTCATTTTCATGGTTTGTATTATTCTCATGTCTTATCGTCACTGCAGCACGGGTTATGAGTTTCAGGACTCTTGAGGATGTCGATCTTTTGGCTTTCAGTAGCGTCTACAGGAGGATGTTTGACCGCATTCTCCTCTTCACCGAAATGCCCAGTACTTCGCTCTGACCGGTCGGAGCTCACACGGACCCTCTTAGCGAACCTGCTGGGAAAAGAAGCAAGCCGGCGAGATCGCCTGACCGAGAAGGAGCCCTCCTCGGGCTCGGGGCTCTTGGGACGCTTTGCGGCCTTTTGCGAGCTCTCACAGTCTCTAGGTTCGGCTTTAGCCTGGCGTGCGGAGGGGGAAATAACCTCACGGTCGGGCTGTGCCACGTCCCCTCTGCCGTGGCTGTAAGGAGGGCTGTGCATTCTGTAAGGCTTGCTTACGTCAAACGAGCTGACGGCCTCCAGTAGTTCCTTGAGCAGGGAGTGGGCTTTGATTTCCCTGCGGCGAGTGAAGGGAACGCGTGGCCTGGACGCGCTGCTATTGCAATTTTGGGGGGCGGGCTTGTGAGAGTTCTGAGGAAGGCTGTGGGAAACGTGAGAGTTTTCGGATTTGGCCTTACGCGCCAGCGCCTCGCGCTCTTTGCGATCCCAGCCGGCCTGCTTGCGTGTTGGCACGCAGTATGTGTGCATGTATTTAATGAGCTCGACTACAGAGTGCAGTTCTTTTTCTGAGGTGAACTGGGGCTTTGGTGGCTCGACGCACACCGTGCTCTCGCCCTCGCTGCTGGATGACTCCTCCTCTTCCTCTTCTGAGTCACTGTCCTCTTCTTCTTCCTCTTCTTCGTCTGCGGAAGGCGTATCCTCGGCTTCCTGTGCGGTGGTGAGGTGGCGATGGAGTTCAGTGCAAAGACGCCCGGCGGGTCTCACTGGTCGCAGCCTACGCTCTTGTGTGCTTGTCTTGTTCTTCTGTGAAAGGAAACAGTTACATTTAGTTTGATATGAAATACAAATGCTTTTTTTGTTTTGTCTTTGTCACTGTTGCCCAGTTAGCTTAGCTTAGCATTTTGTATATTTTGTTAAAGGTGCATTGCGTAAATTTTAGGAGGACCTCTTGACAGAAATGCAATCTAATATACATTACTATACTTGCAGTGGTGTATAAAGACCTTATATAATGAACTATACTGTTTTAATTACATTTAAATCAGACGTTTTTATCCACATACACCGCGAGTCTCCTTACATGGAAGTCGCTGCCATGTTTCTACAGTAGCCCTAAAACTGCTTTATAAAAGAGTTTTGTCACTATGTTGTGTCAGACGATGACGTGTTTGTCCTGTGGTGGCTAGCGTAGCTTCATTATGCGCTTCGAAGGGAGGGGTGAGTTGTGGACTGAGCCGTTGGTTGCAATTCACAGTCTCACAACTAGATGCCGCTAAAATCTTTACAGCTTTTCTTTTAAGGGTCTGTCTACAATCAGTTACTATTTTAATTTTGTAGTTGTGTGGTGTCAAACTCCTGATAATTTTTCTTTTTTTAAAAGGTTTTTCCATGTCAGTTTAATATGACACCTGCTATTCATCATATTAATCGACTTAATGTTCGATACTGATTTATTAGATTATAATCTATTTATGAGGACAATAAAGTTAGCTATAATACTACATATAAAGAGTTTGGTTCCAAAATGCGCTAAACGCCATTTTAAAAAAATACTAGTTACTGCCAAAATCAGTATTGTATCAGGTCAGTATTTAAAATAAATTCTTAATTTTACGCAAAATACACTATTCGCCGTGTTATTCTCTCATCTTTTCTCCCTTTTTTCCCAAAACGCAATAGACGCTACTCCTCCTCTTCTGCAGAATGCAATAAATCTGCTCAACAAATCACATCGCTCCATTCCACGCATTGTAAACAACAATGGTGGAGCTTTGAATACACAGAATCCTAGTTTTCCTCATCTTGAACTTTGTGAACAACAAACAAACAAAAACAAAATAATACTTAGATGGCATTGCTAAACCTGTGGTGGTTTTCTGTGATGGGGAAGAAACGTAAGCCATTAACATCTAATAATTTACACGAGAGGCACTCGGGAGACGGAAAATGCTGGTTGCTTGTTCTCCCGACAACATCAAACTTCTGTCATGCTAACACATTGACCTCAGGGGATCTTATGAAAAAATTATATTATTTTACGCGAAGCCAACGAAAATCGAGCAGGACCAAAACATTTTACAGGTGATCGCAGCAATGACAGTGTTATTAATATGACAAAGTAAGTGTTTTGATTAATGTTTAATCAGTGTATACCACTAGTCAACTAAATGAATATAACATGGTAAAGATGAATGCTCATTTATATATTGATTCAATAAATTTATAGCATTTTGGGGGAAAAAAAACTTGGATATGGATTTATTGCAATCTTGTGGAAAAAATAAATTGTTTTTATAAAAAACATTTTTAATGTTTTTATAACCTAAAGATGCTATGCAAAAGTTTCTAACAGAAAATAGTGTTTTTCATCTTGTCATTTTCTAGGTATAAAAAACAAGTTTTTACTGAAATTGGTCAAAATGGATTTATTGCGTTTTGGAACCAAACTCTCCATATATTATATTCCTCTATATTCTACTAAATATTTAAAAAAAATTATGTGGTTTAGTTTCTTCATCTTCTATGTAAAGCTGCTTTGAAACAAACTTGACTTGACAAATGAATAAAATATGATGACATAATAAAGTAGGAGAGGCTGTGCATGATTCGAATTTGAATCAGAGAATAAAATGCATTGCAGTAGCATTTAGTCATGGGTCTAATTCCCAGGAAACACACATACACGCCAAAAAATGCTGGGTTATTTTCAAACCAGATTTGACGTCAAAAAGGGACAAACCCAACCAGCCTATGCTGGGTTGAATTAACCCATTGTTGGGTCAAATATAAACATTTTCTGCATTATTTTACCCTGGGCGGTTAGGGTTTGTACCTTTTTGACCCAACGCTGGGTTAAAGAGAAAACCCAGCATTTTTTCAAAGTGTACTGATAAAATGCATAGTCTGTCTGCACTGTAGGTCTGCCAAATGCATAAATGTAAATATGTCAAAAGACACAACTTTAATATAGTGTTTACTAACAAAATTGTAATCTTGGACCACAAAACAATAGTCATACGGGTCATTTGTTTTTAATTTTGACCCATACAACGATTGTTGGCTACAAATATACCAGTGCTTGTGGTCCAGGCTCACATTTTAACAATACTGTCAATAATAACTGATAATAATAATAGCATATATATTAGCATTTCGTATACCCTCCACTTCTCTATTCTTTCATCGGTAGCAACCAAGTGTACCAATTTTAGTACTGTTACACAAGCCCAACCCTACTTTAAAACAGTCATAGTAAGAAGCATTTGCTCATGACAGTGATTTACGTGGCATGCAGCGAGCTATCTTTCGTAACTTCCTTACAAATGACGAAACGCGCGAGCTATCTGAAGCAGCTCAGTGCCTTACGGTCTGTCTCAGTGTGCACGGTCCTCTAAGGTTACTGTGACAAATGTGCAAAGCTTAGTTGCAAGATATTCATTGGGTATCCAAGGAACTACTGCTTGTTCTTTAATGTAATCTCATACTCCATGTGAACACTGCCCTTCAGGCTGGGTAGAGACTCTGGCTTGGTATGACAGATGGCTGAACTCAACTCTAAAGCAACGGCAACCTTAGCCGGGGTGCGATGTGCCAAAACAGAGGGAGTGAACGAGAAACCACAGGTTTCACAGGCTTTGAAGCGCAAATCCTCAAGGCCGGCGTACGATAATTAGGCATTAGCATTGCGGTGGGAACACGCCACAGCTTTAACGGCTGGTGAATGGTGTATGCGCTCAGACGGAGTTTGTTAACTCCATTTCCTATTATGGGATGGATCTCTCGTGTCACATGTTCGAAGTTTAAGCTGCGTCTTACCTTCAGCACAGGCCTCGCGGGCTTGACGTGCAGAATCCTGCTGCTATGGCGATGCACGCTGCCATTTTTGTGCGTCTCAAGGCTCACAGGCACATTAGGGGGCGACAGCAGGAGCTTTTTTAGCTGTGGGGGGAATGAGAGTAGAGGGATTATAATGTGCTGCCGATTTACATGTTTAAAACATTTGAGATAACACAACAAATTATTCAGATATCATGTCCCATGATCAAAAAAGGTCTGAGAAGTGTTTCAAACATTTAACTGACAGCTCATGTAAAAGTTACAATAGTTGAATAACCCATATGAAACAAAAAATCACATAGACAGCAATAAAGATGTAATATAAACTCTTAAGATGAACATTTCTCATGACATAATTTTAAGATTAAAGGATTAAAGTAACCCATGCTACATACATTTTATAGCTCTATACTCTCACTGTATGTCAATAATGGTCACATTTGTGTCAATTTATGGACACAACATCAGTAAAACATTATTAAGAAGTAATATTTAGAAAAAATATTGTATATAAGACCAAGTCGTAAATGACCAGCACTGGATGAGATGCAAGAAGCAGCCCTGTGCTCTTGAATCCCTTAAGTGATTGTTAATGTGCCAACTTGGCAGGTCCGTCCACTAGAGGAAACCGAAGGGGCGCTGAGGGTTTCAGCCATTGCGCCCAAACTGTTTTGGCACGCAATGACTATCTATGCCATGAAAACATGTGCTCGACTCTCTCTGCTCCTGATGAGTGAATGAGCTCTTTTGTTTGGCACCCAGACTGGCCTCAATTTAGGGATTGAAGTGTAATTAAAGCCATCGCCAGCAGAGGGGGCTCTCAGATCTTGGGTAAGTTGCTTCAATTCATACCCAGACTACGGAGAGGAAGCTAAACACTACTAAAAGATTTCCTCGTTGTTACATAAATCATCCAACACAGGAATGCATCTGTTCAGACTTGCTGCATTTAATATAGGTAAGAAAATGACATGTGCTGGGTTCTGTAAGCATTCCAGTCTGAAACGGCAATAATGTCTCAAACAATGGCATGAGCTGGAACAGGACTATCTGTTTGTCCAACCAATGGAAGACAAGCACATTTTTTAGTTTGTTACATAATTTTGCTTTAAATACCCTTAAAGCGATACTCCAGCCAAATATCAAAATGACCCCATGATTTACTAACCATCATCTTTCAGACGAACACATTTGGAGTTATTTTAGTAAATGTCCAAGCTTTATAATGGTAGAAAACAGGGATCAGGGAACAAATTCTTACTTAGTTAAACCCCAAAAAAGTTCATTTATTCTTCACAGAGGTAATCCACGTGGCTCTAAGTGGTTAATAAAGGTCTTCTGCAGGTAATCGATGTAATTTTGTAAGAAAAATATCTATATTTTAAACTTAATAAACTGTAATAACCAGCTTCTGGTAATGAAGCCATCTTGAACTCATGTGCAAGATTTAGCATAGTGAGGGTTCGTTGCCATGGGTACGTTGCGCAGTGACTTGTGAATAGCGTAAAGCCGAAAATATACTAGGGATGTCCGTGTATGCGCGCAGTCCGCATGACGTCATTTTCGTCATCGGGAGTGTCCGCAGCCATCCGTGCGCACCGTCCGCGTGCTGCCCTAAATTTGAGACCGCGCGGACAGTATGCATACAACAGCGCATGCCCAATAAAATATTGGGACAGGACACTACATTACAAACGATTACACAAAGGCAATAGACAGCATTTGCACACACACTATCGTTTTTTTCTTTTATTTTCACTTCTTCCAAGAACAGAAAGTTGTGGAGCATTTTTGTCACCGTAATGTTTTATTTCTGTTCTTTGTTTTCTTGTTGTTTGTTCTAAACTTTGTTTGAAATAGTGGATCCACTACTTTTTTTTAATCTCTCCTAATTTTTTAATGTACTGTAAATGTTGCGAATCAGTGCGGCCCTGATGGTCTGATAGAGTAATAATTTGAATAAGAAATCATTTGTATTGCGTATACGTAGCCGCGGGAAGTACACTTGGAAAGCTGCGTACGCAGAAAAAAGTATACCCGCCCTTAAGTCCAAGATGGCGTTGTTATCGAAAGGTAGTTATTATAGCTTGCCATGTGGATTACTTTTTTGAAGGATGGATGCACTTTATTGGGTTTCAAAATCATTTGTTGTTCCCTGATCCTTGCTTTCCCCCATTATAAGCTTGGAAAATCAAGGACATTTACTAAAATAACTCCAAATGTGCTCGTCTGAAAGACGATGGACATATGTATCTATGAGATTGAGTAAATCATGGGGTAATTCTGAAATTAGGCTGGATTAACCCTTTAAATGCACTTTATTTCATAAAACATTGTAAATGTTCCCAGTTGCATAACACATTTTTTCTCAGTTTGAGAACAATTTTTCTCATCTACAGGAAATTCTTCTAGAATTTTATCCCCAGCCTGTAATTAAGTTTTTTGCTACAGAGCCTATAAACAGGCAGAAGCTATGTCCTGTGGCCTTTCAAGGGCATCAAACAATGCAATCCTAGAACAATGTGAATGATCAAAGGCACTGAGTGAACGTATGACAGATGTTACTGTATGTTTAAACAGCTCATAAGGACATGACAAACAGGAAAAACCACTACATTACAATAAAGACTGCCGACCGATTGTTTGCAGCACTACTGGTACAAGGAAATACAAACTGTGGACCAAAAACAAACGTAAAAGAAGAAACAGAGAAGCTGTTCAACGGGTAATAACTGTATTAACTGGCTTCACAAATGAAATTGTTGGGGTTTGGTTGCTGAGAAGGAAAGATAAGAAAGCAGCATCTTGTTCCAGGAAGTATTTTCTTAAAAAAAGATGTCATTATTTACACAACCTCATGTCTCTTTTCGAACCTGTGTGAAGAATTGTACTGGTTGCTCTTTTTCATCTTGTTACAGTATAGGACCGCACTAGGTTTGTGAATTATATTCAAAGGCATTTAAATTCAATCGATTTGGGAGAGGAAAGTGCCAAATTTTTAAACCTTTACTAAGTACCGCTTGGCACGTTCATGAGGAAACAAAAATTTCTGAAATTTGGCTCTCACCAATGAATCAGTTAATCCAGTTCACAAAGCCAATCCTACCGGTTTGTTTACACATTGGACTTAATTCAACCCATTACGTTTAACTTTATCCGGCAAGCTATTGCATGACTACTTGGGGCATATCGTAAGTCCTCTAGACCAGTGGTTCTCAAACTTGGGTCCGGGGCCCCCAGGGGGGCCGCGAAATGGTGCCAGGGGGGCCCCAGTTTTATGACATTTTATAAAATACATTAATTTATCATGAATTCTGTTTAATTAAACCTAAAAAATAAAAGGCTACTAACCAACAGCACTACTTTGTATAAATTAATATGTTTTGTTCAATTAAAATGTTACATTTTTAGAACAGTTTTTTTGTCATAAATTTTCGCGGGGGGCCGCAAAGGAATGCACCGTACACAAGGGGGGCCGCATGCGGAATAAGTTTGAGAACCACTGCTCTAGACAGTGGCAATATCATAAACAAATGGCTTTTGTAGCCAAAATTTAAAGGATTACTCCACTTTTATAAAAATAGTTTCCTGATAATTTACTCACCATGTCATCCAAAATGTTTGTCTTTCTGTCTTCAGTCGAAAAGAAATTAAGTTTTTTGAGGAAAACATTCCAGGATTTTTCTCCATATAATGGACTTTAATGGACCTCAACAGTTTACATTTTCAATACAGATTCAAAGGGCTCTATACAATCCCAAACGGGGCATATCGGTCTTATCTAGCGAAACGATTGTCATTTTCACCAAAAATACGAAAAAAAAAAACTTTTTAACAACCACTACATAATGCATGCAAAACTACCGCTCCAGTGTTTACAAGTGTAGAGAAGGAGGACCATTTAGACGTTGTTGTTTGTAGAATGATACTAATTAATGTCTTTAGTCAGTTAATTTCTTTAAAATGCTCCGTACGTGTGCGTTTCGCATACGTCATGTGTAACCTTTCAACTAGGGCTGTGCAAAAATATAGATACAGCTAACTATCGTGATACATTTTTCCACGATAGTGTATCGATATTTAATCTCTACTATCGATATTTTAAAAAATGTAATACATCTTATCCCTCTGTGAGCGTCAAACAACCTCCACCGCCGCTGCTGTAATTGTCGCCGTCCAGTTGTCATTCATAATACGACAATTCGGCCAATGTCTCAGATGTTAGCGGGAGTAAGAAAAAGCTGATGTGTGGAAGCACTTTGGCTTTAAAAAAAAAGTTTTTTTTACATTTTTGATAAAAAAAAAAGTATTGCAATGTATCGCAGCACGCAACGTATTGCACTGTATCGTGATACATTGTCCCAAGCCCCATGTGTCGTAATATGTATTGTATCGTGAGACCCTTGCCAATACCCAGCTCTACTTTCAACTTCATTACGTAATACATAAGGACGCATCACATGGCTAGTGCAAGATGATAAATTGGCGATAAATTGATAAAATGGCGAAATGAGGCTAGATAAGACCAATATGACTCAGTTGGGATTGTTTAGAGCCCATTAAAACTGCAATTTGGACCATCAAACCATTGAGGCCCACTGAAGTCCACTATACGGAGAGAATGTTTTCCTCAAAAATCGTAATTTTTTTTCGACTGAAAAAAAAACATCCTGGATGACATGGGGTTGAGTAAATTATCAGGATTTTTTTATGACTAATCCTTTAACTTTAGGTAGACTTCTGCAAAAAGTCAATAAAAAAGCGTATCAACTATAACAGTGAGCTAAAGTTACTGTGTAAAATAAATGTAAACAATATTAGCTACAGATCCTTCCGCAGCGGTGATCCATGCTCGCCATCTTCCCTCGTCTTTAAAACCAAAATATTTTCGACGAGGTATTTGTCAGTTTAGCCACTAGCCAGACTATTAAATAAACACAGACTGGAAGTTAACTTTGGGCCAGGTGCGTAATCATGACAATGCACGTCTGTCTAATGAAACCGCCTATATTTTGTGATGCTTTTACACTGTACGTGCATTTAAAGTAACTGCATGAGAAAAAGAGCAATTAATAAAATTCATCGTTTCTTGACATGAGGGTGAATAACCAGAGAAACTGAGATAAGCAGAGAGAGAGAGAGAGACAGGTCTTTTAGAGGAGTGAAGGTGAGAGAGTACTGCTGTAGATCCATTAGGTAGGTCCATTCGTCACCTATTGGGTTGAAAAATACAGAAACCTGGGAAGTAGATGTAAGCATGCCCTTACAAAAAGGTACCACGCTGCTGACACTATGCAAGACACTAATGATGTATTCCTTATGTTAATACCATGCTAAATAAATATAGTTATACTACAGTACCGTAGTACCGATACTATGACTGTACAGTGGTACAGTCAGTACTTTTTTGTAAGGGTGAAAGAGAAAAGAAAAAGCAGTGGGCTGTTTGGGAAAATACAGGACTAGATGTCCATATTAACTGTGGCCTCGTTCCATATCCCTGCGTGTGAAGAGGATTCTTGTTAAAGAGAATCGAAAATGAGCCCAAAATGAGAAAAATTCAGACCTGTGTTGCCTATCATACCCATGCTGTGGGGTAGACTGAGGCCCATCCAAATCCACCTTAAACAGGAAGGAAGGGTTCTTACTAGAGACGGGTCTTCTGTCTCTGGGCTCAGTGAGCCAGTGAGGGGCTCACTGTCCAAATGGAGGTCGTCTTCGTCCTCTTCGCCCTCATCAGGGTCTTCCCCCAGGGAAGGGAACACAGACAGACCCCCGACTCCATCCTCTACAATGCCGTCCAGGCTGTCTGTGAGCGCAGCGAGCAGCGCTGCATTTTCTTCCTGAAGAAACAGACAACAGAAACGCTGTTAAATACAGTCACCATTATTATAAGCAAACCAAAACAGTGGGAGAAATGGGACACAGAGGAGGCCAATTTCAATCCTGATTTATTCATGTCATCTTATCTACAATTACCCACTGTAACAGATTTCTTGAACTTGGCTCATGATGAACTTTTTATCTAGTAACACCTCCGAATTGGTGACATCAGTGAGGAAGCAGAGAGAGATGATGGTTCCCACCTCAAATAGCTCTGGATCTCCAGCGTTGTACTGTATGGAGGCAGGGGATTGGTCTGATTGCTCATTGCACCAAGGCAGCTCGCCCAGGCAGTTCACCGAATCAAAGTCGCTGGCGTCCAGCTGCGAGAGGTCGAAGTCGGGAAAGTCAGCATCCAGGCGGCCTGAGGAGACCTCCTCTTCCCCAAACTGAGAAAGAAAAAATAGTCATGTCAGAGGTCGACATCAGAGGATGCATCTCTAAAGGATGCTCTCAGTAAACATCCACGGGGAATCTGTAAAAAGGCTGCGACTGTGAAGATCTTAATCTTCAGTTTTGCAATGAATGCTCATCCTAAAATAAAAGCAACGGAGATGTTTGGTCATGGTCAAACTAGTCAATTACTGATGTCGACTGACGACGACTGATGCCGCTCCGTCTAGTCATAATGTGTTTTATGTAAACGCCCTCTTTGAAACAGATTATTACCCCCTTAAGACGTACTATTTGTGCATTGTCTCAGGCAAATTCACAGATCAGTCGATTTTGAAAATGTGTGGTTTTGCACATGCCTACAGTGTGCGAGTGAGCGGAGAGAAAGTGTGTGTGTGAAAGAGACTGAGAAGCATTGCATGTGTGTGTCTCAGTGTCAATAAGTACTGTGAGAAGGGAAGTGGTCTAAACCCCAGGGGTAGAGCAAAAACCACACATGCCTTAATATCTCCATGTGAGCGATGGGGCTTTGCATTTTGCGCTCGGATCATTCCGCTAGCCGGCCCCACCCGTGCACGTCTGTTTGCGAACAGGATACCTGCGGACACCTGGTGCAATGCTACCTCGGTTTACAGGAGGCCTAAGCATGAATATTCAACAGGGCTGCTGCTGCGATGCATTTTTGATGACTGCTTGAAATAAATCGGTCCTCTCGGTTTCACCAAGCTGATGATTGTGTTTTTTCGGTTCTCTTTATTTCCTCATGCTAGAAGGGACACCATTACCGTCTACGTGACAAAATGCTTACAAAGATCTTACAAAGAGAGACACTACACTACTGAAAAATCCAGCTAAGACCAGCACAAACTGGTAGCTGTTTTTTGCTGGTTTAAGCTGGAAGTAGCTGGTTTAAGTTGGTCCTCCAGCTAAGTCCAGCTAGACCAGCTTAAAAAATGACCAAAACACAGCTAGACCAGCTTTCTACACCAGCAATACCAGCTAAAACCAAGCTGGGAGACCAGCTTGTGCTGGTCTTCGCTGGATTTTTCAGTAGGGTATGAAGCACCTATCAGCATCTGCTGAGCTTTGGGGAAATGAGATCACATGTTTTACCTCTGCAGCATTTGAACTCGATCTTATTATATATGTGGCGCTTTAATCTCGCGGCTCACTAAGCTATATTGGCGTAAAAATACTTTCATGTTAAACCTGCTGTCGGATAAATGAGGCAACATTAGGGCTGATGATATATTTCATGTTCAAAATACATTCACAATGATTCATATATTAAACACCACAGACATCGTGATGATTTTAATACGCTTTTTATTTGCCCATTAGGTTTCTCTGGATTGCCAGAATGTTATAGAGTTTTATTAATGTCACAATTCATTTGTGCCACTTACTCCACTACTGCCCGAGGCATCTTTTTCATATATGAACTAATGATATTTAGGCATCTAAAAATGCAAAATTGAAAAAGAACAGGCAGCCGTATTTGGGATGCCCTGAACATGCTGTGCATTTGTGCATGCATCGATGCAAATATGATGCAGGTGCTCGTCACCGGCACGCGCCGCATGCAAACACACACGCTTAGCACTCTCTCCACATCTCCATCACATGATACTGAGTCATCTCCATCCTTTGAGACCCCTCCCCAATAGCACAAGAACCTCAGCTAATCAATCTTCTCCCCAACCTTTACATTCTCTCCACTCGTGTCTCTCCAGCTCTCTTTTTCTGTGTTATGGAGAGTCTCAATATCAATCAATAAAAACCTCCTTGGGCTCTGAAGGTTTAAGGTCATCAGCGCAGCACGCGTGCTGTGACGGCAAAAATGAATGTGAGACGAAAGCGTGACGTTTCTTTGCGCATGCGTGGCCTCTTATCAGCTGTGCGTGCTTCATAGATGAGAGAAGCAGAAATGTTTACACGTGCTGGAATCCTCTACCAAATTCACATGCTGATAAAGCCACCGGTTCACCCCATTAACACCTTCTTCTGTATGTGGACCTCACAAAGGCGACAATTTCAGGTGGATGACATTCAATGCACAGAAAAGATATGTCAAACCAGTCAGCGCTGTTAAATGATCAGAAGTTAATGAGCGAAGCTGACCTACTCAAGACTAAAGCAGTAAGACTAATCTCCTATCTGCGCAGTCAAGAATGACCTTTTGGCACATTTAAAAAACTGTCCGGCACATCTTTTATAACAAGAAAGGGTCATTTAAAATATAAATCATGCTGAGAAATGTGTAAGTTTGCATATGTATCTGACGTATGGATTAGGCAGAGTTAGACCGAGTCCAAGGGCACAGCATGATAACGTCTAAAACAACCCTGTAACAGTATTGCATCAGCTGTAATGTACACTGAGCTTGTCATTTGGTGCTAAAGTTTTTTTACTAAAATCTAAACCATGCAAGCCCCCCCCCCCCTACTTATGACAGTACAGGCATCTTTTCAAGGTATCTGGGGAATTTTATAAATGCATTTAAGGAGAACTAGAGGACGATGTGGAAAACAAAGAAAAGTGTGACCTTTATAAGTTTGAGCGCCATCTGAAAGACTCACAGGACTGGGGATGTAAGGAACCACATATTTTCAGAAACAGCAAGGTGGACTAATCTCTCAAGTAAGCCTGGTTTTGGGTTTACCTATTCCCGAATCTTAAAAAATAAAAAAAAACATCTATATGGAGTAGTACAATAACATGGAGTGCATTGCAGGCATCTCAAGCAGGGGGCGGCATCCTAAATAAAGAACCACTACAAAAAGTATACAATATATGTATGTATTTGAGAAGTTGATTAATCTAAATTCATATAAAAACATAATGTACACTGTCAGACAAATGGTCACAAGCTGTCACTGGTGCAGTACCCTTTAAGAAAGGTCCCAATACATACCTTTGAGGTACTACTATGCACTCTTGATGTGCAAAGGTGTATTTTTTGAAAGGGTACCACCCCATTGACAGGTAGGGTTCATCGTTTGTATAAAAATGAAAAATTATGTATTAAAAACATGTACATTAGTCAATCTCACTAATGTTATTATTTAATTATCTTCAGTTATAGTATCACGTCTTTTATAGGACAATTTACAGGTTACTCGTTCATTCTTTGCACTTAAGTTATTAGGCTCTTATCTGGGTGCCCTGTCCCCTTTGAGCCAACTGCTATCTAAGATATGTTATATATAGCCGTTATCCTTAGTCTCATGACTGGCTCTTACACAAGCTGCTTGTGACGGGCCCGGCATTAAATGCAGGCCATGCCAAATGCAAATGGGACTAGTGCCTCTCTCATAAGCCCCCCCCCACCGAAAAACATGCACACATGCGGCCCTTAGAGACACGACCTGCCTAAACTACTAAATAGTTTTCCATTACAACTCAATCCATAAAAAGCTTAGGAGTAGTAGCTAGCCGGCTCCAAACAGGAAGGATCTTGTAGCACCCACTCGAAGAGCTACGCAGATCACGTGCAGCCAGCCATCTTTCCACAAGCAATGAATTCATGAGATGGATTGTGCATCCTGTCGATTTTCCCTGACCCTATGCTTAGATAATGGCAAATTAAATAAAGATGTTAGACCACAGAAAACAAACACACTACCGTCCGCGTTTTAACCGAATAAGACCTAAATTGGTGGCACGTCCCACCGCCTGGCTCAATTGAAACAGGACTGATTAAATTAGCTTTCGTATGTAGGCTTCAGAGGGGCTCTCCGCTAAAGCCCTTACATAAAAGTCAAATTAAAGGCTGAACGTTAGAAGTAGGGCAGTTAAAGGAAGATCTGGGACACTCGCGTAAAGTCAAACAATGATTCTGTCGTAACAGTTAAACTGATAATATATGACCAATTCATGACACCTCATTGGCGGAGTATCTTTCTTGAAAGTGACCACCTTGGTATTGCAAAGCAGATGAAGAACTTCACTATCCCAGCAGGCCACCTTTATCTTTCTCGCCTAACAAGCCTTGCCCTTTAAATCCAGTGCTTATTGAACCCATTCATCCTTTAGACATTGCTAATTCATGTAGTAAATTTCCTCATACCCTTAGACTTCCTGGTCAAAATGCAAGTTTCGCAATCGCTTACGATAGCTGATGCAATCAAAAATGCTGAATGAAGTCCATAAAAGGCTCCACTTAAAATTACATTAATCTAGATATAGATTAAGACAACTATTTAGATATTATTATTATTATATTGCATCGTAAATGGATAGTAAAGATATTTACTTATTTACTCTACTTGCTTCAAAACTGTATAAACCAAACCTTGTGCTTAACGAAAAATATATTTAGAAATATGTTTGTAACCAGGCAGATCTGGGGCATTAACTTCTATAGAAGAAAATAGTCAATGGTGCCCCAGTTCTGTTTGGATACAATTTTATATTTTCTTTATTTGCAAAAACAATTAATTTATACAAGTTAATTTTCAGAATTTTCATTTTTGGATGAACTATCCCTTTAAGATGCAACCAAACACTGAACCCAAATTTAATCCGTCTTTCTTCCCAGATTAGCCATCAAATGCAGTCTAGGCTGAGACGGATATCAAGTGCGAACCAAGGACAACAGCACAGGTCTAAGTGAGACGCTATTATGCAGGATGTCTGAGAGCTCGTGCCCTCGAAAGCGACCCTGCTTCTGTCAGGTAGGACAGTAATGAGATCTGATTAGAAAGCGGATTCAGCGCTTAAAGACGAGACTCTGACGGACTGCCGGTTCAGTTGTGATTTTAGATTCGCATGGGAAATAGTAAACAGGCTTAAAATTTCCAGTAGTTTAATCCAGACTGCAATAAATGCATGTATCAATCTTTTTCTATTACATTTAAGAAGTTTACATTTAAAAGATGAGCCGTGATAATCAAGTTTCTAACCTGTTTGCTCTCTTGCTCTATATTCAAACAATGATGTCTCTGTCACATGTGTTGTTCAGGAAATGCTAGTCATTATTTCAGTCTAATTATTCTCAACAGACATCACTTGATAATCCATAGACACTAAGACCTGTTTGTAAGTCCCTAACAAGATTTAGAAGTGTAATAGGGGCCCTAGGAAAGGCCAAACATCACAAGGGTTAATAAAAATATTTTGAGTGCGATTTTTAGTAGTAGTACCAAAAAGCTTTTTTTTGAAAGATTTCCTAAGGTCATCGTGACACAATTGATAAAGTTGTTCAACATGGGGGTCCAAAAAGCTAGCGACACTGCTATGTCACTGTTTTCTGAGATATATTTAGACTTTAATCTTTTGTGTCCGGTTCACTATAATCGAATCCTGGTCTATGCAGGCCCCAGGTGTTACGGACATTCGTTGAATGAATGACGGAGCCACGTTAATCATAATTTATAACATATTATTCATAACATCTTTCTAATTAATATGATCTCCTGAGATGAGCTAAAAGAAGCATTCAAGAGGACTCAAGACATTTAATATGGTAATGCTGCAGCGAATCAATTATGTGTCTGAAACAAAAAATACTACATTTATGAAGAATGGATGCTCGCATTGGCCGTACTGTAAGGAAGCTGTTAGTGCATAACAACTTATTGCCAATTTTCTGCCTGAATATCAGCAATGATGTCTAATTCATTCAGCCACTGATCTAAAAATACTGTAGTTGTTTTGGTTGGACGAAGCTGCTGCCAAGATTCATCCTCCATAAAGTCATCACAGACAGTGGGTGACAATGGGAAACACTTAACAGAAAATCTCAGTAACTGTGTAATTTGTAGCCGGTCTCGTGCTTAGGACATTTGCTCTTCTGATCACGAAAGATCGGCAGCATCTCGGTACCCGTCAAATCTTTGAGGAATGAATCTGTTTTCTAACCTGCCTGAAATAAACAATACAAACGAGAAAGAGCACAAAAAATATGATTGGCATTTCAGAAAAACAATTATATTTAAAATACCATGCTTGTTGTGAGCTCTGTGAGAAAATATGAAGGGCAACAGTTTAATAACTGACCTTCTGCTGTGCTGTAAAATAGGTTTTATATCATCCTGTCATCAACCTGTCTACTGCACCACACACTTGTGCCCAACTCCAACCACAATTCATGCAATATGATATCATTAAACAATGTGCAATCATACATTTAATTGCGTACGCACATATAATATCCTTGCCCTAACTCTGTTACTAACATGTACATAATCCCCAGCTTAAAAAACAAGGTCACCCACAGTTCAATATGCACGCTAGCTCAAACATAAAAGCATATCCAGGATAGATGCATATGGTATAAACACCAGCCAATGCATTAGAAGTCAATGCACGTCTCAAAAACTAAAAACTAAGATATCATCAAAAGATCCAAAAGCTAGTCAGCACTTCTCTCTGCTTCTAAGCTGGATCTGTTTCCATGACACAATGAGAGCGCTCGTCTCCGATTTCAGAGCCTTGTATAAGGTTGTTGATTGGTGTCACATTTTCTGTGTAATGCAGTGCACAAGTCACAAGAGTGTAGGTGCGTAACCCCTTATTATCACCAGCGGGGGTCTGATGTTCCTCAGACTGAGGTAATTTTACCTGCAGTCACGACTGTACGCGAGGGGGGTTGCAGGACAATGCGAGCACTGTTTCCAGGCAGAAACCAGGCAGCGGTATCTTAGGTAATTCAAACAGGAGAGAAGTATCTTACGCAACTTTACCCCAAATTACCAGCTGACCTTCATCTAGAGGTGAAAGTAAAATATGGTACTCTTGAAATGCGCAAGTTTATATACCATTATACCGCGGGCCTGGTGAATGCTTTATTCTGATTGGCTGAGAAATGTTCAATGGGTGTTGCTTTTCTGTAAACTACACACCTAACCTGTCAAATGTCTTAAAAATAGGCACCAGCGCGACATGCCGCATTGCCACCTTGGGTGTGCATTATTTTCTTATAATTAAATAATTTGTTATATAAACTACGCAGTAGTGGGTGGCCTGTACAACTAGTCAACTTAACTGTCTTACAGTAACTGGATGAGCTGTATAACTAGATTAGGTTTTAAGACCACCTAAACATAAGAAGCGTTATTTAATACAAATAGATGTAAGTTTTATGGGTAATAACTTACTGAGCAAGTGTCCAAAACTGTAGCCTGGGAAAACCCAGACACCTCTACAAGTAGTCTGGCAAAAAGGCATTCAAGCCCATTTCTAATTCCGAGAAATTGCGCCACCAATCAGAAACATTGGGGTGGGTTTTACACGATGACGACAGCGCAGCGACGGTGAAGCAGATTTTGTACATTACAAAGATGGATGCCGCCGTGGACCATCCCTCGTTCCAATCAGCTATCACATCTGTTTTAAGAGATTTAAACGTTTCCTTTTCGTTAAAACCCGAGCAAAGAACAACACTCGAAGCCGCCATATCTAAAAAAAGATGTTATCGCTGTCTTACCCACTGGATCCGGCATAAGTCTGATATAGCTCTGCATACATCATCTCCTTCATCGCTGTGATTGGTTTTAGGTCTTTCCAATTGCCACTTGAGAGACGCCGTCGGTGACGCCCCTTTGAAAAGTATTTGTCTATGAAGCTTTGCCAGACCATAACTCAGTTACTACTGAGAATGGTCTGGATTTAACCAGGCTACCAAAACTGTCTACATACCTTGAAACCGATTAGCAATTAAAGTAATATTTATAATTTGAGATGTCAGGTACAATTCTGCGGCTAATGTCAGTTTAATTTCATTTGACCACCCAAGAAAGAAAAGTATGTGAAGAGTTTTCAGCTTTAAAAGTGACTATTTTTAACGATAAAGCCTATATAGTCAGTTATTTTATGTGTGTGTGAATGTACGTGCACAGTCGAATGCACAGCCTTGCAAAGCATAGTTTATTTGACTCGTACTTGTACACAGACGTTTGACGCATGCGCATTGCGACAAAATGCGATGCATCTCCTGGGCTACATACTATGGTTACAAAAATCCGGCGGGGCGCGTACAGTGCGCTCGTACTATTCTGATTACGCAAAAACGGATCTATACTTCTAGCTTAAAGGCCAGATTTACTAAACGGGTATTAGCGTAAGAGCACAATTAAAAACAAACGCAAATGTAAGTAGAAATTTCTGCAGGTGATTTACTGACAAGGCGCACGTTAAAGAACACAAGGGCAAAATCTCATTTCCATAATGACCAACGCAATCTACAGTACCAAGAGCAGCAGAAATTAGCATAAGGTTTAAGAAGTTTTAATTATGGTGCAAATACCAGTAAAATTGATGAGCGCAAACCTAAGTAAATTGCGTTGCTTAATGTCTACGCCTTTACAGCGCAAATTTTTCACTGCGTACACAAGCTGTTAGTAAATCTGGCCTTAAGTCTAACGTGTGCCCACATTCGAGTAAATTTCACCAGACAGGGGAAGCCGAAATGAAAATGCACGAGTAAAAATAGTGCAAGGAAAATGAGATGCAAAACTAGCCTTTCAGACGGAGGTGGTCGCAGATGGATCACGATGCCTGAGGAAGATGGCATCAACCCAGCTTCTTTCTAATTCACCGGAGCATTCAGTGTCTAAGCTCTTAGACGGGATGGCTGTAATTAAATCAAAATGCTTTTCTTGCTCACTCTGTTTGAGCGTGAGGGCAATGTTAGGAATATTAGGAGATGTCTGGATTGACCATTCTCCTGCACGCTGGGAGTAAAGTTAACCTGAGGCTTGGCTGTCCTTGAGTTGTGCTCTGTGATGCATGTTTCAACTCCTTAAAACCCTCAAGTAGGTCTCACGGTGGCCAGCTGCAGTATTTCGTTCAGTTCTGCAGTGACTCTATTCACGACCGATAAAGCATGGAAGGTGTTTTTCAACAGGATCGGGGCAATAGGATTACAACCATCCTGTTTCCATCTGTTGCAAAGGTCATGAGCCAGGGCAATCGATATCCCCACCCTGGTTATCAACCACAAGTGGGGGCCCAAATCCTGGCAACAGAAGCATGTGCCTTGACATGATGAAGGACACCATGCAGCAGTTTTAAATAGATCAAGAGTGTCTATTTCAAAGCGTGTACATAAACGTGCATGCAGCATCAAGTACTTTGGTTCATTGTAAACAGCAATCACATTGTTAGATCTTTGCCTAAGGGTCTTGGTACAACCAATTCTTCTTCAGACCGCACCATCGACGTGCATCTCTAAGACTAAATATGGAAATTCTGCTGCAATGTTCTTGTGGTTGCTTTCCAGCTGTCCCTTAGGAGAACGTTCCAATGAGATGAAACAAGAAAGTAAAAGCTAAAAAACGAAACACAGCATGATGGGTATTCAAATGTTATAAAGGAAGAATGGTGGCCGCTAAAAACATTGTTGCGGAGAATGTCATGGCCAACGCCATTAATCTTGATCTTTAGTTTCTCTTTTTGCCATTTGAATGCTGGCTGTTAAACAGAGGTAAGGAATATTCTCATCTCTATTTTAAGGGTTCGCTCTGCAAGCACGAGGTTTGTTTTGAAACCCAAGAATAGACTAAAATGCCGAGGTGACCTTTGCGTCCTGCATCCAATGGTCAAAAGGACAGTGCTCACGCACAGCTGTTCAAGTCTCGCACGACAGCGATCTAATGTGGGAAGCCGTATAGAAAATGATACAGAAGGACAAACGCCGCTAACCACAATTAAATTCTTGACCTCTCTGTGTGCATTTTCAGCCATCAAATGCCCAAAAAATGGCTTAAAGTTCAATGTTGTTATTACACTCATCGACGCTGACCTATACTTCACTATGACACCAACAAGTGACCTTTCATAAAAGCCTCCCTGGCAACTGCATCCATTCTTTTCCCTTTCAATCCATTGAGGCATTAGCTTGCTTAACCTTGTGCCTCTCCTGTGACATTCTGAGTCAGCAGTGCTGCATGAAGTCTTCAGGCAAATCTTGAGTGGTCCACGGGACATCTCTGCATTGGTTTTGAAGCTGGGAGATGACTCACTCTGAATTGCTAATGCTCAAACAGAAGGCAAAGCCATCTGCCGGGCCTCATCTTTAAGCCACTGCTTCAGACACAGACTGAGATTGTAAGTATGTGATGTTCTGACATGAAATCTGGGCTGATTGTGGTGTATCCTTCACATGCTCTTTTATGTTGGTTTATTATGGATGGAAAACTTTTCAAAAATTGATGCTTCATTGATTACAATAATGGTTAGGGTTGAAATTGTACAAACTGTCTTGGTGCCACATGCAAGGGGTAGCGATGGTCTTAGAATTGCAGGTGTTTGATTGGTGGCAAGAGTCCAGCATTTGGACCTCCCAGCAAGCAATAGCCATCATTTCACTGTCTAGGATAACTATAGACCCATTATAGTCCGGCTATGAGTAACCCACAGTTCTAGCCAAAATAACATTGAATTCGGTTACATCGTTTTTGCCAAAATAACTTGCGAGATGCATGATATCCCATCATTTTAGTGTGAAAATTTGGTTTCACTTATTTATTTATTTTATATCATTTATTTTTGTGCTATGTTTAGATGTCTATAAAATGTTCCCTGACAGCCCAAATTTTTTCTTGTTTTAGTCTAGACATCAGGGCTTTATTTGGATCGCTATTAGACGTTTTTTAAACATACATTTGTGGGGAATATTTATAAAGCCAAACATTCATTATTATTATTATTAAAGATATCAATGTTATGTTTTCACATAATGTGAAATCCTGCACATTTTGTAGGATGATTAAAACAGCAAATCACAAAGAATGACCCCTTTTCATAGACAGGGTTTATGTCCAGAACTGCCAATTTGCATGTGTATGCCATATATGATGGGTATTGTATTGACACCATCTCATTCGTGTAAACTTATTTGGCAGTGTCACTAGACGATGTAGACTCATTGGATTTATACAAAGTGTGCTCAACCATGACAATTCAAAGCCACATTATTTCCAAATGAATACATTGCTCCCTTTGACAAAATGTTATTAATTCGTCTCTTGGCAGCCCACCAAGACAATCCCCTTTGCTTCTCCATATTTCTTGGGTCATTAGTATAATATTGTGCAGATCATGTTATCTTCACTATTTTTATTCTGATCTTTGTGATATTTGTGCTTCAAATATAGGGATGCAAATCTTTAGGGTAAACAATACAATATGTTAATGAGTGTACAATATGTTTCGTAGTGTCGCATTGTGCAATGTTTATTAATTCATGTAAAAACTACAATTTTAAAAATTACAATTTAACCCACCAAAGTGGCAAGTGGGATTGGCTGTGTTACTCGCCACTACGAGTTGGCGGGTGTTAATGTCAAGAACTGGCTGCAAGACATTACCCTGATGCCAGGCTGTTAATAGGCAACTCTTTCATCGGATTTGTACTCCGTATTCCTTGACAGCCTGCATATGTGTCTCAGCATCCTTTCTTCCTTTATAAGGTCAGGCTGGTTTGGTGCAAATACCTGGATCTCCTGCAAAGGACTAAATGGATAACACATTTCCCTAAAATCTATTGCCTATTTTGCCACTTCAAGTGCAAAGCCCCACTAACCACATTTTAAAGTCTATTCTTGTCAGTATCATACTAAGCAATCTCCTCATGTAACAGTACCCATTAATAATACAGACTGGTGCTGCGGTGACTGACTGCATGTGTGTGTGTGTTTTCAAACAGCACAACCTTTAATGTATTGTGCACCACTTTGGCATAATAAAAAGCATCTTTAATATAGTATGTAGCTCCTAATGCAGCTCAGTTGATCTCAGACTGGGCTTTCAAATGGGAAACAAAGTCATTTCATTCATTCATTTGTGCTGTGTGGTCTATACTCTTAGTATAAAAGTACAAAAGCTGCCACTGGGGTGGTACTCTTTCAAAAAGTATTAGTACAGATTTGTGACTAAAGAGTGCATATTAGTACCTCAAATGCACATATCGATACCAAATATATACATATCTGTACCTAAATGGAAGTGAAGTCAGGATGTAAATACCCAAAGGTCACGAAATGAAAAAGACCAATCTATTAATTGGCTTTGAACCTCTCACGCAGGTTTTTAGGGTGGATGGCTTTGTTGCACTGTAGCGTGACGAGGGATTGACTATGAGATATGCCCAATGTGCCAAGAATGCTTGACCCATTCATTGTCTCATAGTAACTTAATGATGCTTTATGTATTTAGCTTCTGATGCTTTAACTTGTTGCTGAGAAACTATAGTGTCCTGATGCCAGGCCTGGTATCAGATTTACAAACAAACTGTATTGCTGAGGAGACTTTTGAACCATACACAATGGTGACAACGACAAATTCATCCTCGCAGAAAACCAATTTTTGAAAAAACTTGATTTTGACACTCATACTGAGCTGACTTTTCTTACATTAAACATTTAGCCTTCACAAGGTTTAAGGGATGTCACATGAAAAACAAAGGTTATATCACGCAGGTTATAAAACACTAAAAATACTACGCTGTCAGTACGGTGATCACACTTCATATCATCTGAGTACTGCTGAGTACATGCTGACTAAGTGAAATATTATTCAGTGAAATTTGTGCCGTTTCACTGCAGCTTTTCAGTCACAGATGGAGAAAATGACTGCAGGCGTATGAACATTTAGAATATTGTGCAACTACCGTCTGAGTTGTTGAATGATCTATACCTTAATGGTCGGTACGGGTTGCACAGTATTGCGATATTGCAATATTAGTATTCGAGGTCAAGAAATATTTCACCTTAAAAAAACTAACAAAAGTAAAGCACATTTTGAAATTAGGCAAATGCACACAAAGTTATTTCTAATCGATAATAATAAAATCTTAACGCAGAACATGCTTATGCAGAATAAGTCTAAATATAGTATATGCATTTGGCAGATGCTTCTATCCGAAGTGACTTAGAGTGCATTACAATACATTCTTGTTCAGTATGTATGTTAACTGGGTTCAAACCCATGACCCGTTGCGCAGCTAACACAATGCTCTACCACTAAGTTATACCGGAGCACATATAATAATACAACCAAAATCCTGCAGATTCCCATCTCTAAGAGTCACACCCTTGCCAAGGGTCCTCAATTCAAATGTTTCAGCAAGTTAAAAGGTTAAAGTGTCATGTCCTTCCCCAACCTACGTACACATGACTGATGTGGGATCTGCGGCAGTGTGAGGTATGAGAGGGTCAGATTTGTAAAAAAGAGCAAATGCTAAAAGCAAAGAGAAATGAGAGATAAAGCTGTACATCAGCAAACAGGGCCAAAGCAAAAGCCGGATGCTTAGTTTCTATGGACAATTTTCCCCCTCGGCCTGTCTCTTGGTACCATGTCGGCACCATTACAAAGTGCATCACGTTTGTTCTTTCACAGCTCGCTGCCTTTTCTTCTCTCTATGCATCTCAAATCCTACGTCTTTGGCCGGCTGTGAGCTGCTACCTGCAGCGTTTCTGTTTAACGGACAGCTGTCGCCTGAGGTGAATGTAAATTTCAACTCTATTAAGGCAGGACACAACCTCCCGAAATTCTGCTGATGCACGAAAAACGGACTTTGGAGCAAGGACGTCCGGCTAAGCAGTAGCCAGATCCGCATTACCTGTCCGTCTGCCGTCTGGTAGGTGTCTTGAGAAAGTATTTCCATTCCCCAAAGGCCTATTACACTTGTATGGCCCAGATTCATACGATGAAACATCTCTTCCCACTTTAGTCTCTGTGGACATGTGCCAAACCGAATTGTGTTTTGAATGCCCACCATTTATTTCCTACTTTGTAATGATTAATTACTCCACTTGAAGTCACTTATGTGAATATTAACACATTGTTATACCTGAAACACTTTGTTAATTGGACAGCGCAATGGATGGAGGAGTGCTTAGAGCCTATAATAGAAAAAAACGTAACTTAATAAAAGAAAATCCAGAAATGCTTAAGGCCAGAATGTGCATTAGAGCTGGCTATACTGATAATGCACATAATGACTGTGATTACCACACTCATAATTGACTGAAATGTAAAAATATGAACAGCACCAAACTCTACGCTGGGGTCAAATTTATTTCCTCTGCGATATCCCATCACAGTTGTAATGCTGAACGGTTATCGTTTCATTATAGCAACATTTAATTACGCAAAGTGCTCTTACAGGTACCTGGGGCCTGGCGCTATCCCCTTATTCGTTTTAGAGCTATACGACCCCATCCCTCAAAAAACCACTGGTGATCTCCATTACTTCATCAGTTTTCGAGCTGTAATCCACTCCAAGTTAAGTAATGGCCCTGTCACATACACCTGAAAGAGCCCTGTCTTCTTTAAAAAAAAAAAAAGTAAAAAAAGTGCGATTAGCACACAGTACTCAATGTGCTTTCACTTTCTAACCCTTGTCAATGTTATCTTGTGGGACCTTTGCTCAATATCGTATCCATATCTAAGTCAGAAGCAATAAGGCTGAAATAATCAGTAAACAGTTTTTAACAAAACAAGGTCCACTTTGGAGATCAAATGATGTGGAAATGCAGACGGGTTGTAAAGTTTTTGGTTTAAAGTTAAATATACAATTCCTGCTGTGCTGTGTGATAAATGCATTTTTTAAGTACACGTAAATTAATATTCCAATATTAGTCAATACAACCCATATGCATATTAATTATAAAATACATAGAGTACAGCATGACACTGCGCATATCAACCTCCTTAAAAATTTAAAAGCATCTTTCGTCAATGGCCCACTGATAACACTGATAGTAAAACACAGCACACACACACATAAGCACATAAACAGCAAAGTACTTTGCGTGCAAAAAATTCAGGCGCTGCCATGTTTGGTGAATGCCACGAGGTCACGACAGATGTTGTTCCCTCCTCCTGAACAACTTCTATTTATGCCTGTCTAGGTCTGGGCTGTTGACACGCAAGAGATGCTACAACTCTTTCCACACCTCTGATCCCCATCCACAATGAATCCTGTCACTCAGACAATACGGGACTCAAAGCCAATCCTTTGCGTTCATTTTAGGGATCCTATTTATGAACATAAAGCTGTAATTACTAGATACTAGCTGTAGTGGTCTTTCTGACAATTTTTTATATGATCTCAAGGCTAAACTACTCAAAACTCTTTTTAATACTTATGAAGTTTCTTATTGTGTGTAAAATTCTTAAATAGTTCATAATAGTTTTCTTTAAACACCAATCACCTAGTCGTTGGATTGTAAACTTTGTTTGTGAACTATTTTTGATTATAATTAAGAAACACGCAATAAGAACAATATACATGATGCAAGAAATACAGAAATAATGCAAATGCTCATATCGCAATAGTTTGCAATAACTGAATAATTTTAATATTTACATTTTTTTTAATTAGCTTAAATTTTGATCTTTGTTTTATAAGATAAAAATAGCCATTTGAAATTACTTTTAAATCCAAGTTGATTATACTTTTATATAATTGATTTATATGTTTTATTAATTCTTTATACTTTTATTTATAATTTAAAGGTGCAATGTGGGACTTTCAGAAGGATATACATAACTACAGTATATTATCAGTGGTGTATAAAGATCTTACATATTGAACTGTATTGTTTGAGCCGTTTTGTCTCGCGCCTCCTTTACATGGAAGTCGGCATTTCACGCCGCTATGTTTCAACAGTAGCCCTAAACCGACAAACTGTACTACTATAGTAACTATACTCTCTCAGACGATGAAATGTTTGTCCTGTGGTGGCTACCGTAGCTTAACTATGGGTTTCGAAAAGGACGGGGTGAGCTGTGGACTGAGCCATTGGTTGCAATTCACAGTCTTGCAGCTGGATGCCGCTAAAAGTCCCACATTGCACCTTTGACTCTTTCCCTGCCATTGACGAGTTGTTCCTGATGAATTTTAGGTTAATCTGCAATACGGCGATTATCCACAAGACGCACTTACCCAATTTATAAACAAAACTAATAAGCCAAAACGTTATTTATTAATTTTAAATGTATGTTTTTTTTTCAATAATCGTTCTGAATCTCTAAAAAATTCCTTCACAAAAATGCTATTATGTCCTGTATTAGCGCTACGTTCATCCGAATCGAATTCAGAGCCGTTGTGGTTCTTGAGTAGATCCATCCTTTTTTTTAAAGAAAAATACCCAAATTTAAGTTTATAAGCAGAGAAAAAAATATAGATAGGATGAATTTCTGTTCTGTTTGTTTGTTTATTGTTTGCTAAATAGCAAAAGGTCTGTTCTTACATTTGATATATTTGTTTGTTTATTTTTAAAGAAAATTTCCTGGAAGGCATTTTGCGAAACTTTTATGAAAATCACAAAAAATGAGGCAGGCAAATTTTCAAAAAACGGCTGGCGGGGAATGAGTTAAGGACCAGAATTTTTTACAGTGAAGTAGCATCCAAAAACTTTCTTATTCTCCTAATTTTTTGACGTAATGTTAGATAAATAATAAAAACTGTATTGAGGTCTATTGAAAATAATCAATATCCGATTGTATCGTGATAGAACGTCCAAATTTACCCCAATAATGGTATATGTAAAATACTTGCTACAAAGTTTGTACATTTTAAAAAACAAAGTGTTACTTTCTTTATAAATAAAGTAGCTGGGTGCAAGCTGGTGTGTCGTTTAAGATCTAAACCGCACACAGTGGGATAGATTTCAATTGATAGCGTGCTCAGATGACAAGCCCTCAAACACAAGCCCCCCAGTCACTTGCCAATGTCTAGTTGGGCTTCAGCCAAGCACAATCAGCAGAGATGTCCTTGGGAGCCAAACACAACTTGAGGAATGCCTTCGTGACACATCATCAACGTGCCGCCAGGTCATTACTCACCTCTGCTAGTACTGCACTCATCATCTCAACCTGGTAAATCACCACCTGCCCACAATACGACGCGTGCAGTCCTCTTCCTTCTCGCCTGCGGTCAGGAGACATGGTCACCGTGCAAACAAATTCACACATAATTTAGACTCCCGTGACTTGTGTTACATCTCTAAGATTCCCATCCTAGCCACAATCATTCCTGGTTACAGCTTGCTGTGTCTGTATCTAAGCGATAACCGACGAAATGCGGCACGGTTGCTGCTGATAGTCTTCCTGTTTCAGGATGCCTTCGTGCTGTTCTTGAAGACGAACGAAGGCCTGGATTTGTTTATTTTTCAGTGGATACTTTTTATTGAAAGATGAAAAATAATGATTTTCCTTCAGCTGATGGCACCACAGATGCTTGGGGGTGTGAAGTGGATTGTCTAACCCATCCTCACCTCAGCTGTATACTGTAGTGAATATTGTATGCTTTAATATTTACTAGTAAAGTTAAAAAGCACAACAGTGTCTAGAAATTTTACTGCAGTTTACTCCAGTCTGTGAAAAAAGGGGCAACCTTCCGGTCTCTGTCGTGAAGCCAATACGGACGTGACTTAAACTGCAATTCATTGAATGGTCGCTAGAGACCGTCTCCAAAAGCGTGTCAATCCCATAGACCTCCATGTTAAAATGCCCAACTTTACAGCAGAAATAAATAGGTTTACAGCCTGATACAAAAAGTGTTTTGGTCTACATAGCTGCATTTTCCTGTTGGGAGGTGAATTGTTTTTTAACTCTTCTGTTTAAATCAAATTAAACCTGGAGAATTAAGGGCGTGACCACATGAGTGACGGTTGTATTGCAGCTGCTGTCACAGCCGTTGAGCTAGGCAGTCCACCCTTGTCCCGCCGCTTTGCCAATTTTTGGTTATCCATGAGTGACTCGCTGCCAAGATGCTGATGGCAGGTTTTGCTTACTTTAGGCTTCAAAAATGCTCTTCACAAACCTATGAATGACATCACGGACACTACGTTAGGCTTGTTGCGGTAGTCGGTATAACCGGTGATACACAGTGGTTAGATCACATTTCCACCGCGGCACCGTCTTCCACCAATGTATATGGGGCCGATTTTTGCGAGTTTTATGTGTATCGGCATCATGCCGTTCCGGCATTATTTACAGACAGAGTGCTGGAAGCCGCAAGCGATTGCAGGTCATGTTACTTAAAAACAACCAACCTTTCCATGACAACATCGAAAGCTCGGCCTAACAACTGATCATAGCTGGACAAAGCAGGGTTTTATTTCTCATGTTTGGTTCCAAAACGCGATAAACGCCATTTTTGAAAAAAATGAGTTACTGCCAAAATCAGTATTATATCAGGTCAGTATTTAAAAGTAAATTCTTAATTTTATGCAAAATCCAATATCCGCCGTGTTATTCTGTCATCTTTTATCCCTTTATTCCCAAAACGAGATAAACGCCACTCCTCCTTTCCTACAGAATGCAAAAATCCGCTCCACAAATTACAGCGCACCATTCCACGCAATGTAAACAAACAATGGCAGTGCGTTAAGTACACAGAATCTTAGTTTTCCTCATCTACTTTGTACTTCATGATTAACAAACAAACAAAAACAAAATAATACTTAAATGGCATTGATAAACCTGTGATGGTTTTCTGTGACGGGAAAGAAATGTAAGCCATCAACATCTAATAATTCATGCGAGAGGCACTCAGGAGACGGTTGCTTGTTCTTTCGACAGCATCAAGCTTCTCATGCTAACACATTGTCCCGAGTGGATTTTATAAAAAGATTTTACAGCTGATCCCTGTGAAAAATTGACGACGTCAAGTATAACCGCAGCAATGACAGTGTTCTTAATATGACAAAGTAAATGTTTTGGTTAATGCCATTAATGTTTATTTTTTTATCAGTGTACACCACTAGTCAACTAAATGAATATAAAATGGCAAAGATGAATGCACATTTCTACATTGACTGAATAGATTTATAGCATTTGGAAAAAACTTATCATGGATTTATTGCATTTTGTGGAAAAAATCATTTGTTTTTATAATAAATCTTTGAAAATCAAGTTATGTATTTGAATTTTTTATGTTTTTATTACCTAAAGATGCTATGTGAAAGTTTGCAACAGAAAATAGGGGAGAAATAGTATAGAAAACACGTTTTTACAGAAATTTGTCAAAATGGATTTATTGCGTTTTGGAACCAAACTCTTCAAATATTTCCAGTTGTAAAGTACTAGAAATCAATATCCTTTGCTGATAGTTCCTCGTCATTGTGGAGAGTGCAGTTCATGGTTCCATAGCACCCTCACCTGTTTTTACTATTTGTTAAATATAGTTTTTTTTAAAGTTCAATAAATGTTACTTTTTAAAATTGAGACTTGTAACATTTGGCATCGCCGTGTCATTTTTATGATGTAAATTGAGTGAGCAAAAGCAGTATCGGCTCCAAATATCGGCTCAAGAAAATCGGCAGCCTGTATCGGTCATTGGCACAGGCTAATGAAACAAAAATCGGTATCGGCATCGATAAAAAAAAATCTATATTAGTCGATCCCTAACGTGAATTCATAAGCCATTTAACGTAGCGTACGCAAGCACTTCATTTAAACAATTGCCTCTAATTCAAAAGTGAAAGTAAGTGAAAGCCCCTCCCACCCAATGATACTGGTATCACCGGGTTAGTCACACCCTGATTAACCAGTGGGAAAATTCTGTCACCGCAACAACCCTACACTACGTCCAAAGTTTTTACAGTGAGTCTATGGTGAAAATCCAACTTGAGTGATTTTTGTGATTTTCTTCATCATACATAATGTCAATGTGAAAATATAACCTTGATATGTTTAATATTCATTGAGTAAGGCCATGTCACAGATTGAAATCAATGTGAAATCAATAATTGAATCAAACTTTGATGCTCCTAATCTCATCATTAGATTATGAGACAGCCTGGATTTCACAGACAGGGTCTGACCAAGATCACACAGAGACCACAGTTCACACAGCACTGAGTCAATATTTGCAAGTAAAAGATAGTAAGTAAAAATCGGAGAAATATTTTGATGGCGCTGTTTTGATAAGCTTCGTGTTCTATCAATGCATCTGCTATGTAATCGTGTGCATAAGCACATGTGCTTCTCTGTACGAGGAGGGGTACTTTGAACTTCACAGCTGTCTGATCAAAGGGGACGGTCTTTTGAGTTTCCACAAACAACCAATTCCCTGCTCTGTTGTCCCCATCCTCGCCTTCAAATTCAATCACGCCAGATTACATCCTGCTATAGGGAACCATAACACATGTAAATATAATCTGCCAGACAAAAGTATTAAGGCTCTGCCACACCTGTTCTCTTTAAAGCATCCAGCACGCTCATGTCAGTTATGACACACAAAGACGTCCCTTTTCATGCCAAACTTGCACGTTGAAAAACGATGATAATTTGGCTGTGAGAGCACCTGACCATGGTGAGGATAGGAAATGTCCACTTTTCCATCTCCTTCCTCTCATAACCATGAAAACTGAGCTCTGGAGTAAATCACTGAGCGGGAGGTTAAAACCAAGTCTGGATTTCTGATGCCCCTGAAGCCTGCAGTAAATAATACAAGGCAGTGAGTGCCATCCCTTCCATCTTATGAGCGACTATTCTCACAATGGGTCTACATTAACCCGATTAGGTGTTTTTCCTCACAAGAGACTAAATCTGCTGTTGTTTGCGCATGGAGGCGAGCATTCTTGGGTAATTAAAGTGCCAGCAAGTGTCAAGGTCTGAGCGACCCGTGAAAATGTAATTTTCCAGCTTTTTTGACCATAATGCAATCTCTTGCATCTATTTGGCAGGATTTGCGGTTCAAGGCATGTGTGGTAACAGTATGGACTCTTTCCCATTTCCATAATATAATAGATAAGACTGGCTGCAAAGCAATGCCGAGTTGTGAAAGCCCCATGGTGCCACGCAAGTAGAAATGGCCAGTGTGTAATTCATCTCCAAGGTCTCTTTATTATCACCCCACTCATCAGCAGATTTCCACACCCATGTCCTGGTCAACCCGGCTGAGGTGCACCTTTGGGGCGCATCTTACAACCATGTATTTATACTAACGGCTCCCGTAGGCACCTTTCAGTGATGGCAGTGAACTGTGCATGTGCATTTAATGCAGGAATGCCTATTTTCAAATCCCCATATAAAGCTTAAACCCCCTCCAGGTTTGTGATGCACCATTGTGAAAGGTCTTGCTTAAATCAAGTAGGCTTTGCATGCATGCCACCTTAAGTACTTGTGATGTATTTCTGGATGCGAGTGGGAGTTTATATCTTTAGGTTTTCCGTCTGTGTGAATTTGTGGGCGACAGGAAGTGTGGGATGCACTTGTACAATTCAAGAGCTGTACAATTGAAGAACAGCATTGCTGTTTAAGCATCGATCATTTGCGTAAACAATTTTCCGCCTATGCAATTACAGCTACACTTTTATAGCTGTATATTTATACTGAAACCCATAAAGGTTAAAATTCAAATTTGCCTTTTATTAAATCAACAAACACAACCAGTGTTAAGGCTAGGATGTATTGTGTAGACAACATATGACGTTAATGTTCAATCTGCAATGACAACATCCAACTAAAACTACTTTTCAGGTCCTCAACAATCCCAGCCTTATGCAGTCAATGTGCAGGCCCGAGCTCCCAAAAAGAAACAAACACTCCAGTGTGTCTCACTCATCCTAATGACCCTTCCGTAAAAGACGCCCCCCAAAAACATTCCCGTCACCCACAGACACTTCTGTTGTGATGCAAGCAAAACAAAGCCGTACACTTTACATGAAAGAGCATCACTAAAACCCGTCCATGACCTGACTTCTAAGTAGGCAGGAGGACTATATGGGCAACCACCAGCGGGCAACAGTCCAATATCATGTGATCGGCCTTTGGTATCCCAATACGGTAATAGGAGCCAGAGTCCGTGGGCATTTAAAAACTCGGATTTCCGCTTTGAAGAGGAAGAGACTATGTAACTGGATAATAAGGAACCAAAAAAGAAAGCGCTAGTCTGCAATTGTTTGCAACTTAAAAAAAAACACACATTTCTAGAGACCTGTCACAAAAGGAGGGTGTGAACGGTTGTCTTTCGGTGAAATAACCTGAGAGAAAACCGTGCAGAGAAATCAATAATCCATCACAGGCAAGTTAACTTTCCATAAACCTTCAGGCAGCAATGTTTGTCTTCCTCGTGAGGGTTTGTGCATGTAAACTTTACCACGTCTCATACCTGCGGTCCCTACTTGTGAGACAAGTGTTTGATGTCTTGTAAAGACACTAGCGGTGAGTCTGGCACAGTGGTGTCAGACAGGAAAGCAAATATTCAAATGAACATAATGAAAATGCTAATGCAACCCATTAAGATTACTTCTGCTATCGTCCAGGCAGAGATTCTGGAAATAGGGTCACACGCAGCTGCTGCGCATCAGGGGAGATACTGGAAAAGCACAGAGAGTACTGCACGGGTACGTCTGAAAACGAGTGAGGAAAAAACCCATCCTGTATAGTGGGCAGAATTGAAGCGTTTGACACAAAATAAAACTGACTGCAGAATTTTCTCCAGTGATTGCTGAAATTTTGCCCTGTGGCTATGAACAACAACTGCATCCAGTGTTTGCCGGTTTCTCTAACATTCACGTACAGATACCGTGCCGTTGCTTATAAAATCATTGTAATTTGGTATATTGGAGTTTTTAATGTATGCTTTATCATAATCTAACACCTTTGACAACGCCAGCAGTCAAAGGCATGCATAATGCTCAAGGGTGAAAAAAGGGAAACAGACTCCATCATCATCACACCTGCCACATATCTAGTGACCATCTTTAAGGATCCATCTGTGATATACATATATTCCTACTTATTCTATATGCACATTATTATGCATCTTTAATATACTTGCACACTGTATCTCAATTCAGATTTGATTTGTACAGCGCATATTATTTATCCTCAAAACACATCATAACTGTTTTCTCTTTATGACATAATCTGTTTATTTTAGTTTTAAATAGGGATGTCCCAATCCGATATTCTGGATCGGTATCGGGGCCAATCAGGGCTTTTTGGCTGGATCGGATATCAGATCGAGGACCGACAACATGACCGAACCAATTCCGTTTACTGTTCGTTAGCCGTGACAAGCTTATTAAAGCAACACTAAAGAGTTTTTGCTCTTTGCTCCCCCTACAGGTTGGAAGCGGAATTGTCCATTACCACTGTCGTAAATAATTTAGCCTACTGCAGCAAAGCTGGCTCTGACTGAATTGTAGGTCTGCTGTAAAGCAAGTTATGTAGTTTTCACTTGAACTACAGGACCGCAACCCGACGGTTGGAAACTTTTTTTAGTGCGGTTCTGCCCGATAGAGGGCTGCAAAGCAAATGTGAAAGTGCCGTTCACCCTGTTTCGAGTGGATGAACGACTGAAACTTTTTTGGAAACGTTATTTTAAGGTAAAAAAAAACTCTTTAGTGTTGCTTTAAAAGGACAAAGTAGTATAAAAGCACGTTTTATGCACTATGTTCAAAGTTTTCTTAATACACTTGATAGTTTCATGTAAAGGAACAAATCGTCGCTGCCTGATGAAACTCACGTATGTCCAAAACGGTAACTTTTCAGGAAGTGAAAAAAACACCGTATATCAAAAGCAGTTGAATGTAGCGTTGTCATACTTGGTACAGCATATTTACATGTAACCATATTCTTGCCAGTGTCATGATATAATCCACATTTGACCAAAATTGAGTTTAAATGGACATGCGTGCATATTTTACAGTAACTTTGATCGATACGCGTTCTTCCGATCATTAATTAGAATGGCCAAAGTCGCGTTTCGTATTGACAGATGAATACGCTCAGTTTATTAAATAGCATACGTCTTGGTTAAATACGCTTACTTTATTTAATATTAATTATAAGTGTATTAAATGTCTCTTGCAAACCATTAAGGGACAATGAATCAATACACTGACATGGTAATGCTACACAACAGGGGCGTCAGTTTGTGTTGAAAAGTGGTGGGGACAAAAGATCTTATAAAAACATTACTGCAGGACGGGAAAAATATTGAATAACGCTAGTGGTGCACGATATATCGGCCGCCGATATAATAGCGGCCGATATGGTCATTTTTTTACACATCGGCATCGGTCCGATGTCAAAATAGGGCCGATGTGAACAGGCCGATAATCATTCCTGTGTATTTGACGTGTGTGTGTAGGAGACGTGAGTGTGGGGGCGAGTACGTTTGTTTTTGCACAAGGGCATAAGTTACACATGTGCTGAAGCAGGTTCTGTCGTTTGCCTGGTCGTTCTTCAAAGTGTCTGAAGAAGATCCTCGCTATGCTGTGTGACAGGGGTGTCCAATACGTCGATCGCGATCGCAAAGGCAATGCCGGTAGATTGCACATAAATTAACTGTGTATCCTTATGCTGCTCAATGCCTCCAAGAGTAATTGTGACACACGTAACTTAAGTCTTGAGTTGCTGTGCCTTTCTTCTCAAATGTGTTTTTATAAATCTTATGCCTGCCCGCCAGAGCATGTGAGCGGTGCGGTAATATTTCCATCAGAGCGCATTTCCGAAATTTCCGCTCTGCTCGCTCAATACCCTCAGCACCGCTCGCTCATCCCAGAATGCCCTTTGGTAATTTGCTAGTTCGAGAATAGCTACTTTAATCTAACTGATCAACACAAATACAAAGCGCCATAATATAGGCTAACTGATTGCTTACCAGCATTAAAACCATTTAAAATAAGAATCTTTATAGTTCTCCGCTCCGTGGATGAGAAAGCTTCAGCCAAAAACGCATTTAATATTAACTGACTGAACACTGGACTCTTCCCTGGACATTTAGATATTATTTTTTTCATCAACAGCATGCGTGGAACATTATAAACATTGATGAGAATCTGCCGACTCGACTGATTCAGCACGTCCTCTATTTTACAGAGAGTTCGCTTAATTAGCGGCTTTTCATTCGGTCCGTGTGAGCTAAACATTTTTGTGCTATAATTTGCTCTCGCGGCTATATTTCAAAATATTTTTGACCAAGTAACACTCGGGATAAAATGTAAGTTGTTTTAGATAGCATTTAAGCTTCTGAAATGATGACAAATCAGTCTGACTAAAATGATATATCCAGATGAATTTAGCCAAAATAATGATTTATTCGTTTTCATACTATATAAATACACGTTAATTTATCTACCAATATACTATTGAAAATGCCATAAATAAATACTCATGGCCTTCTGTATTGCATTCGTTTTGTACATTTACAGGTTCATAAATACTGTCTAATTTTAATTTCTTTAAGACACAGCTGTGTTCTGTATTTACTGATGCACTGTAAATTTGCACTTTAAAAACCTTCTTGTTAAGAAATTGTTCTTCAATTTATTTTAGTTTTTTCAAATAATATATTTATATAACAGAATAGTTTGTTAATCTTTCTCATAAGGGGAACGAATTATTATAATATTTCGTAATTACTTATTACATTTATTATTACTTAAAATTAGTAAAACATGTGAATGTCGTGGAAACAATTTGTTAATTTTAATTATATCCGGAGCTCCGTATTAGTTAAACTATAATAGCCAACACACAACTGTACATAACTGCGATTTATCAGCTAATACTTTAATTTGGCTTACTTAAAAAAATTATATCGGAGCGGGATCTGAGCGGGAATTGGTTTATTTGCGAGCGTGAGCGGAAAGTTAACGGAGCGCTTGCTTGGGCGGTGAGCGACTGAGTGGAGCGCTTTAACAGTAGAACGGAATATTTAGCGGAGCGTCACACCGCTCTGCTTCACTCACATGCTCTGAGTGACAGCCCTAAATCCAATGTAGAGATATATGCAGTATAGTCCACGCATTTAAAGTGTTTTTAGCATGTAGAACTTGTCGGCTAAAAGTCTGGACACCACTGTCTTAGAGTAATTGTGAAACACAAAGTCTTTTTGAGTTGCTGTGCTTTTCTTCTCAAATGTGTTTTTATGAATCTTATGCCTGCCCGCTGCAGTGTAAACTTCCGAAATTAACCAGGATGCAATCGCATTCTTTCCTTCATGCAGCTGATGCACGCGCCCGGTGTGTGTACGCGCGCCCGAGCGAACGAGGGAGGAAGAGAGAGAGAGAGAGAGCTGCAGCATTGTGCTGATTTATATGCTTCTGATACTATTGTCATTTTCTTTCTAGTTTGTTTTACTAAACCGTGTCTCTGCTATTTTATACAGTACATGAACTCCAGGATTTTTTTCAACTTCTCAAAAAAAAATAGAGTAATGGTGACAGCCCTAAATCTAATGTAGAGATATATGCAGTATAGTCCACGCATTTAAAGTGTTTTTTAGCATGTAGATCTTGTCGGCTTTATCATTTTAAAAGTAGATCACCACACAAAAAAGTCCGAACACCCCTGCTGCTGTGTGCAATGAGAGTGAGGGCCAGGTGATACGAGGGGGAGTTCGGGACAAATTGTTCAACACAACCAATTTGATCACCCACTTAAAAAATAAGCATCCCGAAGCTTACAAAGAATAAGCTTACATATCAATCAGCTAATTGATGACATTTTGCACATGGGTAAAGGTGCCCAATCAGTCATTTCTGGGAATAAATTACAAAAGTACATTTTTTTTTTGGAAAATAGCTCTTTATTTGATTATCATTAAAATGTGTTTTGATACAGAGATCTCGGCATCGGCAAATATCGGTATCGGCCATAACAGACAAGGGTCATATCGGTTATCGGCATCGGCCAAAATTTTCACATCGGTGCATCACTAAATAACGCGCATCAAAAATGGGCATAGCGTAGGCCATAAATTTATAAACCCTCAACAATGTCGAATGCACATATCACACATGTAACAGTCCCTGCAACACCAGCTCAACCGAACAATGCCAAAGCACCATACCGTAGAAAACAGCAGCGCGTTTAATAAATGATTACAATGAATTTCATTACATATGTACAAGAAAACAAACCATAAGCATACAACACAACATATGTGACACTAGACCACAAAACCAGTCTTAAGCATCGCTTGATTTTTCAGAACATTTTAACCAAATGCTTTCAAAAAGTGGTGGGGACATCCCCAGCGTAAATATCACCAATGCTAGACAGATACTTTGTTTGCACAGTCCTACCGTAATTAAGTAACTCCTAGATGTTAGTCTGGCGTCCGGGGGAAACGTTTACCTCGAAGGAAAGTCATTGTCATGTTTATTCGGCTATATCCAGTGCTGAGGTTCGATGAAACTTTACGAGACCGGCAAGATGCTTCACAGGCGGAAGATATGCGGCGTGATTGACAGCTTTGACACCAAACGGGTACGTGAAAATCAGATGACATGATTTCACAAGTTTTCATTGGCTATTTAGGTATGTGACGCATACTGTATATGGAAATGAATCTGGACATTCAATCTGTCGAAAAATCTCAAAATCGGCAAAATGAACATACGTGAGTTTCATCGGACAGCGACGAAATGCACATTTAAAGATATTTAAGTTCACAGGAACACTGAGTTAATCCACTGGTGAAGAGGATGGATGAAACGCGATAGATGCAATTCACTATATGCTGAGTGCCTGATGCATCTATTCTCTTTGTGTTTTAACAGTTATAATCTTTCTATTGCAGTGCGAGGATTCCCATAAGAGGATGATTCAAGGGCATCAATTAGTGCTGCCTCACGATTAGTCACGACTAATCGTTTGCAGAATAAAAGTTTTTGTTTACATAATATATGTGGGTGTACTGTGTATAATAATTATGTATAAATACACATACACATATGCATGTATATACATAATTAAGAAACATTTGCATGTGTTTATATTTATATATAATCTATATTATATATAAATATTATTATATAAATATATTTTTTTCTTAAAATTATACATTTATGTGTGTGTATTTATTTAAACATAATTATTATACACAGTAAACACACATACATTATGTAAACAAAAACTTGTATTCTGCAAACGATTAGTCACGACTAATAGTGAGGCAGCACTAGCATCAATTCTTCCCCCAGAAAGCCCATAAATGTAGCATGTATATGACTTAGGCACATAAATTCTGCACCCGGCATGTGCATAAAAAGTCCGGTCAAACGCATAATTCCCAAATAACCATCTGCACACTAAAGCTTTTTTACTATGACAGTTTTACGCAATTAAGGACAAAATATTTAGCATACTTAATTGATGAAACGTACCTATTATTTGTTCTCCTAAACACTGTCATGGTTACTGATGTTTCCTTTAACTTATATTAAGTATAAAATTATACTAGATGTAGCAGAAAGCACTATACACATTTAATTGAAGTAGTATGGGGCAGGTATCGGCTGATATTCGGAATTCTGGTATCGGAATCGGAAATGAAAAAGTGGTATCGAGACATCCCTAATTTTTATGAAGAAACATGTAAACTGTGTAAGATAAATAGTAATTGTAATATTGTAATATACACATTTAAATAATTGGCTACAAATAGACTTTTGACAATTTTTGCTTTGTCGTTTTCTCTTGAAGCTTTCTGGGAACCCCTTGGAACCGTCTGAGGGTTTGAAAACCCCTGCCATAGAAGAAACATTTTTTGGCTGAATGATTACATATATGAACATCTAAAGAACTAAAAGATTAAAAAATGTATGAAAGTAATGGTTCTTCTTGGACATCACTGTAAAAAAAACTTTAAAGCACAATTACTGTATATACAGCTTGTATCAGTACTTTATACTGTAGAGAAACCATTTTGTACCAACAAATTTATTTAATGAACTTCTTAAATAAAATTTTGTGATACGTACTGTTCAGTACAGTATGTGCTATAAATGCTGTAAGAACATGCAAGTATTTCCCTGATTACGTCACAACATTTTTGACATTTATTTAGGTGTGTCTTTACACCAATCATTTGCAAGTCTTCACTAGTAAACGGAATGCTAGTGTTTCAAAACGTAGTTGTCTTTGTGTTCACGTCTGGCACCTTTAGAACAATCTGGACCGCTGCATGGGGTGGTTTAAGGTTGTAGGATTTATAATACAATCAAACAGCCGAGACGAGTGCTAAAAATGACTGTAGCCTTAGAGTCAATTCCAGTTCACTTCAACATGTTGGCACAAAGCAAGAATAGAGAGGAAAGGTGAATAAAATGGACTCGGTGAAGGCAATGAAGTCCACGAGCAAGAGCAAACTATTACTACATCCAGCTGAAACCGCCCAGACTGACAATATCCAGTCACAAGCTGACTACGCTTGCCAAAGCCAAGGTTCGCTGTTAAATTAGGTCACAGTCAAAGTGTGTGTTTTTTGTGTTGAGGACAGGGTACGTGCAGGTGAAAGACGGTTCACCTGCAGTCGTGCTTATCTAGCAAAGCCATGTTTTTCCAAGCACCATAAACAGAGATGCTGAACTACCAGTTTTTTAGAGGTCTGTCAGGAGACTGAAAGAGTCAGGTGCTCGCTGAATTACTGGAGGAACAGGCAGCCAATGGACAGCGTGTTTTAGCTTAGTTACTGTCCTGAGCCAGAACATTCTGTGGAGGAACACTGTGTATTCTCAACACTGTCATGGGAGGATATAATCTCCTTTAGACTTTGGTTCCCTCTGTCACCTCTTATGCTCTTAGGTCTGAATAAAAGATTTTTCATAACGCAGCTAGCTATATTTTCCATTTCCGACAGTTTCAGGGTTTTTCTTGTTATGTCAAAGGCTTATTCATGTAGCCAACAGCAACAGTGAAGTTCAGAAACTTTATGCAATCCTGTTGGGCAGGATTTTTTTCTTGAACACAACAATCTGTTGTCACAAAGCTATAATTATAGATGATGACATTGCAAACACATCTGAAGTCAAATCAACCGTCAAACAATTAGAGTTCAAAGAGCGGAAATTTTATATCCAAATTATTTATTATAAAATCGTAGGGCTGCACGATTACGACAAAAATCATAATTGTCGATTATTCACCTTGATATTGTAATTGTCGATTAATAGATTGATTAATTTACATTGACGTTTTGAAACGTTTTATAACTTTCTGTAAAGATGTTGTACGATAAATTATAGACGGTTTCATCGGACGCACGTGCGCTGACGCGATACACGTCTGGATCCGACCTTTACTTCCGGTTTTGTTTTTTTAATGGTCTGATTAGTTGCTTAACTGATCTCTTGAACAAATGTTTTGGTTTCCTATGTAATCTGTGTGTTGTTTTTTTGCTTGTTACATAAATAAACTACGTTTAAAGAACTTTGTTGTTATTTATTCTTAGCGGAGTTTACCGGAAGTTATGCGCGGACCACGACAGCCGCTTGAAACCGTCTATAAACATCCAAAACTAAATAATATAATGTAAATAACAAATAATTATGGGAGTTATGCTGTTAGCAAAAAAAATGGCTCAAGGATACCTCGTCAACTTATCAATACTTTTTTGTTTGTTGTTGATTTATTATGACTTTATTATGTAATTGTTTGAACTGTTAATTGTAATCCTGATTTGTTTTTCGATTAATTGTGCAACCTAATCATGAGTAATCAAATGTTCGTACACATCTAACATTGAAAACCTCATATCATTTGACTAAAAAAATAAATATCATAGAATGTAGGGCGGCAAGGTATGGTGACAGCAGAGAAAATATTGCAGCAGTCCATACCGCAATATGATATTGCAATATAATGCAATAACTGAATGACTAACTTTAATAATTCAAAAAGTTATGTATATTCAAAGTTTTAGGTCGATACAGATAGAAACAGACTGGTGAGACAAATAATCTGATGCTTTCTTTTCCAAAAATAATATAAAACAATATTATTTTCAGTTTTTAAACATTTTAATATAATTGAAATCATTTTTTACAAACATAAAGAGTTACCGTGCATTATTGTATACCGCATAATTTAGCAAGTTATCGTACAAGACTTTCCCTTCAATATCTTGCACCCTAGTAGGATGTCTTTAGTGGTTATGGTCAATTATAAATGCACAATTCAGGAACTGAAATACAGATTGCAAATGCATTCAAGGCCAATAAATGAATAAGGATGGGGCATTGTTCTAAAGATAGACTGTGTAATGGTTTTGTTCTGTGTCTGGTTGTATTCTGTGTATTTTTGTATTTTGGACTTTTATTTTGACATCCTGTTCTGTTCTGGCTTTTATTTTGATATACATCCTGCCATGTTTCACTTCTCACTTCCTGTTTGTTCTTGTATATAAGTCACATCCTGTTCACCTGCTCCGGGCTGATTATTACATCGCCATCCTGTTTAGTATCTGCCTGTGCCTGTATCTGTATCTGTTTCTGTTTCTGTTAATCTGTATCTGCCTGTTTTTTGACCTGAGCCTGTTTATCTGGATTTTGCCTGTATTGCCGCCTGCCCTGATATTGTGCCTGTCTTTGGATTCTGATTTTGGATTTACCCTCTGGATTTGTTTGCTGGCCCTTTTGGGGATTTTACAATAAACACCTTTTGCACATGGATTCACCTTCTCATCGCTTTCTTTAAAGCACCCGTTACAGATTAATCAGCCTTAACCCGGATCCAGCGAAGGTTAGTAACTTCCCACCAGCAACATGAAACCTGTTTTTGCCCTGCTTGCACTACGCCAGAACCACCGTCCAATCGAGGAATATGTAAGTGACTTCTTGGAATTGTCTAATCAAGTACATTATGATGAGGAAACATTGAAACCAATTTTTTACAATGCTCTTGATGAATGGCCGCGCTTGTGTATGCCCCATGATATGTCTGCTTGGTCCCTGGAGAGTTATATTGACTTTGCCCTGCTATTGTGTGGCTCACCATTCACTGTGGGTGTTGCGGATACACCTCCAGAGAATGTACACAAACCACCAAGCCATGTCATGCCTGTTCTACCCACACCTGTACAAACCATGCTTGCTCCTAAAATGGCCGCCACCCTGCCTGTTCCCAAAATGGCCGCCATCCTGCCTGTCTCTGCACCTGCACCTGTCTCCAAGAAAACCACCACAATCCTGCCTGTCCCTAAAATGGCCGCCACCCTGCCTGCTCCCAAAATGGCCGCCATCCTGCCTGTCCCTAAAATGGCTGCCATCCCGCCTGTTCCCAAAATGGCCGCCATCCTGCCTGTTTCCACACCTGTTTTCGAGAGATCTACCATCATTCCTGCACCTGTATTTCAGAGAGCTATCATCACCACCACACCTGCACTCACGAGGGCTATTAGTCACCCAGCACCTGATGTCAAGATGGCCGCCATGCCTGAACCAACGACCACAGAGGTATGTTTCATTGACTCAATACTTTCTGAATTTGCTATAGCCCTGTGGTGCGTTTGGTCTGCCTTCTGCTCTGTTGTTCCCGAGGTTCCTCAAGGCCCTGAATCTGAACCATCCGATTCATCTGACCCATCTGACTCATCTGATCTGCCCGTCTCATCTGATCTGCCCGTCTCATCTGATCTGCCCGTCTCATCTGATCTGCCCGACTCATCTGATCTGCCCGTCTCATCTGATCTGCCCGTCTCATCTGATCTGCCCGTCTCATCTGATCTGGCCGTCTCATCTGATCTGCCCGTCTCATCTGATCTGCCCGTCTCATCTGATCTGCCCGTCTCATCTGATCTGCCCGTCTCATCTGATCTGCCCGTCTCATCTGATCTGCCCGACTCATCTGATCTGCCCGACCCATATGATCTGCCCGACCCATCTGATCTGCCCGACCCATCTGATCTGCCCGACCCATCTGATTCACCTGATCTATCTGATTCACCTGATCTATCTGATTCACCTGATCTATCTGATTCACCTGACCTGCCTGATTCACCTGACCTGCCTGATTCACCTGACCTGCCTGATTCACCTGACCTGCCTGATTCACCTGATCCGCCCGACTCCTCTGATTCATCTAATTCATCTGATTCGTCTGTCCTGCCTGATTCACCTGTCCCATCTGATTCGTCTGTCTCACCTGATTCACATGATTCGTCTGACTCACCTGGCTCATCTGATTCACCTGGCTCATCTGATTCATCTGATTTGTCTGGTCCACCACCTGGGACTTCGCCACCCTGGGCTTTGGAAGCTTTTCCAAGTTTTTTGGGGGGGGGGTAGTACCCGGACACAGGAAGGAGGCAGAGGACGCCGAGGCGGAGACCGAAGTGGACTCTGATTCTTCCTCTCCTTGTGTTCCAGGTCTATTCCTACCCAATGTCCCAGGTCCTAGCCTGCCCCATGACCCAGGTCCAAGCCTGCCCCATGACCCAGGTCCTAGCCTGCCCCATGACCCAGGTCCTAGCCTGCCCCATGACCCAGGTCCTAGCCTGCCCCATGACCCAGGTCCTAGCCTGCCCCATGACCCAGGTCCTAGCCTGCCCCATGACCCAGGTCCTAGCCTGCCCCATGACCCAGGTCCTAGCCTGCCCCATGACCCAGGTCCTAGCCTGCCCCATGACCCAGGTCCTAGCCTGCCCCATGACCCAGGTCCTAGCCTGCCCCATGACCCAGGTCCTAGCCTGCCCCATGACCCAGGTCCTAGCCTGCCCCATGACCCAGGTCCTAGCCTGCCCCATGACCCAGGTCCTAGCCTGCCCCACGACCCAGGTCCTAGCCTGCCCCACGACCCAGGTCCTAGCCTGCCCCACGACCCAGGTCCTAGCCTGCCCCACGACCCAGGTCCTAGCCTGCCCCACGACCCAGGTCCTAGCCTGCCCCACGACCCAGGACCTAGCCTGCCCCATGACCCAGGTCCTAGCCTGCCCCATGTCCCAGGTCCTAGCCTGCCCCATGACCCAGGCCCGCATCTGCCCCATGTTCCTGGACCATCCTGGCCATATGACCCAGGACCTCTCCTGAACTGCCCTGCCTTCCCCAAGAGGTCCTGGCCCGCCCGCCCACCCTCTATTGGACTGTATGTTTTGTTTGTTGGGCTCCGGGAGTCGCCCTTTAGAGGGGGGGTTCTGTAATGGTTTTGTTCTGTGTCTGGTTGTATTCTGTGTATTTTTGTATTTTGGACTTTTATTTTGACATCCTGTTCTGTTCTGGCTTTTATTTTGATATACATCCTGCCATGTTTCACTTCTCACTTCCTGTTTGTTCTTGTATATAAGTCACATCCTGTTCACCTGCTCCGGGCTGATTATTACATCGCCATCCTGTTTGTATCTGTATCTGAATCTGTTACCTGCATCCTGTTTATCTGTTACCTGTTTATCTGTATCTGTTCCTGTTTTTTGACCTGTGCCTGTTATCTGGATTTTGCCTGTACTGCCGCCTGCCCTGACACATTGCCTGTATTTTGGATTACGTTTGTTGGATTAACCCTGTTTGGATTTGGTTGCTGGCCCTTTATGGGATTTTACTTAATAAACACCTTTTGCACATGGATTCACTTCTCCGCTTTCTTTAAAGCAACACACGTTACAGACTGGTTGTCTCTTGGGTTCCCATAATCCTGCTGATTCCTTTGTGTTCCTGTGTCCTGAGGTGCAGGTTGTTATCTGCCCTTAATTAATATCATACTTAAAAAAGCAACGTTAAAAACCACCAAACTGACAAGAAAAACACATGATGTTTATATTACATTTTAATGCCTCTAGGCAAAACGCACACCCGTATGACTTTTAGGTGTGTGTTGAAGACAAGAATCTGTTTCCTGCTTTAACTCCCAAGACTTGTGTTTTACGATGCTGTAGCTATGGGAGATTCCTCTTTGCCCACTGTGAGTCTCTGCCAGTCTGAGCTTGCCCTTCCCTCATGTTTCTATGGCAGGGCTGGCACGCTCATTTCCAATTCAAAACGTGGAAATTGTAAAACTCGAAGAACAATAGTGGCAGAGGATTAAGAAGAACGATAGGCCTATTTATAATATCCAACATCCAAAAAATTATACTTAAATGTAAAGTACACAGCTTTTTAAATCCTCAAATGCACTTAGTGGGCAAAGAAGAGGCTAAATCAATCTCCAAAAGCCTCAAATTTTTGCACAATATGCAGGTGGGGAATGATTTCATATTGGAATAACACACCTGCAAATTTGTTTAGCTTGCAAATGTACAGGCCACCAGTCTGGGTTTACAAATGTTGACCAATGCAAATGGTTACTACAGTTGCCCTACTAACTTCAAGGAATATTTCAAAATGACTTGCATCACTTGAAATCAGACAATACAACTAAACTAGGTGATGTGAGTGTTTCAGAGATTAAGATATTACAGTACCTAATGCACCAGCATACCTTTTAGCTAAGTTCAAACCGGGACAATGGAGTTTCAACACATGCCATCAATCTACCACTTTATACCGTAGTATAAAACAACAGCAAAATGATGACGCTGCCATAATGCATTTCGCCAGGACACCCAGTAAAATGCATCAGAAGCTTTAATGTATGTTTAATGAGAAAGAGAGATTTCAACCAAAACGTGGTATCACCTAGATACTAATGTAAATGGCCGCTCCCACGACTTTAACAATTATTAATGAAGAGCAGTGAACACGAATACTAATGTAAAAATCATAGGCCACACTAAAGTAAATATATATCTTAGGATGTAGCACTACTGTCTGTTACAGAAATGCAGGATTTTCCATACATCTGACCTTTGGTCCCATTACCTCGAGTCAATGAAGTTTTTTTAAACGTGCCATTCCAGCTGTGCTCTTAGCCGATGATAGATTAGCATGGGTAACTGATATCGATGCCCATCTTTCTACAGTCTATCCCTTTCATGTCGAAATTGACATTGATCTGTTACAAAGCATTCCCAGACTTCCTCACATCCCCAAAGAGAGATAGAGGAGCCGGCTGATCGACCTCCAGGGTTTCAGAAGAGGAAACGGCCCTGGTAATAAATACATGTGTGTCCTAAGCATAAAAAGAATAAGCACTATCATACTATAAAGTAATTGGAGAGAAAAGAGCGATGTATAAACTGACAATCTAGAAACTGTAGCCCATTTATTGAGCCACATTTATGGCCAACGCTCTCCTCTGAAAAACGAATCAAATTATATTCCGGTGATGTTTTACGGCATCTCATATCACTCTCGCTCTCAGTGGATTTCAAATGAATAGACGAAAAAAATTGCGATTTCTTCAAATCTAATATGAAGTGTATTCGGACCGGGCAAAATCTTACCAAAACATCTAAAACATCATCTCTTGCCTGACACTGATTCGATTTTATGCTTCAACTTTACAGCGATAAAGCAAATGATGGATACAATTCTTCAGTAAACAAGCAGACACAGAGTCAATTGTTTGAACTCTCTGTTAAGCGTAAAGATCACGCCAACCCTGTGTATTTCAAATCAGCATAAAATTATGAGGGAAGGCACAGCTAAAAGACATTGAGCCGAGGGAGGAAGACTCATTTCATGGTGTAAATACATAAGCCGACTCTGGCAACGTAGGTGACTCAGCCCATATCACAGAAACCGTACACATAGCACTGCAGTGCCCATCATGACAACTGCAGGAAGCAGATGTAATATCATGTAGTTTGAAAGCTTATATGAAGTTTTATTCAATTAATATATAAATGCCTTATTGTGTAATTTCGGGTTATAAGTCCTGAAAGAGTTTCTGTGTATTTTGAGTAAAAATATCAGATCATCTACATAGCACAGATTACAACATAAAATTACTCACAAAAATAAATCAGCTATTTGCACTCTTTTTGGTTTAATTTGTAGAAAACCATTGTAACCACAAAACTACATGTTTAACCATTATATTAGTACTAGTTTAACTGTAGTAATACAAATGGTGATCAATATGCATAAAAACATTGATACAATTTTACTATAATAAATCCATGGTTAATTTCCTAAGGAATAGTGAATTTGAAAAAAATATGCATTTTTATTCTAAATAAGTCTATTTGTATATGTCTCGGAATGAATTCCCTTTATAAACACTTTTTTAGACTACTTTTGAGAGTCATAAATCATAAAGTGTACAGTAAATGATTAGTCGTGATCTGAACTGTTTCACTTTGCGCAGCAGCTCAAGTCAGTCAGTCACATGCACGCTCACAGGAGGGAGTTGGCCTGTTTAACATTAAACAGCGCTGCGCAGCAAGATCACCGTATGACATCAAAATACCGCGAGAGCGATTCGAAAGCATATGAAGAAGTCGCGAGATCACGGTACTTTGTTGCGCCGCATAAAGTCGAACACGCCTCCCGATCATTTTACTACGTCTAACGGCGGCGAGCACATGACTGCAGTAACTGTGTGTTCTGTAACTCCAGTCACGAGGATGGAGTACTATTACACTGGGCAGACAACGCGCAATCATTCCGACAACCCGAGCACATTTACAACACTTACAATGGTCCCGCTGACCCAAAGACATCGGACAAACAACACCGAGCGTTTAAAACATCATTTAAATGTGTTAAGCTTTCAAAAAATGAATGACTTTATGTATTTAACATAACGTATGAGCGCGCGCAATACTGTACAGTAACAGGCACATGTAGTAATTAATCTGATCCGTCATACTTTAACAATGCATGCCACAATTTAGAACAAATTTGTGCTCGTATTCTTCATCCCATCCGTGTATTAACATCTACAAGTGTATTAATACAACATCCTAAAAGTATCTTAAACAAAGCGGCGTAATCTATATCACGTAACTTAACTCAAGTTTATCAGTAATGTATTGTAAATATTTCACTCTGCAGTGCGACGAGAGCCTGTTACACATAAGCACGGAAGTGGAAAATTCAAATGGCAAACTGTATAATACGTGCACATGATATTGGCGGGTTCGTTTGACTTGTATAATGCATCAACTATTCTTGCGTTATGAAAGCCCATTTCGTAAGTTGCGATCTCACAAAACTTACCATACAGCTTCATCAGCAATAGCTCCTCAACTTCATACCGTGATCGTAGTGTAACTTATTGGTTTGACCACCAGTACAAATACCGAATAATGTTTCATTTAATATGATGCTTATGGTTGCACATAATAAAACGAGCGGGGAAATAAACACCTACCTAGCACAATTATGCTAATATTACTTTTCAGCTCCCAAAATAATAACGTTAAATGCACAAATAAGTGCGATTTGGTTCTTATCTTACAACTATAAAATCAAAGTCGTCAAGTTCACCAGAGCTCCCACGTGTCACGCGCACACCGGGAAATTCTTGTGATTTTTTTGTTAAGTAACGAACGCATTTAAAGTCTTTAAAACGTGTGTTAGCTATTAACTACCATGTAATACCCACGCATTCACAGCAGACCAAATAAAGGCATTATTCGTCTATGAAACACTTTAACTCGTATGCATTATTTCCTGCAAACTCCACGTGAAGCGCAGACGTCAGGGAGTCAAGACGCCGGCTGAGACCCACTGACAGCATCGATGAAATGATGAAAATATATAGCGCCACAGACACTAACATGCAAAAACCAACACAAGGTGAAAGAGCCAAGATTGTGCACTAACGGAAACCGAGCATGGCTTACCTGGCTCCCGGAGTTTTCAGTCAAGTAATTGAAGACAAATGAAGAGAACTCCTCATCTAACAGTGAAGCGCAGTCCGCCATCTTCTAGAGAATGAGATGTGGAGAACCAGAGAGCGCTGCTATACTGATCACACCGCATGCAGTGAGCATGTCTCACCGACCGAGGGCACTGTGTGAAGAGTTCGCTCAATACTTCTCCATCATTGTTGGATTAAATAATATATAGCCGAAAGTTTCACTATTTGATGAGAGATCAAGTGGAATGAAAATTAAAGACAGGCTTAGAGCTACAGAAGCAGGATGCATGCATGACACTGCTGTCACCCGACAGTGTCCATCCATTAATTATAGTAGGCTTACCACAGCATTTAGTTTTACCTTAACCACAAATTTGCCTCATTATAGCAACCACAGTTTAAATATTATATTAATAAAACTTTAGTAATAATAGTAACATGCTTACTACACCATTATAAATAATAAAACCATGATTATTTTCCTAATGCGATTATGCAATTAACAGGGTTGTGATGTCTGTTCCTTACAGCTATATGGTTAAATATGCAATAGACTATTTATGCAATATACACATCTAAATACTATTTGGTGTCTTACACCGGAGCTGCCAACCTAAAGCATTTTATCATGGTTATAACAACCAATCTTGGGTTATAAATAAACCGATGCTGGGTTTAACCCAAATGTTGGGTTATTTCAACCCATGGTTGAGTAAGAAAGGTTGGTGCTGTCCAATACTTACCCAACCATGTGTTTAATCACAATATTTTTAGAGTGTATGCTTTCAATGTTTTTACACAAACAATAATCTGCTGTTATACTCCATATAACTCCGTGTACAAGCCAGAAATTAAACTTTGTGTATGCACAGGCCTACTAAAGGGTTAATGGTGCCACGTGGTGATCAAATGTAAAAATACAAATTTTACCTCTTTGCAAATGGAAAAACCACCAACAATCAAGAATGCATGATTATATGGTGTCATGGCTTTGCAATCAAAAAATGTTGTTATAATGGAAGTCAATGGGGCAAAAACAGTCACGAACAGTAAATAAGGGACAAAAAAAAATTAAATCTGATGCTGCATTAAAAACAAAACAAAAATGCATCAAAGTCAATGTTTTTACTAATCTTTGACATGAACAAGACTGTGAAAAGGGGGGGGGGGGGGGTCCAGTCCACAATCACTTTTAATATTGAAAATAAGTAATTGTGTGTGTTTTTTCCAAATCAAGGACATCATTTATGAGCTTGGCAATTAATGAGTAAAAATCCTGAAATTTGAAAAAAAAATTAATCTGATACATTTTTACAGCTGTTTAATTTAGTTGAAGTTTTTATCCTGAACAACACAAAAGGGTAGTGAATTTAATAAGAATTACAATGAAGACTAATCATGCGTTAAAGTGTTTATTTAGCAATCTCATACTAGCCTGGATAGCATTAATGATTTTTTACCAAACGTAAGCATACATTTTTTAAATGTCAATAAAAACGTATTGCAAAATGCTGGCTTTTTATTAACTGATGTTACATGACTAAAACTTAATTTGTTATTTCATGATAAGTCATTGCAACTTGGTGTGTTCGGCATCATACTGCGTCACAAGATCTTACAATATCAAAATACATAAGCGATCAACTCTCGAATCGCTCTTGCAGTATTTTGATATTGTTGATTCTTGCAGTAGTGTCGAACACACCAAATATACCGTGCCATATTTCAAGAATGATCATGTGACTTTTACGCACACACACCAGGTGACCAGTAAACGCAGTTTTGTGATACATTCCTTTTTAGAAATGCCTAAAAAAACTCCTCACCTTAGCATAAAAACTTTGCGATAAATCAGAGTTTTCGAAAAAATGGACGTGTTTCAAATCTTTATTTCAATTTGAACGGAAATGGAAATGCTTCTAGTGTCAACATATTAACTAACTGTAATACTAAAAGCGAACCTATTTATGATAAGTAAAGTTGTTCTATCTTTTAACCCTAGCACTAAAGTTTGATGTATGATTAATGCATTAAAATCTATGTAAACAATAACAGTAATTACCCTGCAATCAGTAGCCTCATTGATTCTCTGCTTGTCGCTTAGAGCTTTTAGCCATGCTTTAGGAATTTTGACAGGTTCCCATAACCTCCACACTTCATGACTCCAGATACTTAATTCAAGTCATCCTATTTAGTATCACATCCACATCTCCCACCTAAGGTTCATCAAATCTTTCTTAAGAGCAAAGAAGAAGAGAAATTGCACGTTGTGTATCTTACAGATATTAGGAAGCAAAATGTATGCAACCAATGTAAACCAACAGTTGCCTTGAAGGACTAATACTGTACAACTCCTCAGTCAAATCAGAAATGACCCCGTGGCTCCATCAGTCTATTGAACTGTGTGCCGACCAGCCAGCTATCGACCAAACACATGCTGTTTGAATGTTTGAGGTCAGAGCGAAACTTTGCCTCTTTTATGTTGAAAACAACAAACATCCCCAGTGTGAAAACCAAAGAGCACAAATATCCAATGTGGTCCCTAAACATCCTGGGATGATATCTGCCTCTTTATTTAAACAAGCCTGGTACGTGATCTACCTGTACGATTCGGTTATCATGACGCAAACAAACATTGATTATGCCAGTTTGCTGAATAATAAAAGGGTAACAAACCTTAAAGACAGGCCGGTTTAAAGAGGGTCTTTCCTGGACTGTTAACTATAAGTTCTCACCCTCCACAATAGTGTGAAAGGTCACTGTTGTTGTAACTTGACAGCCCTGAGTGTATGGTAGGTGTCTCCGACAGCTGTCGTTGTGAAGTTTGTTATTTGAGTTATCAGTCAAAAGAAGAGTCAGTTTCATCAGTCATAAATACATTGATTATGTCCTGATATATATGGAGGTCAACAGCATTGTGCCTTCAGCCCCAATTGTCCAAAGGACAATAATCAATAAAATTCTCACGTTTACTGGCAACGAAGCTCTTGTGTTTTCTTTCACTTTGATCAATGGGACGGCATGTTGTTGTTTTCCATCCATGCATACTGCAGACATCTCGCATAGTTTTTCGATTGGAAGATGAGGCCGCACTTAGCGCACAGAGACAAGAAGTAAATCAAAGAGTACACTTAAATAGTTATGAAATCTGTCAAACTCAAACAGATTTACAACATCAGCCCTGAGACCTGCTACAACAAAGATTGCCATGCAGGAACATTGGGTGCCGTTTCAGTATTAAATTGTAAGAGTTCCAACATTGTGAACTGATTTGTTGTGCTATACAAATAAGACTGATGTAACTGTAGACTAAATGCTTCAGAAAAGCAAACATTCATTATGAAATACTGAAATAGCATTGCATTATCAACGCAAAAGGTCATGGCTCGAACCCAATGAACACACATACTGAATAAAATATATACCTTGTAAGTCACTTTGGATAAGTGTCTGCTAATGTAAAATGTAAATGCATCGAAGAGATGACTAAATTTAGCCATTTAGTCTCAATTGATCGCTTAAAGGAGACAGAAATAAAGCATGCAACGTGCCGAAAGCATCAAACCTTCTTAAGGCCTACTAGATTGAGCTATTGTAGCATGTGCACATTTGTGTTCCTCTTCACAATTGGCACAGTTCACTGCTGTCACACTTTATGTGTTAAGAATGTTCATCAGCTGGTCAGTCGTATCACAGCAGACGTCCTGATGAATGATGCGGTGACTTCAAGCACCATCGCAGAAGTGCCGTGGAGCACAAACAATGCAGTGTTTATTCAGTCTCGTCAATAGAATCATTTACTCTGTAAATCTGTTTAGTGTCTGCGACACTTCTTTCTATCATTCATTCATTAATGCGTTTGTATTCCACATGTGTTCGAAGATAAATGCTAGTCGACCAAAATGCTTTAGGGTCGGATTCTTACTCATTTGAAAGTCTGTTTCATTGTGTAAGGATTGTGCAACTTTAATTATTTAATGGCTTAAACTTTCAAGCCGAATAATTTGAATAATGTCCAATAATATTTTATTTATTATTAATATATAATTGTTTAACTTATTTGTAGTCCTGTATATTTTACATGCATTTGGTAGATGCTTTAATCGAAAGTGACTTTTATCAGTATTTGTGTTCCCACAGAAATACTAATACACAAAAAATATACATATTATATGATATAGTAGGCGTATATTTTTGGTTTTGTTTTTAATTAAAAAATGAGTTACACTTTATTGTAAAGTGTTCTTCTTACAGTATAATTAAACATTTAAGTACTAAGGAATATTATTTAAAGTCACAATGAAATTGAAATTATTATTTGTTAATATTGTGGTATTTTTTATCAATGACAATGACTTATATAGCTATATTATATTAAAAAAATAAATGTGCCCTCATAATCTAAACACACAAATCTCCTATTCAAAACGATCAATCCTTACTTCCGGTAATGGGGTATGGTGGGTGGGCAGGCCCGGGGAAAATATTGCAGTGATTAGAGATCCAATTAGTTCTCGGTGGACGAATTCAAGTCCCGCCTTACCTTTATTCACTTCAGATAGCGTTTCACTCGGCTATACGTCAGGACGGAGAAATAAGACGATCGCTAGTTCCGTTTCATTGTGTCTTTAGGTTTAGGGTTGGAGTTTGTTTTTACGGTTAGTTACATGTAATTACAGCCTGATGTCACGAGAATTCATACATATTTTTCAAGTTGGCTAATTCGTATGAATTTATACAAAGTTAATCGTGCAAAAACGTACGATTCTCATGAAAAAACAACAACGAAACCCAACAATTAACCCCGCCCCTAACCTCGCACCTAACCCCAACGTCACAGGGGGTCAAGGCAAATCGTACAAAAACTTACGAATGTGATTGTCTGAATTATTACGAATTACCAAACCCAATTTTTATTTACAAATCCTTGTGAGATAGCGTTGGTAATTACCAGGGACGTGCACAGGGGAGGTTGCTCAGGTTGCCAGTCCTTTCTGGACTCATATTGCCCTTTTGAGGTGAAAAAAATCGTACTTTTACTTCGTTACACTGTGCGGCGTTCCTTCGTCGCTGTTTTTTAATTAACTACGAAATGTGTATTTTATTTTTAAATTGCCGTCTCGTGTTTCTGGGGCATTCGTGAATTAATGACTTGAGTCGATTCCTTAAAAAGTATTGCAAATACAACAAATGAGTAATTACACTAGTTTACATTTTTACTATAGTAAGTACATGTACTGTAAAATAAAGTGTTACCAAGCATAATTTCTTAATCCAGTGTTCTCTAGCTTGCTACTAATAGGAAATGTTTACTCAAACATTAAGCATTGGTACTATTATTATATCAGTTCCCCAGAAAAGCAAGCTGATCCAGCTTCAAAACTATTGAGCTGTTTAACTAGAAAAATATGTGACTTCATTCTGTCATGAAGGGTAAAGTCTAACTCGCACTAATGCACCACTGTGTTATGCAGCAGCCACAAGCAATGTGAAGTACGAGACATGGTTCAAACAAAGCCGAGCCGTGATTGGAGGATGTACCCGGGTCACTACAGATATGCAAAGCATGCAAAGCAGAGCATGCTGTGATTGGCTGGAGCTCCTCCTGTCTCTTTGCGTAGTAGCAGGAGTGAGTGGAGTAATCCAGGCTGTGTCTGAGATCCGCTTTCCAGAGCAAACACGTGCCTGTCTGTCACATGACTCCCTTTTCCACTGACGGCACCTGACAGTAAAGAGAGAGCACACTTGCCATGCTGGTTAGATAAGACGACAAGGATGATTACACAGGTGAAAGTTGAAAGGACGAAAATGTCCAGTGTCACAAAAACCCTCAAGAACAAAAGGTGACAACACATCGGAGACACTGATGATATTTCTTTAAATATCCAACTTTAAAAATACATATGAGGAACAGTCTTACTACCTATATTTAGCAGTTTGTACAGTACATATGTAGATAAAAATAGTAGAGACTAAGCAGTTTTTTTATTACCAACAAAAATATAAAAACATTGGTAACACTTTACAATAAGGTTATATTTGTTAACGTTTATAAACGCATTAGCTAACATAAAATAACAATGAGCAATATACAGTATAAGAGCATTTATTAATCTTTCTTAATGTTATTGACAATACAAATAGTTCATTGTGCATTAACTGTTAATAGATAACTTTTGATATAAAAAATGTATTAATACATGCCTAAATACCATAAACTAAGATTAAAGGGATAGTTCAGTGAAAAATGATTATTATGCCATGATTTACTCACCCTCAAGCCATGGGAGACAAAATGTCCATCATCTTTCAGATGAACACAATTGGAGTTATTTTAGTAAATATCCTGGCTCTTCCAAGATTTATATATAGAAAACAGGGTCCATGACATTCAAGCAGTGGTGGCTCGTGACTGCTCATCCAAGGGGCGCTAATTCAAAATAAGTGTTCGGGGTGTCATGTGTGCAGTGTTGGGGGTAACGCATTACAAGTAATTATGTAGTAATATTACTTTTCTGAAGTAACAAGTAAAGTAACGCATTACTTTATAAATGTACACATTAATATTTTTTAAAAAGTAATGCGAGTTGAATATATTAACGTAGAATTACGCACTCTGTGCACCTGAGCAACAATTTGAGTCAGAAATGGAGATGGCAGGCCAGAGCTTGACATTTTTGCGATCATAAAAAACACCTGCAAGGCCTAAAAGAGAAGTCAAGTAAGAAACAGTAACGCAAAAGTAACTTAAAAGTAACGGAAGCATTACTTTCCATGAAAAGTAACTAAGTAACGCAATTAGTTACTTTTTTTGGATAGTAACTTAATATTGTAATTCATTACTTTTAAAAGTAACCAGTGTTGTGCATGAACGAGTTCATTGAACGAAAGTTCATGAACTCGTTCATATTTTGGGCGAACGTGAACTGAACGTACTGTATTACTGCCTGATGAACGTTACTGTGAACTCGTTCATTCTGGTGCTTGTGAACGGCACGCTCTCTCAGTTTAACGTCGTTCAATAGGGTGCCAGATTTCTATAGAGTCTTCCAGGCAAAAACACACTGTAAACATGTTTCACGGCTGCATGTGTCATCAAAACAACACCGACTGCTGAAATCCCTGCCATGCCACTCACATAATTTAACATTAAATAACATCATTTGTCCTTAATAATTAACGATTAACATAGGCTGCTAACGCATATTCTGGATCTTGAAATATACTCTGACTAAGCTCACGCTATTTAACGTGCACGTGCGGTGTGCAATTCCTGCGAGTTGTCCTACATGTGGCGCTTTGCAGCGCTTTTCGCCCGGCGTGCGAACCCCTTGAAGCACCCGGCTAGCCTTTCAAGGTATGTGCAAGCAAATGCAAAAATTAAAAGACAGCCAATGCTAATTTAAACCCTGGTTGGATAAGGATTTAAAGTTGGATATGAAGATGAAATCTGACGCATTTAGCTTCATTGTTAAAACTGATAAAATAATTGCTGTCTGTGGTTCTATATGGGCTATAATGGCAATAATTTTTTGGAACTGTGAACTAGTTAAAAAATTTTAAATATGAACTATGAACTGAACTAGTTCAACTTTCCCAACACTGAAAGTAACTTTTCCCAACACTGCATGTGTGTTGCCTGCGTTTTCAAAATTTGGGTTTGTTGCGTCATAAACCCGTCTGCAGCAGTCACTTATTTTGACAAGACACATGATGCACACAGGATCTCTTGACATGCAGAACACATATTTAAAAAAAAGGAACCACACACATGACGGGCTACATACATGTTGTGACGAACTTCACATCGAGCACCCTCGGAAAAATAAGTCACCGGACGCCATTGCATTCAAGCCTAAAAAAGTGCATTCATCCTTCACAGAATTAATCCACATGGGTTCAGGGGGTTAATAAAAGGCCAATAGGAAAATATTCATATTTAAAATTGTATACACTATAATAAGTACAGTAGCTTCCGGTAGCGGCCAATGGCATTCACCAGATAGTTTAGGACGTAGCGTACGATGCATAGTGATGTAGCGACTAACGCAGAGGCACAGAGGAGACACCAAAACAAAATGGCAATCACAAATACGAAGTCTAAACCAAGGATTTTAAAGCAAATAGCAGAGGATTTCTATATAAAACAAGTGGACATTGAGTTATCACAACGTACATTTCTAGCGAGAGTCTATTCTCACCAGATCTTACGCATCGTACACTGTGCAAAATGTGCATTGGCCACTACCTGAAGCTAGGTATTATAGTTTAAAACGTTTTTAATATAAATATTTCTCTACAGAAGGCCTTTATTAACTTTCTGAAGCCATGTGGATTACTTCTGTGAAGGATGGATGCACTTTATTGGGCTTGAAAGTCATGAACCCTGTTTTCTACTGTTATAAAGCTTGAAAGAGCCAGGACATTATCTAAGATAACTCAAATTGTGTTCGTCTGAAAGATAATGGACATGTGTATCTCAGATGGCTTGAGGTTAAGTAAATCATGGATATATTAAATGTTGTGTTTACAAACACAACCCTAGTATAAAGGGTTGTCAATGCATTATAAAAAAAAGTGCACCATGAGATTGTAAAGGGACTTATCAAATATAAAAATGGAACAAAAACAAACCGCCTTAGTGTGGTCCATCTATCAAGAGGTTTTACAGAAGATTAGCATCAAATACTATATTATCTTTTATTTGATTTATGTGAAGCTTGGTTTAGAAATGCATCTGAAATATTGACTTAAAAGAAGCAGCATCTGGTTGTATTGATTTTGGTTTGCTTGGGATTGTTATACTGTTTGTGACCCTGTCTGTGAAATCCAGGCTAAAGTCTCATAATCTAATGATGAGATGAGGAGCATCAAAGTTAGATTTCACTCATTGATTTCAATCTGTAAACGGATAAAAACAAAAATCAAAGTTCTGATCAAGAAACTCAAATGCTTTCATCTTTGGACGACTTTAATCTTTGACCTGAACTATCTGGAATTCCTGATTATCCCAATCCATATGAAAACAAGGGGCTGCTTTGGACAAAGGATAGTCGTCTCTTCTGTCTGGCATTAGTGGGTGGGTGACCTGCGGGGCCATGTGCAGTGGTTTGTGAGTGTCTGATCCTGAGTCCTCATAGCATGTGTGTACACTGCCGCATGTGTGGCATTCCATCACAAAACCTTCACAAAACCATCAAAGACACACCCATCTCTCACAACCAAACGACTCAACTATGCATTGTCATCCTCTGTTTGTTATTCTAATGAGTTTGTGAAATAGGGTGTGTGACAAATACCACCTCTTTATTTAACCTACTGTAAATTATGCATTACCAAACTTGTAGGGACCGGTTTCCCTTCATTGACTGCATGTTCTGTTTACACCATTTTTGTGGTTCACGAAAAAAGGTGGCAGTTGGTGCATGTGATATTTTGTAATCTGACTTAATTAGACGTGTTTTGTATCAATACGGGCAGGAATGGCTGACTGTCATTGCAACACATTGGAAAGCAGCGCTCGATGTTTTGTAATGACACTGAGATGTTGATCTCTGGAAGCCCTTTTGAAAGTTGTTGACATGTGACTGTCACAGTGTTGGACAGCTGCAGGGTATAGAAAGTGGCAGGAGATGCCCATCATGGTCTATCAGGATCTGGCAGACTTACTCTCCCAACAGGCCAAAAAAATGGGCCAGATAAGATAGTTAGACGTTATCCAGTAAGCCTTCCTTTGGGTCTCTTGTCCACCATAACATTTTATTATTAATGAGCATGTTATGTTCCAGGCAAGACCTACCTTAGCAAGGATATACATTACTGGAACATGATTCCTCTCCATGCTTTTTCCACAACAACTTAAGGCGCCCTGGCCCACTAATGCCAGATAATGCCAAGTCCCCTAACAGCTGGCATTATGTGTTTTTGGTGATGGCACACTCTCAGAAAAAGATAAATGAAGGTACAAAAGTTGACACTGTGGCGGTACCTTTTCAAATAGTACCTAAAAGGTACATATTGGTACTTGTAAGGTACATGCTGGTAACTTAGAGGCATAAACTGGTACCTGAATAGTACATATTAGGATCTTTTTAAAGGTAATGTCCCAGTGACAAAAAGGTACAACTTTTCTACCTGTTTTTATGAGAGTAGACAATAAATGCAATCACTAAATCACATTGATCACTAAAACACATTTGGGCTGTCACTGGGGTGGTACCCTTTTAAAAAAGTACACCTTTGTACCTAAAAACATCAGTTTTTATCGATTGACAATTGGAAGGCAAAACTTCTGTCGCCAGAGCGGCCATATTGAGCATTGTATTGTCCCCTATTCATAGTAATAGCAGACCTTTTAAAAGGGTACCGTCCCAATGACAGCTTTTGTGGAGAAAGATCCTGAACACAATGAACCAAGGTGTAACTGCGGATGTTTTTGTGTGTAGGTTACGCTACAAATAATCATTATCCATTACTTTAAAGGGACATTCCTTTTTTTTTTTAAATATGCTCATTTTCCAGCTCCCCTTTTCCAGCTTTTTACAGTTTTGTGATCCATTCAGCTGATCTCCGGGTCTGGCGCTAGCACTTTTAGCATAGCTTAGCACAATCCATTGAATCTAATTAGACCGTTAGCATCGCGCTAAAAAATAACCACAAAGTATCTATATTTTTTGTATTTAAAACTTGACTTTTCTGTAGTTACATCGTGTAAAAAGACAGATGGAAAATTAAAAGCTGCAATTTTCTAGGCAGATATGGTTAGGAACTATACTCTCATCCTGGCGTAATAATCAAGGACTTTGTTGTTGTAACATGGCTGCTGCAGGGGTATTACTCACTGCCCGAAAATAGTTAACTTGGTTACTTTCAGTGGCAGGGGACTATTTTTGTGCAGTGTGTAGTATCACTAAACCTGCTGCAGCCATGTTACATCAGCAAAGTCCTTATTACGCCAGTTTGAGAGTATAGTTCCTAGCCATATCGGCCTAGAAAATCGCAACTTTAAATTTTCTGTCGGTCTTAGTACATAATGTAACTACAGAAGAGTCAAATTTTAAAACGGAAAAACAATGAAACTCTTTGGTTATTTTTTAGCGCGATGCTAATGGTCTAATCAGATTCAATGGATAATGCTAAGCTATGCTAAAAGTGCTAGCGCCAGACCCAGAGATCAGCTGAATGGATTCCAAAACGGTAAAAAGCAAATGTTTAACTCTAGGGGAGCTGGAAAATAAGCATATTTTTAAAAAAATGGAGTGTCCCTTTAACAGACTGGATTGTTATTTTCCATCATGTTTTATTTTATTTGTCATTAAAGTAACATATTGTGAGTGCTTGATATTTTTTACTCTGCAATGTGAAAATCCAGGTTTATAACTTTATTTCTCTTCCTTTTTCACATCTAAACCATATTAAAATCTTTTCCTGAGGGAACGCTTCTAAAGCATGGAAACACTACAGACCAAATACTTCAATGATGTATAAAGAATGAAATATCCATCAATGCTTTTGCAGTTCTGTAAATGATGAAAAATGTTTGATTAATGTCTCCTCAAATATTAAAGTGCCGTTTCCACTTTGCACACGACTGCATGCGGGTGCTATTGGATTTATTCAATCATTCGGCAGACGCATTAAATGCAAGATGTAATGCAATGCAGCTAAAAATGTACAGATTTGGACATGCAATGCATGATAATGCCTAAAGTACATCAATAGCCGGTGATTACCTTGGATGAAGACAGTACGTGAACTTCAAGGTTTTTTACCTGGTTAAAGGAGGTTTACCGAATACACTGTATAAGGATACTGACTGAATATTTGAGTTTTTTAGCTTTATTTAGAAAGGACAGTGAAGAGAAACATTTTAGTAGTGTATGCACTTAGAGGGTTTTGCAGCGAAAGACAGTCAAATTAGTTAACTACCAATAAAATGACTAAAGTGACATTTGTAACAATAAAAGCCAGATAAAAAATGCTCATTTACAAGAAAATATGGCAGACACAATTAGAGCATCTTGGATCTGAACTCATCATATGTTTCATGAGAATCAAATCTTGCTCCTGAATGTAAGGAACCACAGCACCACTAAGTTCATGTGCAGTTTAGTGTTTTGACCCTCATCCAGAAAATCTTTTCAAAAACTGTCTGCACTTAACCTTATACGTTGATTTTGAAATAGTCACATCAGACAGGGTTGATTCGAGTCTCAGCTGGGTCTCTGTTTTCTGGAGGATCTTGTGTTTTCAGGGCATGGGAGAGGTTGAGCTATAGTCTGTGTGCTGATAGCCCACCTGCTGAAAGCCTGAGTGCACAGCCAGATGCCGGCCAGCCAAAGTAGGCCAGAGCAACCTAGTGTTCCTCCGTTTTTGCTCTATACGGCCCAGCGCTTCTTTACTGTGCCTCCCAAGAGATGTGCTGATTTATGGCCACGAGCACCAAGAGGGACAAATGGCTCTAATCCCAACAGCCCAAGCTTAGTGACACATTAGGAAATATTTGAAAAATGCTTAACAATTGGAGTCATAAAAATGTATCCCATTCAGACCTTGAGTTGCACCTTCTTGGATACACATGCAAGAACACAGAGTATCGCTATGATGACGTTTAATAGCCGTGATGGTTTTTATACTAGCTAATGCATTTTCTATCCCCTAACCAAAATATCACAGAAACCTTTCTGCATAATAAACATTAAGTATGTTTATTTGGCAACTTGAATTATGGTGAGGGCTAAAATGGCCTTAACATGCAGTGGTAGTGACCTGAAACCTGAAACGCACATTATCAAGACACTGAGTCATCATAATGTAGGTCAAACTATACATACACAGCAAGAAATGACAGGCTATACTGAAGCACGTGAGCTGTAAGCTCCATAAACCACTGGGACAAGAAAATGTGCTTTTTGAAGGACGTTGAGTTCACTAGACCTTAGGACGAGAAAAAGATGTAGAGTTTTTCACGTTCGTGCAATTTCGGAAGCTCAGGGGCATATCTGGAGATATCATGGCCATATTGTGACATTTACATCATGGAGAATAATCTGCAGCACAAAACACAATGGAAGGCAAAACAGTTTCAGCATGTGACATTCTCAGCAATCTTGCCTGACTCACGGCTGAGCAGTACGATCCCCTCACCACCAGACCCGCTCTTTCAAACACATTTAGCACAAATGGAGTATGTAAATGAATTCAACACAATAGCCAATGATTACCTCAACGCTTGGCTGCTTTAAACCAGTCCTTACAGCATGACTTTAGATTGACAGAGGGAAATGACCCCCCGCCTTTTCCGATCTCGTCTGCCTTGCAACACCGCAGCCAAGTGACGCACGACCCAATAACCCTACCGTCTTATCACAGAGTCGCACTCCCTCAGTGCCGGACCCACAGGTAATTGAATCAGGCACAAAGCTATTTGTCTGACTGTAAATTGTATTTAAAAAAGCAAACAGTCAGGTGGTGACCAAGTGCTGTGTAAGTAAGATGGTCTTGGATGTACAGTGGTGAGAAAAAGTGTTGGCCCCCTTCCTGACTTTATTTTATTTTTTGCATGTTTGTCACAAGTGAACACAACATGCTGTTTTTAAATGAAAGTTTTTATTATGAAGGCAAAACAAAATCCAAACCCACATAGCCCTGTGTAGAAGAAAATGCTTGCCCCCTAAACCTAATAACTGGTTTGGCCACCCTTATCAGCAACAACTGGAATCAAGCATTTGCGATAACTTGCAATGAGTCTGTTACAGTGTTTTTACAGGGTTTTTGAGCATGAATCACCTTTTCAAGGTCAATAGGATTGAGGTCAGGACTTTGACTAGGCCACTTCAAAGTCTTCATTTTGTTTTTCTTCAGCCATTCAGATGTGGACTTGCTGGTGTGTTTTGAATCATTGTCCTGCTGCAGAACCCAAGTTCGTTTCAGTTTGAGGTCACATACAGATGGCCGGGCATTGTCCTTCAGGAGTTTTTGGTAGACAGCAGAATTCATGTTTTTTATTTATCACAGCAAGTCTTCCAGGTTCTGAAGCAGCAAAACAGCCCCAGACCATTACACTACCACCACATTTTAGTGTTTTTTATGATGTTCTTTATCTGAAATGATGTGTTACTTTTACGCCAGACGTAATGGGACACACACCTTACAAAAAGTTCAACTTTTGTCTTGTCATTATTTTCCTAAAAGTCTTGAGGATCATCAAGATGTTTTCTGGCACAACTGAGATGAGCCTTTATGTTCTTCTTGCTCAGCAGTGGTTTACGTCTCGGATCTCTGCCATGCAGGCCATTTTTTGTCCAGTCTCTTTCTTATGGTGCAGTCACGAACACTGACCTTAACTGAGGCAAGTGAGGCCTGCACTTCTTTGGATGTTGTTTTGGGGTCTTTTGTGACCTCTTGGATGAGTTGTGGCTGTGCTCTTGGTGTAATTTTTGTCTGCCGGCCACTCCTGGGAAGGTTTACCATTGTTCACCATTTCTGGATAATGACTCTCACAGTGGTTCGCTAGAGTCCCAAAACTTTACAAATGGCTTTATAACCGTTTCCAGACTGATAGATCTCAATTACTTTCTTTCTCATTTGTTCCTGAATTTCTTTGGATCTTAATATGACGTGTAGATTTTGAGGACATTTTGGTCTACTTCACTTTGTCAGGCAGGTCCTCCTATTTAAGTGATTTACTGATTGTGAACAGGTGTGGCAGTAATTAGGCCTGGGTGTGGCTAGAGACAGGTATGATAAACCACAGTTAAGTTGTTTTAACTTTTTCAGTACAGGGCCATGTGCGTTTGGATTTTGTTTTCTCTTCATAATAAAAACATTGCACTGTTGGTTAGTCATACATGGATTATACAATAGCTCTAACTGACTTTATTCCACCGTGTGCTCACCAAGCAGGAAGAAGCTAAATATAAATGCAGACAGCAGCATCTTTGGAAAAGGTCAACAATACATTTGCAGCCATGAAGATTTTCACATGCAAACGTGACTTAGTTAAGAATTCACTTGGGAATAATGATTTTTGCCGATTATTATTTCTTTGCTGATTATTATTAACCCTAAAGATGATCTTTCTTCTGTTTACATAAAAGGGTTAACTTCTGTTGACTACAGCTGCTTTTGTCATAACCTTGCTGTGATGATAAAACAGGAAGGTTTGACACCTTAAATCCATTGTGTTTTGTGGGATGTGACTGAAGTATCTAACAATTTTCCTGTTTCATTTACTCTTTCATTTACAATGTCATGTGACTGGCTTTGCGATAATCCTTAAAAAACCAAAACAAAGCAGTTCATCCTCGGGGCGTCCCGCTCGCATGCATCAGCTCTATAGCCTCCAGCTTAAAAACACACATACCAGGGCATCTATTCAAATTAAAATCATAAAGGGGCAGTTTCCCGGACAGGTTTTAGATTAATCCAGGAGTAAGGCCTTAGTTATGTAAGGGATAATGTATAGGCAGCCAGTTGTTATTGCAAAAATAAGCCCTGACAGTGTGATCAGGACCCAGGGGTCTTGTATCACACTAAAGGGGCTTATTTCATGATAACAAACGGCTGTCTGTATATTATCCCACTTATTACACGCCTGTTTACCTCATAAGTAAGGTAAGTGTTGTGGATGACCATTATGGTTGCAGGCAATAAGGTGACCAGTGGAATCAGAAATCTGTTTAAGATTTAAAAGATTTTAAAATTTTATTATGCCACATAGTAATACATCACGCCACTTTAACTTACCTACTGAATGTGATGGTCACCATTTTAACATCATGGCCCCGCCTATTTCATACTATTAACATGTCTATTGGTAAGTAACTTACATTCACACAACATTGTCATACATTTTTACACAAACCACACATAAACTCATAGATGACCTTTTGTAAAATGTTAACAGAATATAAAACAAAACAGATACACACTAGACATAATATACACAACAGCCCAACATATTTTCAACCAACCCTCCAGCACCACAAAATCAATGTAATGCATATGTTATGCATGTGCATATACTGTATGTTAAATAAGTGAATGTGCAACATAATCTATAAATGATCACAGATTATCTTTGTGACAGCTAGGAACATTAAATATTGATTTTAAATATTTTGCAAGCTAATTTTTAAAGACAGCAGACCTTCCACAAGGAAAACACGTTTACTTTCAGTTTTAAAGGAGACACATCATGAAAATCAGACTTTTTTCATGTTTAAGTGCTATAATTTGGCCCCAGTGTAAAAAATAAAAACCTAGTAACTTAGTTTTGATAAACCATTCTCTGCAAGCATGTGAAAAAATACATCATTGAAATTTGTCTCCCCTTGTGATGTCAGAAGGGGATAATACCGCCGCTTAATCTGCATTATCCAACCACGCCACTGCCATAAAAGTGCAGAGATCAGCTCATTTGCTTTTAAAAGGACACACCCATAAATGGCACATTTTTGCTCACACCTACAAAGTGGCAATTTTAACATACAAATTATCTGTATGGTACTGTATTTTGAGCTAAAACTTCACATACGTACTCTGGGGACACCAAAGATTTATTTGACATGAAGACGTTCAAATGTCACGAAAACACTATTTTGTTTAATAATTTGTAAATATAATGTCATATATGTTATTAAAAGACATATTTATATGTAATTTTTGTGTAATATTAAACTGTACCTGTCAAAATTGTTTGCAGCATCCGGGTTACGCGTGTTATTAGTTTCAGGGGGTTGTTATCTGGGAATAACAAACCTGCAAATGTTGCGACTGGCCAATCAGAATCAAGCATTCCAACTAGCCGTGTAATAAATTAGGACATTTAAGCACAATAGACCTTACAAAAAACATTATTGATGTGCATCTTGAGACAAAACAATGGCATTGATATATGTTAAGATATGTCAAAACAAGTTTTTTTTTTTAATTAAGGCAGCTCAAGCATGCATACAGTATTAGTCTGGGACTAGGATAAGCCCTGTCCGGGAAACAGCCCCAAAGAGCTTTATTGACAGGTGGTGTTGGACACATAAGGAATTTAGTTGCAGTACACATCAACACAAAGATATTTGAGAAATTTAGCTATCTATAGGCTATAATAAAAGTCAGTGGGGTCAAGAAGTCTTTAATCAATACACATTACAATGAACAGATAAGCCACTCAAATCATTAAACAGCTCATGTACTGCATACACAACACAAATCAAATATGATGACATTTTTCAAGATGATTTAAGATTTGTCACATATATAGTTACATGCATATATGACTACCAAAATCAAATTCAGAGGTTGCTCTTTCATATGTAATATGGAGAGTTTATGGATTTCTAGGATCTCTTTTAAGTATTTATACCACGGGTCTGTTGAATGCTGTATTCTGATTGGCTGAGAAATGTTCTATGGGTGTTGATTATTTTCCAGTAAACCGCACACCTAACTTTTCAAATGTCTTAAAAATAGGCACCAGAGCAATGTTTGTGGTAACCGTGGTATAAGAGGAATAATTGACTCTGGTCCTTTGAATTATTTGAAAATAATGCACACCTGCGGTGTAACGGCACGACGCGAAGTGTGAATTATTTTCTTATAATTCAATGCCCCGTCGTCAATTATTCCTTACATATTTAATCTCGGATGTTTCTTCTACAGTAAAATGCTTAAGAAAATTGAAATAAAGAAATGTAAAAATGCACAAAAAGCCCCAATTTTCTGTTTCATGATTTTAAATTTCTTTTGGTGTGTAAGTGTGTGTCACCATGATGTGAGTTTTCATCTCCAACTGAAATTACAATGAACCCAAGGATGTAGGCAACAGTTTACTTCCGCGTTGGCAAACTTTATCGATCAGCTTGGTCATCTGCATTTTCTGGATCAGAGTCGGGCTAGTATTGATAAGGTAGTAAAAACTATATTATCTCCTGTTGGGACCAAATACGGTAAGCAGCATCACATATCCATTACATGCTTGTGGTATTTGGCATAAGTCAGACTTAAGGTATAACATTGAGGTATAAGTCAGACTTAAGGCCGAAGTATAGTTCTGTTTTAAGCAATACGCTAGGGACCGCGTACAGTGCATGTGAAACAATTTTCATCAGAGGAAGAGTGTGTCACCGTCACCTTTGGATTCCGGCATGCGCCTACAGGAGAACATATGATGTAGCCCACATGATGAATTGCATTGTCACAATACGCATGCGTCAAACATCTGTGTAAACTACTGTATACTTTGCAAGGCTGTGTGTGTTGGACTGTGCGCATAAGTCCGCGTACAGACTATACTCCAGGCTTCCCTCTATAAGTACTGGGACAGTAAAGACAAAATTGCTCTGTTTGCTGTGGATACAAGAAATTTGTAAGATAAATATGAGGTAAAAGTACAGAATGTTACATTTTAATAACATTTGTTTATGGATCAACACGTACATACTTCACCAACAAAGAACAACAACCTTTCATCATGACTTATGTGTGTTGACTAAGACTGCAGAACCAATGGATCAAGCCGATCATTTTCTGCTTTTCATGCTTCAACAATAAATGTATCAGGACACAGGTCATCATTTAACACTTGTCAGACAATAACCTCAATATGCTCACATGAGATCAAAGTATTAAAATACAAACGTGTTGCTCTGTTGGTAAATTTTTTATGTTAAAAGTTATGAACAGGATCATCGTTCTCTGTTCTCATATATGGTGAAAGACATCTTCAACCAATGTCGGTGTTTTTCATTTTAACTGTCAGTCTCTCTGAAACAGCTGTTGTTGGAGGTGGACCAGGACATCGGCTTACTCAGTCTGCTTAAAGTAAGCACAGCTCCATGAGGTGGCGGGTGGAGAAGGGTGGGCCGGTGTATACAGCCATCAGTTCATCCTGCCCAGAGGACATCATCAGTCATCACCACATAATTAATGTACACTTACTCATCTGTTAAGGTACATCCACTGACCCTAAACCTCTCAATGTTCTCTCTTCCAGTTGGCCAAAGAGTTTGGAGGCCTGGCCAGTCTAATAATGAGATTGGATGAGAGAGGAGAGGAGGAGATCATGCAAGTGATGCAAAGGATGCTAACTGAGAAGAAATGGACTCTTTTCAAAATCTAATGAGGATAGAGGCAGCATTTTAAGGAAATATGTGCATCAAGACTGTTTAAAAAAAAAACTTGTCTTCACTATGCTGGCTCAAAAGATTCCTCATTTTTCTAAGTCAGGGTAGTATTGCATACATACATTAGGGAACAGAGAATCTCAAGATGCATTGTGAAGAAATCATGGCAATATTTCTTTCAAAATAGTGGACATGACAAACTTGTGGTTTATTAAATTCTGTTAAGTATTTACTTAAAATAATTCCGGTAACAATGTCTTCTTGAACTCATGCGATTCATAAGAGAGTTTTAGCGTAGTGAACTTTGGTTGCCATAGGTGGGTGATTCTCACGAAATCCAGACTTAAATGGTGTCCAGCATCAGATTTTTTTTTTAAAAGCCCTTGAAGCTAAATTTTTGCACATATAAGATTAAGGTCTGAACTTACTATAACCATTATTTTTAGAGGATTTAAAATATATTTTCTATATAATTGTTTAATTTTTTTACATTATCATTATCAAAAAATTATAATAACTGCAACATGATATTACATTAAATATATGCATTTACAAACTCATGTTTCGGTAATGAGAACTAAACATTTGTATACTATGACAAACAACATTTCAACTTTTATCTGAGAACTGCTTACCTGGTAGCCATCTCGAGTGTCACAGTCAATAATGTCCCTTCCAATTTTTTTTTTTTGAAATGTTAGTTTCTTGAGGGCTTAAACAATAATTGAAAATTGTTGCGGAGGATGAGAAAATTGATCTTGGACACATTTATATTCATTATTAATGTCTCTACATTACCAATCATCACCAAATACCACATATTTCTTTACTGTAAATGTTTATAGTATAACATGCACTGAAGCTTTTAATTTTTTAATTATAAATATTTCCATGTCAAAGAAACTAAATCCGGTCATGGACACGTTGCGGTAATGAAAATTTTTCCCTTAATGTGGAAAAAACCAAACAAAATTGGTTTGTATGATGTCATTTGAAATCATGTGCAAAATAGTACGTGAAGAGATGTTTGTAATTGTATGCTTCTTATTTTGATACTCTTACTTTGCATTTACTTTTTTTATCAATATGTTTCATGACACCTCATAAGTCGTTGGTGCGTTGCACAGTGACTCTCGTGACTTACGTGAGTCCAAGATGGCGTCGTTACCAGAAACTAGTTATTACCGTTTATAAAGTCTAAAATATGAATGTTTTTCTTACAAAATTGCATCAATTACCTGCAAAAGACATGTATTAACCACTTGGTGCCATATGGATTACCTCTCTGAGAGACAAATTCATTTTTGGGGGGTATAAAGTCTGTGAAAAGAAGCTGTGCCCTGATCCCCTTTTTTCTATTGTTATAAGCTTGAAAAAGCAAGGACATTTACTAAAATAACTTGAGGGTGAGTAAATCATGGGGTCATTTTTAAATTTGGCTGGAGTATCGCTTTAAGGCTAAAGACATTTGGATGTGATTGTATGCAATATAATCAATTTAGTTTGGTAATCTCAGAAGAAGCAAAACCAATAGCAAGATTAAAACAAATTAAGTAAAAGGAAATAAAATGCAATATACAAAAATAAAGTGACAGTTATACAGTACCATATGTATATTTATATATTGAATAAATCAATGATTTAGTAAAGTAGATAAATAATTTGATGGTGGTACTGATATTATATTACCAAAGTGTTATATGTAAGGAATAATTCACAATGGGCCATGAATTATTCCTATTATATCACGGTAAATGCAAACATTGCTCTGGTGGTTATTTTAAGACATTTAACAGTTCAGGTGTGCGTTTTATAGAAAAATAATCAACATTTCTTAACCATTCAGAATAAAGCATTAAACAGCCCCGTGGTATAATACGCTTTATAACACTTTGCATGTTGAATGCTTCATGTCTTGCCGCATTACCACATTGGGTGTGCATTATTTTCGAATAATTTAATAACCCATCATCAATTATTCCTTACATATACAACACTGTAGTATATACTTGCATACCAATTAATGTGAAGATGCAACTCTTTATGACCTGCTGCCATGAGATGAGAGATTTTGCAACTGCACAAAGTTTATAAAGCACATGACCTATGAGAAATTCCCAACCCCTTACAAACAGTAAAAAATCAAGTTTGCACAGGCCTCTAAAATGCAAAACTGCCATTCTGGTTTGGGTATTTCATAAAAACATGAAATCTATGGGAAGTGGGAGTTTCCCTCCTGAGGGAAGTATGAGAGTCAATGGGAGCAAGACAGGTCTGAAAACACACAATCATTCAGAGGAGGAAGTAAAAAGTGATTCATATGTGAATGAGGAAGTTCAGCTGCAAAGCAGACATTATCGTCTAATACTTAAGCAGATGCATTCATCTTCCTCTCTGTACTCTTAAACACACGTGAGGAATAATACTGAAAGTAGGAACATACTTCTGTGGTTCTTTTGTTCATTCTGTCTAACGAAACAAGATTGGTTCAAATTTTATATTACTCAGGTAATCAGACATATATACGGTTATAGTAAAAAACTTAAATATACTTATGTTTTTGTTGTATGTTTTTATTATGTCTGAGATTAACAGTGCATAAAGCACAGAGTTTATTCAACCTCTAGTCGCAGTGATAGATATTGGTTTTACAACACTTGAAGAAGGATTGGCTGAAGAGTTTATCTTCAGTGTAATTGAATACTTATCAGTCAAATTTTAAGGGCCACACATTCTTAGAAATTATAAAATATGTTTAAAATAAAAGAGGGCAAAGTGCAAGTGTACCAATAAGGAAGCATGTTTTGTTTACATAATCATTCACCAGTAAAAGTTTGTGATGTTCCAGATATCAGTAAGGATTCTAAAAGAAATAAAGAAACCAAAATGAATATCAATATACAACAAATACAATAAAAATGAGCTGTTTATACTATACTGTTTACACCTTTTTCTCATGCGTTTTCTATATTTCTCACAATGGCCCCAACGTATTTTTGCAAAATGTATTTAATATAAAATATGCTGGAATGTATTAAAGCATTTAGAAGGAAAAGGGTAGGGGATTAGGCCTGTGAAGAGGAAGAGAGCCTGGAAATCAAGGCAAAGCCGGTTGGGCAGGGAGTTAGGGCGGAGCTGACAGGGCAGGGAGCCAGGGCGGTGCCAGCAGAGAGGAGCCGGCAGAGCCAGAGACCATGGAGGAACCGGCGGAGCCAGAGTCCAGGGAGGAGCCGGCGGAGCCAAAGACCAAGGAGGAGCCGGCGAAGTCAAAGACCAGGGAGGAGCTGGCGGAGCCAGAGGCCAGGGAGGAGCCGGGCGAAGCCAGAGACCATGGAGGAGCCTGCAAAACCTGAGACCAGTAAGGAGCCGACGGGGCCAGAGACCAGGAAGGAGCCGGCGGAGCCAGAGATCAGGGAGGAGCCGGCGGAGCCAGAGACCATGGAGGAACCGGCGGAGCCAGAGACCAGGAATTAGCCGGTGGAGCCAAAGACCAGGGAGGAGCCGGCGGAGTCAGAAAGCAGGGAGGAGTTGGCGGAGCCAAAGGCCAGGGAGGAGCCGGGCGAAGCCAGAGACCATGGAGGAGCCGGCGAAACCTGAGACCAGTAAGGAGCCGACGGGGCCAGAGACCAGGAAGGAGCCGGCGAAGCCAGAGACCAGGGAGGAGCCGGCAGAACCATAGACCATGGAGGAGCCGGTGAAACCAGAGACCATGGAGGAGCCGGCGGAACCAGAGACCATGGAGGAGCCGTTGGAACCAGAGACCATGGAGGAGCCGGTGGAGCCAGAGACCATGGAGGAGCCTGCGGAGCCAGAGACCAGGAACGAACAGGCGGAGCCAGAGACCAGGGAGGAGCCAGCAGAGCCAGAGACCACGGAGGAGCCGGTGGAGCCAGAGATCAGGGAGAAGCCGGCAGAGCCAGAGACCAGGGAGGAGCCGGCGGAGCCAGAGACCATAGAGGAGCCGGCAGAGCCACAGACCAGGAAGGAGCAGGCGGAGCAAGAGACCAGGGAGGATCTGGCAAAGAACAGGACTGGTGGCGATGAGAACCAGGACGGAGCTGGAGACCATTAAGGTGCTGATGGTGACGGGAATCAGGGCAGAGGTGCAGACCAGGGTGGTGCCGTGGCGACGTGAACCAGGGTGGAGCTGGAGACCATGGTGGTGCTGGCAGGAAACACAGTGGACTCAGGTTTGGCCATTTTGGCTAGGGCAGGAAAAACAAGGGACTCAGGTTCAGCCATCTTGTCTACAACAGGAAGCTCTGGGGACTCTACAGTGACCTCTGAAGGAGCCGTGGGACAGTGTGCGGCTCAAAAACACCACATGTCATGGCCACAACTGGGAGAACTTGGAGCTTTGATACCTTTGGGACCATTGGACCTAAGACCATCAGACTTGGGTCCATCATGACAGGCACCTTTGACTTGGAACAATCAACAGGCAAACCAATCAACAAAGAATTACATACTGTAGGACTACAAACCAGGGACAGGATACCAGAAACCAAAATACAAACTGAAAGCCAATGAAACATGATTTAATTAATGTCATGTAATCAAAGATGACAAAAAGGCAGTGAAACAGGAAAGAGTCATGATTTACAATAACTGTGCGAAGAACTGTGCATCATGAATGATTTTTATGCATTTACTGTACATATACAAGATACATATTACCTTAAATTTTTGCATCTCAAAAAGGGCAATAAAAGTATCCGCATTTTGGGAAACCAAAGTTATCATGTGCATAATTAAAATAATCCATATTACTTATACCAGCTGATGACTTTTTGATTGACCTTTTTTTACTCCTTTTCCCATTTTTGTGTAATTTGAATACTGGGGTGACTGGCACAGTCATTAATTTGCTATTCCTCTGAGGAGATCCAAGGACAGAGTAGGTTTGGCCAAGTTCTGTGTTCTTTAAGACTGTGCCACCTCCGTGACTTGGAATGCTTGCATGAATTATCTTATCTATCCAACTAAATCAATCTGGTGATAACAAGTAAGCCATTGAGGAAACATTGCATGCATCACTACAAACAGCAAACTTGTAATGCTGCAGGGTATACAAAAGTAGAGCACATGAAATGATACCATAGTTACTAGCCAAAGTAAGTTATACTTGAATTCTTTACGTTTATCTAGAGATGACTGATGACTAATGGTGTATTGCAATCTAAATAAATATCTCAGAGAATGTTTGAATGAGAGCTATTAGACACTTGTGAAGGTATTGACAGGCCATGTATATTGCTCAGCTGCAAATGAGGAATCGGGTAATACAGTAACTTCACTGCCATTTTTCTAGCACCACCAAATCACAATGTGTCAAATTCTGTCAATTCAGAAAGGATCAATTCAAGCTCTTGTGTTTATTCCATGACTCTGTTCATTTACTTGTCCGATTTAGGTCAAAGGTTAGCCGGCTTGTTCTCACAGCATAAGAAAAAGGGCATCTGTCAGCAACCCCAACTCAACACGCTCTCATAACTCAAGGACAACTGCCACCAGTGAAAGGTTAGTTCCACATGAATAGCCCAACATTCCTGGGGTGTCGCTCCATATCCAAGAGTCAGCTGCTTGCGACAGGGTGACCTCCAAGTGCCATTTACATCTGAGTGCCACCCATTTCCTATGTCACGTGGCAGGTCTGTTGCTACGGTGTCTGGATTCAAGATCTAGGTGCGGAAGAACCCTCTACTTTCGAGAAGTGGCTTCACCATTTCTCTCCAGGGAAAAGCTCTGGGAAAGACACTTGTTTAGGTCAATGGAAGAGTAGCCCACAGATCAATGGCTGTGCTTGGTTATATGGGGAGGGGGAGTCCGGTAAAGGTGATAAGCTTCCATCTAATTACACACCAAGGCCGTTTCAAGGCCGTTCAGGCTACTATTCATTGCAATGGTAAAATAATCAGCATGCGTTTTCATACAGTGAGTCAGGTGATATTTAGGATGCTGTTTTTTGATGCTGTAATTATAGGGTTGATTTATTTAATTTAATTTGGAGTCTATTAAATATTCACTGACAGACCAAATTTTGCCTTGTTTTAGCCTAGACTTCTGGCCTGTGTTTGGACGGCTATTAGACGTCTGTTAAACGCAAAATCTCCAGGTTTATGATATTCTGGTATGCAGATGTGGCTTAACACCCTCTTTATGGGATGTCTCAGCTGTTTCATTGATAAACTGTAGTTATAGTGATGCTTCCTATGGCAAATACTACTAACTAGAACCTACTAACTACTAATCAGATTCATTTTTGAAATTCAGATCTCAAAGTTGTTTAATTTTAATGTAAAGTTTTCTGCTTATTCTTAATTCTTTCCCGCAGCTGTACTTTTCCTATCAACCATGTGACCCAAGTTGTGCACTTCCCGGGATATTTGGACAGTTGGAGCCATGGAATTCAAAACAAGAGAGTAGCGTTCTCTGACTAAAGCCACACCCTCTTAGCCACTCCCCCTTCCACTCTCTCTTGTTATCATAACGCCATGTAAAGGTTAAATCCAACACTGTTTGTTTAAAATATACACATGGATGATGGAGTTGTAAACAGAACTTGTATGATCTTTAACCCTTTGCAGGTGTAACAGGCCGTACTGGTGTTAGGTCTGCGGGTAAGAGCCCATTTGAAGCAGCTGTGCTTGTGTTGGGTTGATACGCTGTCCCTAAAGGGCTCCCATCCTGGTGTGAGGATGCAGAGGGCGACCCGACGGTTCACATGATCCACATTGATGATATAACATCAACACTATAATAGAAACGGTTCAGCACACATTGAGTGTGCCAAACAATTTGGCTATTTATTTTGTCTGTATGGGGCGAGATTGGCCGTAACCCGGTTCACTGTGAACCGGGAAACACAGACAACAAAGAAAGATCATGAGAAACACATGGGGTTGTACACACATGCACACAGCAGGTGTAGCAGACAGATGCTGCTCCATTAGATTAGCTCATGAAGCTCAGCGCCGGCGGTAATATGAGCAGCTCGGTGCATTAATGCAACCCATGCATCTGTCTGAAGTCAGGCCAAGCGGGGACGGTCGCATGCACTTGAAGGGTGAAAAACACAACAAGAACAGAGCGGTCCGAGCAGGTGGGTGTTCGGTGAGCGTTTGCATCTCACGCTTTACGTTCTGTTTAAAGTTTAAACACGTCCAAGTGCATGAAGTTTGGCTCCAGTCTGGCTGTTATTAAATAGAGAGCAAATGGAGGGGGGCGTCAGCAGGGACTTGCATGCGTGTCTATTGTCATGTCATGTGATCTGCTCTGGAAATAGCTGCCTGCCACAAAGGACGAATGGATCTGGGTGCCCGCTCTGGTATGACGGGAACACAACTCTTAAAGGTGAACCTCAGCCCCCACTTTACATCACCCCATTGCGCTGCTCTCGAAATAACCCACCTTATGTGACTGCATCACAAACAGCAAACACAGGGAAAAGGTGGGCGAGAGAGCCAAGTGACAAGTGGGGAGGAGATTCAAAGAGAGAGAGTGGTTCGCCTTGGGTTTTATAGATGAGAACAGATTCAGGTTTTAAATGATTCAATAATGCTTTTATATATCAGACTGAACGTAGCACTACCCTGCTGGATGGATGTTTACACCGCCATGCATACGGGCAAACATACGTGCTGCTGTTAATGTTTGAAATGTGCATACACAGGAGAACATAAGGTATTTGTCAAACTTCAGTGCTTCATGCATAGCTCAGTGCTAGAGCATTGCATTAGCAGTGAATAGGTCATGGGTTTAAATCCAGGAAACATTAATGCTGATAATAAATGTATACCTTATAATGCACGATAAGTCACTCTGGATAAAAGCATTTGCTGAATGAAAAATGTAATGTAAATGTGGCTTCATTCAGCAGAAATGCCCTTGCTGAATGACCGAATGACTCATATCAGGTGACCTGGCTAAACGGACTTGTTTGTGTATAACCCCTATCCAAGCATGTCATTGGCAAATTATATATTTTGTTATTTTCAGAAATTAGAGGAATTTGGACCAAATGTACACATCAACATTAAGATTTTAACTTCTATTGTCGTATCTGAGACCTAATGTGCATATTATATGATCATAAACCAAGCATGCAATTATGATATATGTCATGTTAAAGGAATAGTCTACTCATTTTCAATATTAAAATATGTTATTACCTTAACTAAGAATTGTTGATACATCCCTCTATCATCTGTGTGCGTGCACGTAAGCGCTGGAGCGCGCTGCAACGCTTCGATAGCATTTAGCTTAGCCCCATTCATTCAATGGTACCATTTAGAGATAAAGTTAGAAGTGACCAAACACATCAACGTTTTTCCTATTTAAGACGAGTAGTTATACGTTTGGTGGTACAAAATAAAATGTAGTGTTTTTCTAAACAGATTTAAAAGAGGAACTATATTGTATGGCGTAATAGCACTTATGGGAGTACTTCGACTCGGCGCAGTAACACCCTCCCTCTCCCATTATGAGAGTGAGAAGGGGAGTGGACTTTTCAGGCGAGTCGAAGTACTCCCAAAAGTGCTATTACGTGCACGCACACAGATGATAGAGGGATGTATCAACAATTCTTAGTTAAGGTAATAACATATTTTAATATTGAAAATGAGTAGACTATTCCTTTAAGGTCAAAGTATGGTCCATTTTTTACAAGTACACACATTTTCTTCATCAGAAGAGTGCGGGTGTGCTATATGTGCACCGCCCAATTTTTGAAACCCTGCATACATTGTACACGTAGGTCGCACGTGAGCCTACAGGACAATGTAGTAGGTATCTCTTGAGAGGCATTGCATTTTGTCACAATGCGTATGCGTTGAACATCTACGTACATGTATACTTTGCAAAGCGGTGTTTTCGAAAAATACAAGGTATACTCCGGCCTTTAGATGCAATAATCGCATAAATTCTGATCTGGCACTTATCGAGCATCAGACACTTATCCAATTTATTTCTACATGCAAAGCAACCTGGATGATAATAAAAGTGTCAGTTTCAATGTGATTTTCACTGCTAACACCTTCAAAAACAGATCTGTGTCACATGAAAGAGAAAAAATAATTTGGACCACCCTGCACTGCAGTAGCAACATTGCCAACAAGATCAAAGGTTACAGATATTTCTTAAATATGAAGAAATCATCCACTTGTATCTCAGTGCAAGTGTGCTAGAAAGTATCTCAAAGGCAGCTTCTTGTTAACACTTCTCCGAGTTCTCAACCTGATAGATTTAATACTTTGACTAGACAGCCAAACAGCAGGAGTGATGATGAGCCAGACAGAATGTGGGTGAAAGATTGTAAGAGAGAGAGAGAGAGAGAGGTAGGGAGAGCGAGCGAGAAAATCTCTATCATTTCCCCCTGCCCTCCCTGTGGAACAGTTGCTTTGGGAACAGTGTGTCCCTGCATTAGCTCTCAGCTTCCAGCTTGCTCAGCAAGGTGCACAGTGTCGCCCAGGCAACCACATTCACCCAAACACCTGGCTGTAGGCTTCTCATTAGGCAGGGTGCACGCCATGCACCTGTAAATCAGTAGGGACCGTTCACCGGAGGGCTTGCAAAGTTACATGTACACTAACTTTAACAGAGGCCTGATTAAAAGTTCAACCATGTCACAAGAATCACTCAAGCAATGAAATGAACTTTAAGTCTGGGATGGCATGGAACCATATACGTTTATATATAGGGCACAGTGTTTGCCAAAGGCATTTGCTAAGATTAGCGGCACAAAACCCTCAAAACAGCAGCATCCAATTCTCCAGTAGTAATTTGTATTGATGTACTGAACCAGAGATATTTTCTTTAGGGTGCACATGAGGGGTGGGGGCTCTAAACAGAAACTTTGTCCAAAATAGCTCCCTGTACCTATAAATAGTGCACTATTTGAGGGGACAGCCATTTGTAGGGGTGTCTGAAATTATAGTTGACATTATCGAGTGCACCGAAATAACAAGTGTACAACCGATGTACACTCCGCTACACCCACACTGTGAGGTGCGCTCGCACACTTCTGCCGCTTAGTATATGAATTCACTCACTCGTTTTCATTCACTCATTCAAGTCTACTAAATTAGCAAACTAACGTAGGGAATAGGGAATAAGGGTATAGGGGGCTATTTTGGACATAGCCATAGCCATATCACAGCTGTCAATCATGACGTGACGCCACAGTTTTTATAGCATTAAATAACAAACTAAAAACAAACTTATTTTAAAAACAAACACTTGAATTTACATCAGCATGATAAAAACTACAGCAAATGACAGAAACCAGCTTTGAAAAAAAGATAATTGGAGTGTAATTAAATTGTCTAGTTGGTCTCAAGTCCCATTGAATAACATGATGGGGGAGGCGGGGTTTATAACCTATACTAGGACCAGTCACTGGGGGGCAATCGAGACATTTTGGCTTCACTTTTTAGGGCTTGTGCGGCACGCTTGGTAACCTTAGTCACAACTATGGGCCTAGCATGCACAATACAGCATTTTTACAAATTTTCTGAATCTGTTTGAATGGGTATTTTAGCAGGACAAAAATGTCCCTTTAAATGTGACCCTGCCTGTGAAATCCAGGTTAAAGCCTCATAATCCAATTATACATTTAGGAGCATTGTTGACATGATCTTAGGCATAATTCATACTTCTGCGTCAGACCTTTGCTGTAGCTATGCAGTAGCTATCCCCTAGGCCAGGGGTGGGCAATTCTGGTCCTGGAGGGCCACAGTCCTGCAGAGTTTAGCTCCAACCCTAATCAAGCACACCTGAACTTCATTTGCAAGTGTTACTGAAAACTTTGATTAGATCTTTCAGGTGTGCTTGATTAGGGTTGGAGCTAAACTCTGCAGGACTGTGGCCCTCCAGGACCAGAATTGCCCACCCCTGCCCTAGGCAGTGCATAGCATGAAGCGCACTTCTCCAAAAATTGTATTCTTCAAAAATTCTACATTCCCTCAGATCAAGAAAAATCTGTTGCACATTTCCGCTTGTAACAGTAAAAACAAAAATGGACCAAGTTGAGGTGCGATATTTAACTCTTTCGCCGCCATTGACGAGATATCTCGTCAATCAAGAGAAAACGCTTCCCTGCCAATGACGAGTATTTCCGGCTTTCCGCAATACCACTATTATCCACCAGGTGGCGCCCTTCAGCAACTTTTTAAACCCAGAAGTATTGCCCTACGGCTGCATGTCTGTGTCTGTTTTAAAGATCGCTCTGAATGGGATCTCTATGAAAAGTCCGTCACAAAAATGGAATTATCTGTGTTTTTTGCTCAAAATGTGGTGTTTTTGCAGAAACCTACCCATATTTAAAAGCTAATTACAAAAGAACTCCTGAAGGTAGGATGAAACGTTTTTTTTTTTTGAAAGCAGAGGGTCTGTTCTTTCATTTGGTATATTGTATGTTTATATATTTAAAGAAGAACATTTTCTGGAAGGCATTAAACTTTTGTAAAAATCATGAAAGACGCTGGCTGGCAACTTTAAAAAAAAACGCTGGCGCCCTGTCCCAAATGACGCACTTCATGTGGACTTTGGGTCTCGTAAATTGCGCATGCTTGCTTAGTCTAGAAGTCCGTAGGTTATCCCATCTGTCATTTTTATGCTCCTAAGTGTGCTCATCAGCGCCCCCTTTGTATCCTTGATGCGATCCTCAGCGACGCCTGCACTGCAGCTGGCTTCACTCACTTTAACAACACAGAAGTCCTTGCAAAAAGAGCAATCAGACCAATCAGACGACGGAAGGGAGGAGTTCACACTGATGGGCAACTTCTCTTTCTATTTCCGGCGTGACCCTCGAGTCTGTCCCAAAATACGACTCCGGTGTGCCCTCTTGACCCTTCGCGTCAAGGGTCCCTAAGGTCTGCACTACATTATGTCATTAAAGTGTGGACTCTGAGGAAGTCCATAAGTCTGGAATGTGCCATTTGGGACAGGGCCAAATAACAAAACAAGCTGCTTCTTCATTGGCTCCTGCATTGATACTGTACCAGTAACATGCCTGTGGACATTGCCTACTAGTGGTCTGCATGTGTAATTGCAGGAGTATAAATGAAAACTGATGCACAGTCTATACGGTGTAGAGGCTTTGGCACCAAAAGTTAAATCAGCCTTTACTCAATCAATATTAAAGAAATCAATGTTATATTTTCACAGAATGTTCTTACCATAATGTAGGATGATTTTACAGTAAATCACAAAATAAAATGACTTTAGGTGGGTTTTCACAGGGACAAATCTGAGAAGCCATACAAGCACGTACACACATTTTAGCACATGGCACACAGACATACAGCATACAGTTCATTGCTTCCTCCTAACAGGCCCAGTGACTCATTTCCCAATCCAACAGAACTGGAAAATCGAGAAAGATGTATGCAGCAGTGTGTAGTAAAAACACCAGTAAAGGAGTGACAAATGAATGTCTGTCTCATCTACTGTGTGATTATAAATGTACGTGAATGTGTGTGTGTGTGTTTGTAGTATGTGGGTGGTATGGCTACACTGACTCACTATAGCACAAAAAGGAGGACAAGATCAGCCAAAGTGTGGATGACTAATGGAGAGAGAAGCTTAAAGCCTATTTGGAACGAAAGAAAAAATGCAATAGGCGAAGAGCTAGGCTTTGAAAAATACATGTACCCCAAACCCAACACTACCTGATCTACCTCAACTACTGCATTTCTCATAAGTGGTGATGTATTATTTAGGAGCACAGTTTCGGTCCCACACACAGGGGTCACCACATCAATGCAGAAAGCTGAAATAGCTAGCAGTCAACAAACATTCACATCTGCAAAAACCACAGTCGTTCATTAGAAAACACTCTACAGGTCACGGTGGTGGCATTAAAACCCTCTAAATAAGTCTAGCATTTCACCATTAAAAATGTATGTTGTGTCTGCGTCCATGTCTTTTTTTAGGATTGTTAAAGGGCCCCTAACCTAGGTGTTTTCAGCAATATAAAAATAGTATCTGGTATCCCCAGAATGTGTCTGTAAAGTTTCAGCTCAAAATACACCACATTCATTATACGATGTTGAACATGGCCATTTGTGGCTGCATTAAAAACGTGTCTCTTTAAATGCAAAGAAAGCTTCTGTTCCCCTCCCCGTATGCAAAGTAAGGGGTAGAGCGCTTACACATGTGCTTTGGACTACATCAAAATATGTGTATCTGGCAGAAGGTTGAACTACACGCTTATAAGGCGGAGTCTGTGGGCGGTCATGGCTGGGGCATCACATTGCTAGGGGATCCCCAACAGCCTGTTTTGTGTGCCTGATGCTGTTTTTACAGAAGGAAGAATAGATGGATTTGTATAATAACAGGAGGATTCTGCACACACACTGGTGACTCATTTTCTGCTAGAAAAAGTTTTTAGGCGCATTTTTTAGGTTAGGGGGGCTTTAAAGGGAAATGTAAACAGGAGTAGTGTCAGTAATACTACGCACTTGAGCACATGTGGGTGGGGCAGCCTATTGCTATCAAAGCCACGAAGACATCCTTTACTACCAAGGCGTTTCCTACTACTGACTCATTGTACAGTATTAAAAGGGTTTGGCTGTGTGTTTGTGAGAATTTTTAGCTCTAAATGAATTATTATTGTAGATTATTGAATGGCTTTTACCACAAACCTCAAAACTATGCGACACAAATCAAAAATTAGTAGATAACACACAAAAAGATAACAAACAAAAATATAAAGCCATTGATTTTGTCTTACAGTAATTGTTCCTGATACAATATGAACTACCAACATGAGAATAAGCATTTGTTTATTAGGATTTGACTTGGATATGAATGTTTTAGCATTCACTATGTGATCATGACCAAAGAAATAGTCAAAAAATTGCACCAGGGTGGTACCCTGTTAAGAGAGACATATTGGTACCAATGAGAGCTTATTAGCACCTCAGAGAGACATATTGCTACCAAAGAGCGCATATTAGTACCTCAGAGAGATATAGTGGTACCAAAGAGTGCATATTAGTACCTCAGAAGTACCGATTCATACCAAAGAGTGCATATTAGTACCTCAGAGGTACCTATTGCCACCAAAGAGTGCATATTAGTATTTCAGAGGTACCTATTGGTACCAAAGAGTGCATATTAGTACCTCAGAGAGACATATTGGTACCAATGAGAGCTTATAAGCACCTCAGAGACATATTGGTACCAAAGAGAGCTTATTAGCAACTCAGAGAGACATAATGGTACCAAAGAGCGCATTATAGTACCTCAGAGAGACATATTGGTACCAATGAGAGCTTATAAGCACCTCAGAGACATATTGGTACCAAAGAGAGCTTATTAGCAACTCAGAGAGACATATTGGTACCAAAGAGTGCATATTAGTACCAAGTACCTATTGCCACCAAAGAGTGCATATTAGTACCTCAGAGGTACCTATTGCATATTGGTACCAAAGAGTGCATATTAGTACCTTAGAGGTACATATTGGTACCAAAGAGTGCATATTAGTACCTCAGAGGTACCTGTTGCCACCAAAGAGTGCATATTAGTATTTCAGAGGTACCTATTGGTACCAAAGAGTGCATATTAGTACTTCAGAAGTACCTATTGCCACCAAAGATTGCATATTAGTACCTTTAGAGGTACCTATTGCATATTGGTACCAAAGAGTGCATATTAGTACCTCAGGGGTACCTATTGATACCAAAGAGTGCATATTAGTACCTCAGAGGTACCTATTGGTACCAAAGAGTGCATATTAGTAGTTCAGAGGTACCTATTAGTACCAAAGAGTGCATATTAGTATCTCAGAGAGACATATTTGTACCAAAGAGTGCATATTAGTACTTCAGAGGTACCTATTGGTACCAAAGAGTACATATTAGTATCTCAGATGTACCTATTAGTACCAAAGAGTCCATATTAGTACTTCAGAGGTACCTATTGCCACCAAAGAGTGCATATTAGTACCTCAGAGGTACCTATTGATACCAAAGAGTGCATATTAGTACCTCAGAGGTACCTATTGGTACCAAAGAGTGCATATTAGTATCTCAGATGTACCTATTGGTACCAAAGAGTGCATATTAGTATTTCAGAGGTACCTATTGCCACCAAAGAGTGCATATTAGTACCTCAGAGGTACCTATTGGTACCAAAGAGTGCATATTAGTAGTTCAGAGGTACCTATTGGTACCAAAGAGTGCATATTAGTATTTCAGAGGTACCTATTGCCACCAAAGAGTGCATATTAGTACCTCATGTGTACCTATTGGTACCAAAGAGTGCATATTAGTATTTCAGAGGTACCTATTGCCACCAAAGAGTGCATATTAGTACCTCAGAGGTACCTATTGATACCAAAGAGTGCATATTAGTACCTCAGAGGTACCTATTGGTACAAAGAGTGCATATTAGTACCTCAAATGTACCTATTGGTACCAAATATTCAAAACCTCATACTGTGTGATAACTTGCTTAGGTTTTCCCTATATACAGTACTTGATGCTTCATCAGGTTTAACTGGCCATATATTCATCGGACGCACGTGATACATGTCTGGATCCAAACTTTACTTCTGGTTTCGCTTTTTTAATGGTCTGACTAGTTGCTGATCTCTTGAACAAATGCCTCGTCGAAAATAACATATGTTTTGGTTTCCTAGGTAATCTATGTGTTGTTTTTGTGCTTGTCATATAAATAACTAAACTACGTTTAAAGTACTTTGTTGTGATTTATTATTAGCGGAGTTTACCGGAAGTTATGTGCGGACCGCGACAGCCGCTTGTTTATGTTGTTACTGCTGAAACCATCTATACGTTAGCATATTGACCTGCCAACAGCATACATTCTATGCATGTGATTATAATATCCAGAGGTCAATCTGACAGATAATGATTTACAGATTCTGCTGGCAGCGTTTACCCTTATCCTGATAACACTGTGTTCACTGTTTTGTTAATAGTTTGCTTTGAATTAACTACGTAGTTGGCAGTTGACTTTAGCATGAAGGGCAAGCAGGTGATAAACAGGTCGTGCAGTAGAGGGAGGCCAAAAAATAAGACAGGTACACATTAACTCCGGCCCTTCCTGGAATATACAGGCGACGGAGCTAATGGTGTCTCGCTGGAGTCTGTGCTGTCATAACAACTTTAGGAGCTACGCAAGCTCACACGAAATCATCCTTGCCTTATCCTTGCACATACAGTAGCACATGACGTGAGACGGTGTCTAATGTCACGGCGGGATATGCTCTGTGGGATTACAGCATGCATCAGATGGGAGGATGAATTAGGAGGGATAAACATCTGCCTGCTTGCTTATGAGATTAAAAGACGGTGATGTAGGGAAGCATTGGAAATATGAAGAAGGGGTCTGGCCGTATCATTTGGTGAACTTATTTACAGCAAAAAATCTTTTTTAATACATAAACATTGCAAAATGTCATAATATATAACATCAAATATATATTAACTCTATAGTCTTAAAATTAAAAAAGTTTGTGGTGTTAACAGTCATGATGGGATAAAAGTGATGTCAAACTGAAAATAAAATAGCGTAATAGCGTATGTGCATGCAACCAACCCTAACCCAGAAGTACACGTTAATTAATAATATAATATAATATTATATATAATACACTGTAACAAGTTCCCCTTAATATGTGTAACCGGAAATGTATTTCTGAAAATTGCCAAAGGTACTAACTAGAACAAATAGCATTTTTTATTCATGGCTGCTAGTTTAAATTCATCCGCACACCCAGCTGAGCGTTACAGATCAGAACCACAGGACAGCGGTGCATTCGGATAACTGCTATGCCTTATGGCACTGAAGGTTTGAGACATCAGGGCTTTCCCTCGCTGTGACCTGTGAGGATTGAGGTGTAAAAGCAAGGGAAGATAGTCCTGTCCTGTCCTGCCTTTGCTGAGCTGTGGATCATGGGACCGCTGAAGCGGGTATCCATTATTTAGCTCCTGGGGATGGCCAGCTTCACCTCTTAAAATTAAGAACTGAGGTCTGATGAGCACATCATGCTCTTCACTGACACACACACATACACATACAGGACTCTAGGGAGACAGGGACACAGAAACACACCCCCTCCTCATGGATCGCTGGATCTGAGCATCTAAACGTTGGTCACGTCTTTAGGTCTGCTCTTTATCATGTACATGATTTATGACACAAACAAGGGCGGAAAAATAATGCTTACACGTACACAAACAAAGATGTTGCAAGCGCACGGTCCTCCTATTCATTCTTGACCCGTGTTCTTACATTATTGTGGCATTTATGTGTCAGTGCTCAAGGGAATAATAGACCTTTGCTGTTAAACCAGATGTGCTATTTTTCAGTTAGCTAGCTGTTAACCTGTTTAACTAATAACTTGCTCAACATGATTTTCATAAAGATATCCCCAAACATGACTGCAAAAATAATGATTGAGTATTTTAATATAAAAAAATACAATAAAGTTTTAAGGTCATGATTGATAGTTAACTGTATAAAAAGTTGGTTCAACTTAAAAAAGTAAGCTAGCTGGTTGCTTTTTAATTTCGAATTAATTTAACCCAAAAATATTAGTTCACACAACAATTTTTACACAATTTTTAATGTTTTTAAGATGAATTAACTCAAAATTTAAGGCAGCCAGGTACAGTAACTTACTTTTTTAAGTTGAGCCAACAAATGTTTTTTTCAGTGTGACCTAAAACGAAAATAAATTGACGTAAAAGACATTTCACACTTAAGGGCTCATTGTAGTTGTGCGTAGGTCTTACCGCGTAGCTACGACGGCATAGGATATGCAACGTTTTTCTGTGTTGGCGTCCACGTTGATTTGCAAACACACATACAGATAGTTTTGATTGGCAGTATCCACACATGTAACCCACAGTAGCAGCTCAACTGCCAAAGAAGAAGCAGCTTGCCCAGTAAACCCACAAAACGGAGAAGCAGCAGTAGCTTGTTGTGTATGATTTGAGAAGACCAGCAGTGATGGAGGCAGTGGCATAGCAAGTAAGTCCCGGGCCCATATGCAAAATAAAATTGATGGGCCCCCATAAGCCAAATCCCCCCCAACCTTGCCCGTTGGCACTGTTAACTATGACGTCTGTTATAGGTCTGTTAACAACATATACTTTTAATAAGGTAGTCAAATATTTTACTTTACTTTTTTACTTTAAAGGGTAGATTTAAATAAAGAAAAACGAAATGTTTTGGGTAGTTTTTGACTCGTGACTAACTTCTCGGCCTTCTCTTTTCTCTTTAAGGCCCCACTTTTATGTTTATATTTGTCCATTAATGTTCATGTAGATAGCCGCTATTGTAACCTCTCACACTGTCTTTTCTTTTTTTTGCGTCATGTAAAAACATGATGGAGTATTTGTCTACGGCAGCCGCGGAGTGCCAAAAAAATAATAAACACAAACAAGAAATGGCGGAGAAATTAGACATTACGGAGAAATAAGAAATCACTACACATGATATGCATACAAAAATACATTTATTCGGCCACAAATAAAAATGAAATTGAAAAAAATTAATTAAAAGCTGGGGCGGGCCCCCTGTTGGCTCAGGCCCATTTGCATGTGCATACCCTGCATGCCCAGACGGTACACCACTGGATTGAGGTAAATAAACAGCGAGTTTATTGCAGTTAAATCACTCCTCAACTTGGCCCATCTTTGTTCTTACCGTCACAAACGGAAATACCTATGAAGAAATGCGACGCAGATATTTTTGACCTGACGGGAGGGGTTCTAGTGGACCAATCACAACGCTTCCGGTCTGCATAGAATGTACACGTTATTACAATTTTGGAGAGGTGCACGTACAGAGCTACAGACAGCTTATGTATAGCCTACGCACGACTATAAATTAAATAATTCTTATAATAGAACAAATAATATAAAACGGGCAGTTCTGGTTCTTCATTCTGATTGGTTAAACGCGTTCTAAGCAGTGATAAAATACCCTGGTAACCCCACGGTTCAGACCGCATTACATAAGTATCACTGTGCCAATGTTGCTGCGTACTGATTTATGAAAATGAACACCACAGTCTTTAATAATATTTTTAATTTGTCTACAATTGCACAATTAATGGCGATATCCAGATAAATGTCTATAAATATTGTTGAGTCATCTCGTCAATAAAGAGAAAACATTCCCTGAGGAGTTTCTAACTCAAATTCATACATCCGCTATTATCCACTAGATGGCGATTATACCCAACTTAAACAGTAGCCATGTTTCCATCCACATGTTTTTATCCGAATTAAGTGATATCGAATGAAAAATGCGTTATGGAAACAGTAAAATTCGATTGAATTTCATGAATATCGACTCAAAAGAAATACGTTCGATCTCATCGGATTTTATCTTGATCGATATATGGCTTATGCGATAAACGCTGATGGAAACGTTATTTATCGAATAAATAATGATTTGCGATTAAGGTCTAGGTCCTTTTATGGTTGCAACCCACACACAAAACAAGAAGAAAAAGTTTTAGGTCATTTCCGCTCTGGTGGCACAAATGGCGTGTGTCAACAAAGTCAGATGTAAGTGGACAAACGACGAGACGAGATTCATTTTAAATTTAATTTAGCAGAGAAAATAACGGCTATAGAGCTGAAGATCTTTGCCCGAACCCGGTCGGATTCGGGCTTCATTTCTAACATTTTACACGGGCTACTGTTGCACGGTAAATGAGCGGTCAAGTTCAATGCTGCTGAATGCCCTATCAGTAAGCGCAGGACCACGCTGAAGCCATTTACAGTGGATTTAATAATTTCCTCAACAAAAATGGCTAATCTTGGTGAGTAAAGGTTTTTTAATGTATAACTAAATATTACTTAGTCTTAAATACATAATTTAGACAGAGGATATAGACTAATGTTGGCATTAATGTAAAGAAAGTGCCGAAGCAAATACCACAGAACCTTTATCCTAATTTCGTTATTCCCAAATAACCATCTTATTCAGAATGTATTATCTTAATTTAATTCGTTAAGAAATAATTGTTTTTATTTGCATGTTGGCCTATAATGTATTGCATATGCCTATTTAGAACGAGATGTTACGATCTTACAGATGACTTTTTTTTTTTCTTTGTTTCAACTTTCAAGTGACGTGTAGCCCAGTTAGTCATTAATAAATGATGTTAAAACCTGTGTAAATTACTCATTCTTGATAAAAGCTGTTTGTGTGCGCAAATTTAAATAATGTATGGCTGTAAACGGGTTCGGGCTTTTAAAAAGCTGTCAATCTAAATATACTTTCGGGTTCGATTACAGCTCTATTTTAGATAGCAAAAATCTAAGAAATGCCATAATTTATCAGGAACTCGCGAAGGAAATGTCCAACAATGGTTATGACAAGACGTGGGACGTCCTCCGGAGTAAATGAGGCGCTCAAACAGCGATACGTGTTTCAAAAAAGAGAGTTATCTCGCAACAGTGCCGGAGGGAAAATAAAAGCAAATTCGACCTTGATGAGATGGATCCTCGGCCAAAGAACCCTCGTAGCTTTATTGGCTTATTAACAACTCTAAAGATATTTTTTCGTTCTCATTTACGTTAAGAATTGATCCGGACTATCATTTCATGTTAATGCCTCCGTTGTCGTTGGGCATTTACATGCATCTGCATCATCATAGCAATTTGATGTTAACGTAATTTTCTTATTATTATAGCTTGATATGTCGCTATCAGCTCAGCTGGCACATAAGCACTTATAACTTGTAAAATGCCGCAAATTTGTCTAGCAAAACTTTGTTCGCAAATGTTTGCTTGAATATTGTGCGATTCAGTGCGAAAATGAATGGAAACACCTTCAAATGTCTCAAATCAATTCGATATACCAATTTGATCGCAAACCAGCATGTGACGTCATTACGCACAGGTTTTTATTCGCTTTAAAGCCGTTGGATGGAAACACACTTTCACCAGCTTTATTCGCATAAGTTTTTTAACCGAACTTCAGATAATTCGATTGACCAGTGGATGGAAACTTAGCTACTGATGCATTCACTCAACACTGAAAACACTGTGTAGTACTGTTCATGGCTCTGAATCTGATCTCTTACAAAAGTTCTTCACAAAAATGAAATTATCTCCCCTTTAGCTGTAAATTTGAGAGGTGATAAGAGAACAAATGAAGGTAGGATGAAACGTTTTTTTTGTTGTTGTTGTTTGAAAGCGGATGGTCTGTTCTTTCATTTGATATTTTATGTTTATTTAAAGAAGATAATTTTTCTGGAAGGCATTAAACTAAATCTGGGTGGCAACTTAAAAAAAAAAAAAAAAAAACGCTGACAGGGAAAGAGTTAAGCATGCTTCCAAGCATATTTGATCATCACTTCAACAGTTGCACAACATAAATGTTAATGTATAAATTAGATGAATGTTGATTTATGAAAATAAACACCAGTGTCTTAAATCAAATTTTCATTGTGTCTTTGCTGCGTCTGTGTTGCTTGAGAACTGCGCTCTGTTTCAGTCACACTTGATTCTGAGGAACTACTTTGTTTGGCGGAAGAGTAATATTTGTACTAATATAATTACAACTTATTTGTGTTTTATTTTATGAAACCCTGCTATGCATATGAAATAACCGTTTTATAAAAGCAATAAGCTCCGCGAAGCAGTGGTGTTACAGTGCATTTTATAACAGCTAAGGGGGTTTTCCATTTCGCGTCGTGCCTAACATCGCTCCTTAGCTGTTATAAAATGCACTGGTAACTCACTGCTTCTTGGGGCTTATTGCTTTATTAACACTGTGTTATAAATTGCTTTAAAATGTTTTTAGAATTCAGAAATCAAATACGTAAACGCTTGCTTGTGATAGTTGGATTACCTCAAAAAACTACTTCAATTTGTAACACCTTAAATTAGTGAATGTGGAAAAAGCTTATTTTTTTAAATGTTACCAATCGAAGTAATTTACAGTATATGTTCCAGTCCAGAAGGTCAAATTATTATTTATTTATCTGTTAAGTAAAGAGACACCCAATTTCTCATCATGCTACCTCCAGGAACAGTTCTAGGAAATCAGCACAAATACATTTGTTGCCTAGCATATCAACATGGTCTGGAGTTTTTTATAAGATATTGAGGTATGTGACATCAAACAATTCTCAAGATTTTACAATCAATAGTAAAAGCAGGAGAACATATATCCAACAATCCTTCAACCTATAAAAATATGCAGCACAAAGTTTAGATCAGAACTATTGTCTGTTACATTAAAGGGAAAGTTTGCCCAAAATGCCAGTCATTTCCTCACACTTATGTTGTTCTAAACCTGTATGAGTTTCTTTATTCTGTTGAACAAACAAAGGCGATATTTGGATAAATATGCAGTTGACGTAACCATGGCCTTCCATAGTATTTGTTTTTCCTACTATGGACGTCAACCGTGTGCTTACCATCAAAATATCTTAACAGAGTAAAGGAACTCATACAAATTAGGGTAGTTATGACAGAATCTAGATTTTTGGGTAAACTATCCCTTTATTTTCAAATCTACAGGTGTTTCAGGATTTGATTTTCTTCATGGCTGCTTCGCATCACTCATCACATAAGCAGATGTGGAGTGGCCTGTCCCAAACAGCAGCAGATTGTGTTAAATGAAGCTTATGTTACATCCATACTGCTTTTACAGAACACAAAATAGTCATTGTTGCACAAAATTGACAACAGCTGTACCTTAAAAGCATATAGTGTGTTTCTTACTGCATACTACACTTAACACCTACCTACTGTTCTACACTCTCAGAAGAAAAGGTACAAGAAGGTACAAATGTTGTTACCTTTTTTTAAAAAGTACACTTTTGTACCTAAAAGGTGCATATTGGTACCTAAATGCCTGGATTAGGTAAATGCTAGTAACTCAAAGGTGCGCATCTATACCAAAATGGTAGGGAGTGCAGTTGGATGTAAAATATACTCACCTAAAGGATTATTAGGAACACCATACTAATAGTGTTTGACCCCCTTTCGCCTTCAGAACTGCCTTAATTCTCTGTGCCATTGATTCAACAAGGTGCTGAAAGCATTATTTAGAAATGTTGGCCCATATTGACAGAATAGCATCTTGCAGTTGATGGAGATTTGTGGGATGCACATCCAGGGTACAAAGCTCCCATTACACCACATCCCAAAGATGCTCTATTGGGTTGAGATCTGGTAACTGTCGGGGCCATTTTAGTACAGTGAACTCATTGTCATGTTCAAGAAACTAATTTGAAATGATTAGAGTTTTGTGACATGGTGCATTATCCTGCTGGAAATAGCCATCAAATGATGGGTACATGGTCATAAAGGGATGGACATGGTCAGAAACAATGCTCAGGTAGGCTGTGGCATTTAAACGATGCCCAATTGGCACTAAGGGGCCTAAATTGTGCCAAAAAAACATCCCCCACATCATTACACCACCACCAGCAGCCTGCACAGTGGTAACAAGGCATGATGGATCCATGTTCTCATTCTGTTTACGCCAAATTCTGACTCTACCATCTGATTGTTTCACAGAAATCGAGACTCGTCAGACCAGGCAACGTTTTTCTTCAACTGTCCAATTTGGGTGAGCTCGTGCAAATTGTAGCCTCTTTTTCCTATTTGTAGTGGAAATGAGTGGTACCTGGTGGGGTCTTCTGGTGTTGTAGCCCGTCCGCATCAAGGTTGTGCGTGTTGTGGCTTCACAAATGCTTTGCTGCATACCTCGGTTGTAACGAGTGGTTATTTCAGTTAAAGTTGCTCTTCTATCAGCTTGATTCAGTCGGGCCCATTCTCCTCTGACCTCTAGCATCAACAAGACATTTTCGCCCACAGGACTGCCGCATACCGGATGTTTTTCCCTTTTCACACCATTCTTTGTAAATCCTAGAAATGGTTGTGTGTGAAAATCCCAGTAACAGAGCAGACTGTGGAATACTCAGACCTGCCCGTCTGGCACCAACAACCATGCCACGCTCAAAATTGCTTAAATCACCTTTCTTTCCCATTCTGACATTCAGTTTGGAGTTTAGGAGATATTGACTAGGACCACATCCCTTAATACATTGAAGCAACTGCCATGTGATTGGTTGATTAGATCATTGCATTAATGAGAAATTGAACAGGTATTCCTAATAATCCTTTAGCTGATTGTATACTGTACACTTGAAAGAAAATGTTGTGTTGTTTTAACCAATGTTTGGATCAAATATGGACAAACTCAACTGTTGGGTTATAAATAAAGTTGAGTTTGTTCATATTTGTCCCCAATTTTAGTGTATGCAAATGGCCACATGTTCACACTGCACTAATGTACAGGTTTTTACTAATATGTGTATTTTGACAGCTAAAATAATACAACCAGCAAGGGCATGTTAAAAAAGTAAATACAAAGATATCAACTTTTGTCACACCCAGCATTATCTCAAAAGAATTCGTACACATTTAAAAATGAGGGAGCTAATTCGTATGAATTCGTACGAAATTAACTGCGCAAAAACATATGATTATCAAAAAAAAAAAAAAAAACCAATAATGACACCCCACCCCTAACCCCAACATCACAGGGGTCAAGGCAAATCGTACGAAAGTGGTCATACGAATTATGAATTCGCAACCTCATAAAAATACATACAAATTGCCATTAGATAACGTTGTTGTTATACATCAAATCTAACACATTGCATTGTGGGATAGGCCTACAGTACACGTGCAGTATACACGCAGCCTACTTTTGGCAAATGTAGTTCATCATCCAGGTATTCCACGCACCCAAAGGATTTGCATACTGAAATATAGGACAGTAGTAGTTGAAGTAAAAATAGTAACGTAGTACGGTAGTATATGACGCGTGGCAATTCATAGTCACACAGCCAAAGTAAGGTTTATTAAAAGAGTCTCCATAGGGATCTGTGTGACATCCCAGACAAAAAAGGTGTAAAGACATTTGAACGAAAGCTTTGCGTTACTGACAAATCCAACATTTCATCATCTTTACTTCAGTGCATCAATGATTCACTGGGTAGGATAGAGTTGAGGATGGGAAAATCTCATCTAGGAATTGGTCAGATACGACTGCCGTCATTAATGATGTAATCAAATTAGGTTTTAAACTCTTACATGATGATTTGTGAGGGACGGGGTGGGCAGAGCAGGTCTGGTTGACTGCATGCATCGGCAACAAGAATAAAAAGCAGTTTCTTTCCGAATCATAATCTGTGGAAAACCCCAGCAGGGATTCGGGGAACAGGGGTCACTGCTGTGGGCACCCTGTGTCTCAGTATATATGAAAACCATTCAGAGCGTCACTCACACTGACCCGTCCCTCAAGCCTCGGTTTCTATATTGACAGCAATAACAATAAACCAAACCCGAGTGTTGCTTCATACTGATAAAATGACTTTTTAGTGTTCCTAGAAAGGGAATAATTTAAGAGTCTGCTCACGGATATCAACTCAGATTTTTCATTTCTCTGTCTCTTCTTTATTCCTTTAATATCAGAAAATGACCGGTTCATTTAAATCTCCATTTGCCACAGGCAGAATGTGGAGGACATCCTAACCTTCACATATGATGCGCTGCCTCAGCAAGCGTGTGGAGCATTTCATTACTGCCACTATGGAAAAGCATTATCAGCTTGTTGTGATTTGCAGGGAGATTAATACGGATGAGACAAATAATGGGAGGATATTTATTTGCTTGGTGCAATGGCAGACAGTATATTTTGAAACTCCCCCTGGTGGTCACATATAAACATGGCTCCAGAAAGCAATACTAACCCATCATTCACGTGATAAAGGATGAAAATGTCACTTTGGGCAATTCCACCTATAAGGCCTTAAGGCCATGCGGTTATGGGACATTTTATTATACTTTATTAGTATAGGATTGATATCTTCAGCCTGGTCAAATGTCAGCTTTCCTTAATATTCTCGAAATTCAGGACCTAAACCTGGGTTTAGTTAAATGTTCAACACAGGTTTGGCCTGTATTTTTATTTCCACTTGACTATTGCAGATTATTTACAGTAAAAACAAACCTGCTGTTTACATGTAAACTTACAGTGGGGCAAAACAATAACTCATGTGCTCACATGACGTTTTTTCATTTCACAAATGCCAGTAAATGCCTGGATTAGGCTCAGAAATCCCTTCATCCGCACACACTTGCAAGTTAAAACAGGTGTTTCCGGCTTGACAAGCCAGCCAGAGGTCCTCCATTGCGTATGCCCAAAGATGTCTGAAAGAGCTTCATAAACCTCCTTTTGGGTTATCGCATATTTCTCCACCGGAAGCCTTAATCTCTCTGGGCTTCATTGAGCTCTGCCCTGCGACCAATGACGTTTTTATCACATACCCGGACTGTCAGCGCTATTGTGCAGTTGACCTTGAGCTCCAAAGCAACATCGTCTGTCAGACGGACAGCTGGTACAGTGAGTGTGAATAAGAGAAAGCCACCTTAATGACATGGATATGAGTTCCAGGACTACAGACGAGTTAATGCTTTAACAAATTTACAAAATGAGGAAGCCGCTCTTGGAATGAAGATAAATGGCTGCCAGCAAGCTACACTATTACTTTTCTTAGGAATTTAAACTTAGGCACGTAGCTCATCCCACCCTGCTACGCATACTGAAACTTGATAAGTGGAAAAATTATTACATTGAAGGAGGGACCCAAGCCATATGTAGGGACCAGAATGACCTCTGGTGGAGGCCTCTTTTGACCTGGGGCCCCTCAAAAAAACATCCTAACAGCTGCATGGCAACACACACACAATACAAAGCAATCCCATGAGATTTCCATGAACAAACACCACTTAGGTTTCCTAAAAAGAAATCCAAAATAAAATTGGTTTGTTTCTCAATAATGCTACAGACAGTACTGTCTTGGCAAACAGGTTTAAAAATCCTTTCATGAGAACTGTTTAATAAAACCTGTTTGTACTGGAGTTCCCATAGTTAAATGTTTAGATTCTGTTCTCTGTTAATCTCCTCTAAACATTCCCAAAGTTCTTCCAAGCAAGTTCTCAAAACACCTTCATGCTTGTATCTAAACAAAACACACTGTCGACTGACAACAGTTGAAACTTAACATGATGCTCCTATACTGTATGGGTGATTCTCACGAAACCATTGAAACGACACGGTACTAATGATTTTAGCTTTTAAATGTGTAATATAGTAACATTAAAAAGCATCAGAATTAACACAATACTGTGTTCTACCTTGCACAATGTGTGATTTCAACATAAGAATTTAAAGAATTGTAAATTTTATCTAATTTTCTGCTGAAATTCTCATTACCGCAATGTGTCCGGCTGTGTTTGAACATGCGTTATGTTGTAATTTAATCAAATTAACACAAAAATATTAAGAAAAAAAATAAATGGATGTTTTGCTAGACTACGGTACTTTAGATGACAGAAAAAAATATTTACTGAATATTCACGTATAATAATAATGAAGAAAAATTAGGAAAATGATGTGTCCATTCCTGATGTTCTCATCCTCCGCAACACTTTTTGAGAACAGTTTAAGCACACATACAGAATTTTAATAAAGTTTGATTTTGAGTGACCAAGCACATGGACCAGTTACTTTAAGATGGCTACCAGGTAAGATCATTTTTTTACAGTTAATTTGAAATATTGTCTTGTCAGAATACTTACACGACATTTTGATTATCATTACCGCAACAGATGCTTATTAAATGTTAATTTAAATTATAGAAGCATAATACTTTGATTTTAAATGCATGTGCAGAATCTCCAAATTATGTTCTTTCAGGTTTGTCATGTCGTTTTTAAAATATGTCAGTGTTGATGTTTTCTGACTGTTGCGGTAATGAGATTTTTTAGGACTAATTTTTTTAATTATGTTAAAAAAAGTGTTAAATGATAAAAGTTTTTAAATTAATGTTCCCATTTACTCCAGACTTTGTTTTTCAATGTCTGGTGGGGAAAAAAAGTAAATTTAAGCAATTTTTACATTTTCATTCTTTACATTTTTAAAACCAAGTTTTCGTGAGAATCACCCGTATGTTTGTTCTCATGCAAGACTAAAATCCTATCTTCTTCAATGGGAAAGGACAAATATGCCTAGAGTTGTAAATAGACATGTAAAACATTAATAAAGTCACTTAAAATGCATTCTTGGCACATTTAAAATAATATTGCACTTTGATTGCAAACAGAAAATAAATAAATATGCTGCCCTCAAAAAACCCTGCTTTGGTGTACACATGGCCTAAGGGGACCAGAGGAAAGGTTATAAGGAGGTGATGGATTTAGGCAACAACAAACAATTTGAGAAATCATGCTCAAGTTGCCAGTTGAATACATGAAGACGGCATTCCCTTACCTCTTTCCTAAATACTTGATCTGCCCGCCTTTGGGAAGGTGAACGGCAGGGCTATTTTCCTCACACTTGTTTGCCAAGACTGTCTCTATTCAAAGACTGATGAGCGCTGGAGTTCACGCTGCCAGCAATAACAGCCATCAGCCAGCACTGAGAGAAGAAACAGATAGCATGCGAACTGAATCTTACAAAGATTATGAGCAGTCCTCATTAATGCACCATTTAAATACCTCTCTGAATGAATCTTTATGCTCATCGTGAGAACTGGAATGTCTTTCTTGCAAATGTGCACTTGTTAAAATAAATGGTTGAAAAATGGTCCCTAGCCGTCACTGGGACAGTACTCTTTTAAAAAGTAAAAAGAATTCATATTAGCACCTCAAAGATACCAAATATGCCCATGAGACCAAAAATACATTTCTCTGGCCGAAAGTATATTTTAAATATATATGCTAATTACATTTAGTAGAAAGGAATGCTCAGATAAATATATTTAATTTAATTCAGTTATATATTGAATATTTTTTATCCTTCATTTAGCAGCATATATTTCAAAATGTATTTCAAGGGCAAGCAAATGCATTTCTAATGTTATATCACACACTTGCAGAGAAAAGGGTATATGGATGTACAAAAGTTTGGGGGGGATACATATAAGAGGGCCCTATTGGTACCTCAAAGGTACATAAAGTAAATAAGTATTTGACACATCAGCATTTTTATCAGTATGGGGACTTCTAAGGGGCTAATCACACCAAATGCGCTTTAAACGCTTGTAAACGCAAGGCGCGACACACTGCCTTTTTTTAAAAAAGAGCAGTGCGACGCGGGTTTTATATTGCTAAGCAACAACCGATGTCTTGTCAACAAATATTGAAGCGTGGGCGCGCTTTTGCTGTTAACTGTCATATTAGCAGAAACTTTAAAAAGAGGGCGCTTGCTCCGACCTTGTTTGAGGGTGAGAGGTGCACAAACAGAACAAGAGTCCGGTTCCCTCACCACAATGTAAGGCCCACCTTTCCCCTCATTCGGTTGGACAATGAAAAGACGCAAATGACGTTGGCCGCTTCTCCGCTCTCAACGCTCCTTCAAATGGGCTGGCGACAAAAAACGCAAGACGTTCGGCGTGCATAACTGCACACAAACGCTCCCTGCTCATAGAATATCATTCAAAAAATGCAACTGCGATAAACGCATTTGGTGTGATCAGCCCCTTAGTGGGCTATTGACACAAAATTCCCACCAGATGTAGCCATCAAGCCAAATATTGAATTCAAAGAAATCAAAACATTTAAGTATACAAATTGAGTCATAATAAATGAAGTGAGATGACACACGGAATAAGTATTGAACACATGAAGAGAACAAGGTGCAAAATGGCATAGAAAGCCAGGAGATCACCTGAAATCTTTAAGTATTGAAAGAGAAACCCTGCCTCCTATCAGAACTATTTGATATCAGCTGCTTTAGTCCTAATTCATGGCCTACAAAGGCTTCTCATTGCCCTTCTTTGGCAAAATATATATTAAATATGCCGTACTTTCCGGACTATAAGACACACCGGAGTATAAGCCACATCATTCAAAAATGTGTCAGTAAGACGAAATTACATAAGTCACAGTGGACTATACATTGTGTTTATTTAGAAAATTATTTCACAAAATCCAAGCCGAAGAACAGACATTTAATCTGGAAAGACGAGTTATTCAACTAAACAATAGCAGACAGCACAGCAAGCTGAATAGATGTCTGTACGTTAAAGTAATATTATCAGTTATTTAAACGATAAACCATAGCAGCAGGACTTACCTGAATAGGCTAAATTAACCGAACAAGCCAACTAGCGTGAAGTTCACATACTCGTCATTCCACATTACTGAATCCATTGAATTACATAAATACAAAAGCAGCATATGGCAAAGTCTCGCAGCTGTAGACGGTAATGTTGTCTCTTGCCTCATAAATGTCAAAATTAATTCATACTGACTTACAAGGCGCACCTGACTAAAGACACAGCACAAGTTATGGAAAAAAACGTGGCTTATAGACCGAAAAATACGTATGCTAAATACTATTTTTTTATTTTTTTATTTTAAATTTAATGAAGTTAAAAATATTTTTTTTCTAAAAGTTTTTCTTTCAATGCAACATGACTATAATTCCTTAAATTTAAATATATGAAGGGCTAAATATATTTTTAATGCTTTAAAATGTATTTAGTTTTGAAATATATTTTAAAATCTACAAAAAATGGCTAAAAATATCTGCGGAAAAAATATGTTTGTTAATATATTCCAGCATTTTTTTTTAATATTTTGAAATATATTTAAAATATATATTTTTTGGGTATACATATCTCAAATGTATACATATATTAGGGTACTGCCGCCCCAGTGACAGCTTGGGACCATTTTTTTGACAGTGTAAGTACCTAAGTGTAAGGCCAAACTAAATCAATAGAAAAGGACTTAAAAGGTTCTTTTAAAAACAAAGGAAAGGTATCTGTATAACATGACAACAAGAACATTGGACATAATAGTGTGGGAATGAAGTGTGAAAGGTCAACAAATATAACCAGCGGATGGGTCATTTCATTCCTATCGCCATTAAGGTCTCTATTTGTTGCTAGAGCTTTCTTTATGGCTATAATCTGCCTTACGTGTTATCAAAAGATAGGATAGTGTCTCTATATCCAAACTGCATTATCATGCAGCGCAGATAGTGCCTGGGAAGCTGAGTGGCTCCTTCAATCAATGCTATTGGCTGCTAAGATATGCTGAGCCTTGCCAAGTGTTCGCAAAGCAATGCTTCAGAGTCCAAAAATATGACATTTTTAAGATGAATGCAACCTTGTACGAGATCTAACAATTACTCTATATTGCGTACACGTTTTTTTCCACGGTCTCTGCGATCCAATGAGATAAAACCTGACGTAAAACAACACAATGTAAATACAGAGCGGTCCAAAGATTGAATGTGTGGAAAATCGGAATAATGCTGAAACTTATCACATCTACAAAGGTTAGCTTTCATGTTAAATGTAACTTTTGTGCTCCGCTGTATACAAGCAAGTCTCGGGCTTCAGTACAGGGTGTCCAGCCGTAGCCTATCGCATTTGAACTTTACATGGCCAGGCCGTAAGTTGAGCACCAAGTGGGACCTATAAAGCACCTTATCGAATTTCTAACCAGTGCATACACTACGAACTAGAGCACTTACAAACATGACCCCTAAACATGACGCACACGCAAACGTGTCCCCGTTCACAACACCACCCATACGGCTCAAAGTTCTCGCCCCTCCCGTTCACGTCTGACATCATTGACATTCTGGTCCAGCACTGTTTACAACCGCTTGAAAGAGAAGAGCGACGGGAGGCGGAGAGATCTGAGACAAACAACAACATATAGAGCATGAATGAGTGGATAGCCAGTTTCCGTATGTTTCAAGGCTACACATGCTTGCTGCAAAATGATGGGCCTAGTGGCCAAAATCACCTGGATTGCTCCTCCATGCACTTAATGTAATAGCAATAGCATACAAAAACACTAGCATGGTGCTACTTTTCACAGGGTGAGACTTAAGAAGGTCAGTGTGCTCTGATATCCCGACTAAACGTTATGCCATTACATTGAGAAAGACCAAGCCCACAGTTACGCTATGGAGATCGATCACCTTGGATAGAAGTTTCCATGCACGGAATTCTCACTGATCCCACCGCTATGATTTATTAACCCTGTTCTCGCTCTCATGTCCTGGATGGTCTCCACCACTACTTGGTCGTATACTGAAAGGCAAGAAGGATTTAGGGACACAAAAGTTCAACGCTCCCGCGTTTGTGTAGGTCAGTGTGTAAACAATCATGTCATGTAAACAGAAAGTTGTACAATCAATCGAATGATCTTATGCCAGTATCCACGTATTTATGCTTGCGGACGTGTGATCATTTAACGACATACATGTTTATAATTCTTCAACTCCATGTAAAAATGCCAAGACTTCATATAAATTCTTCTCTATATATATCCATCCTTTTGATGTCTGACTGTCTGGGCATGAAACCTTTAGCCACAAACCTCTGAACTTAAGCTAAAGAGTTCAGTCATATAAACGGCTGCGTGATCTGTCAAGGTTACATTTTGTCAGACACCCCCAAATATGCAGAGGTCAGTGAAGAAGGCAGCGGTGTCTCCGTGGCAGAAAAAAGCAGCTCATGTGCATCCTCGCCACGTGAGATTTGATGTCTTAAGCTTGCTATAATGAGTCCTGCTTTCTCACGAGATCTTAAGTTAAGGTTATGATAAAGTTATGGCGGTGCTACAGATCACCTGACAGCTCCAAAACAATCATGGCACCAGTGCAATACAATTACTAAATACAGGCCTGGTGTTAAGCTGGACAAGGCCACGTGGCTATTTTTGCACCGCGGTCCTTGACAGATCCTGAGATCTGCTATGCTGCGCACAAGCTCCTTGGCAGCAAGAGGGTTCCTGGTTGTACCCATTCAAACATCTTCACGGCTGGTGACCTTTAGAGCCTTCTCAAATGAATGAGACGCAAGAGTATTTTTGTCTTATTTTCCAGTAAACATTCTTCAAACAGAAGTTTTCTTGGGAAAAAATTAAGGTTTGTTTTTAGAGAGTACATTTTGACATGGATATTAGATGTTTTAAAGTCCCGTGTGGTGTTTAATATGCTTTAAAGGGGACATTTCACAAGACTTTTTTTAAGATGTCAATTAAATCTTTGGTGTCTCCAGTACATATGTGAAATTGTAGCTCAAAATATCTTATAGATATTTTATTATAACTTGTTCAAATTGACACTTTGTAGGTGTGAGCAAAATGTGCCATTTTTGGGTGTGTCCTTTAAAATGCAAATGAGTTGATCTCTGCACTAAATGGCAGTGCAGTGGTTGCATAGTGCAGATTAAGGGGCGGTATTATCCCCTTCTGACATCACAAGGGGACCCAAATTTCTATGACCTATTTTTTCACATGCTTGCAGAGAATGGTTTACCAAAACTAAGTTACTGGGTTGATCTTTTTCACATTTTCTAGGTTGATAGAGGCACGGTGGACCCAATTATAGCTCTTAAACATTGTAAGACAAAGCATGTGCAAATTCATCATTCAACACCATTTCTGAGTATTTTCTCTGTCTTAGAATGGCGGTTTGAAATTGCCTCGTTTCCTACGTAAAAAACATGCAACCAAACACATCAACAGAGTTAAACAAGTGGATTAGGGTTCTGGCTAGAGGGGATATGGCTATGGTCAAATCTCATAAAATGTTGGGTTTGGGGTAGGATTAGGATGAAAACCACCACCATTGTCGCTACACAAGATGCGTGAAATTATGAAAACATTGCTCATCTGGCTGTAGCTGTATCCCTTCTAGCTACAACTGTGGTGAGACTGAGCCGTAGATATATGGATGCATAGACTCTGCGCTGAAACTATTGCAGCACTGCAGCTTTTCCTTTACTACTTTGACGCGACTCACAGAGCACATGCTGCTCACCTGTGCAGCATGAATGCTCAAACCTGCTAACATCAGCGTAGGTAAAAATTTGTGCTGAAAACGCACAACTTACTTACACATTGTAAAATAGCAACTATGTGTCTGGAGCTGCCTAAAGGCCGCAGTATACTTTTTTCCGCGACCGGCTCGCGCGCACACGCATCAGCGCAGCTTTCAAAGTATACTCGCGTCTACGTGTTTAACAGGTTTGCAAAACACATGATTTCTTAATCAAATTATTACTCTACCAGGCTGTCAGGGAAGCAATGATTTGGCGACATTTACAGTACATTAAAACATTTACGATAGGTGAAGAAAAGTAGCCGATCCACCATTGCAAACACAGTTCAGAACAAACAACAAGAAAACAAAGAACAGGAATCAAACATTATGGTGCTGAACATGCTCCACAGCCTCTTCTTCTTGAAAGAAGAAAAAATTAAAGAAGAAAAACGATAGTGTGTGTGCAAATGCTGTCTATTTCCTTTGTATAATTCTTTGTAGTGGAGTGTCCTGTCTCAATATTTTCACGCGCATGCACTGTTGTACGCGGACTGTATGCACACCATCCACGGGGTCTCAAAATTTTGCCGTACGCGGACGTCCCTAGTATACCTTCGGCATAATGCGGCATCTATGGTTTGAGCCGATTTTGAAGCATGAATAATTATCATCACAGAAAAAACGTTCACATATCCTATTAGGATGATTCTCACGAAACCATTGAAACACCACGGCACTAATGATTTTAGCTTTAAAATGTGTAATATAGTAACATTAAAAAGCATCAGAATTAACACAATACTGTGTTCTACCTTGCACAATGTGTGATTTCAACATAAGAATTTTTAATTGTAAATTTTATCTCATTTTCTGCTTAAATTCTCATTACCGCAATGTGTCCGGTTGTGTTTGAACATGCGTTATGTTGTAATTTTATCAAATTAACACAAAAATATTAAGAAAAAAAATAAATGGATGTTTTGCTAGACTACTTTAGATGACAGAAAAAATATTTATTGAATATTCATGAATATTAATAATAAAGAAAAATTAGGAAAATGATGTGTCCATGCCTGATGTTCTCATCCTCCGCAACACTTTTTGAGAACAGTTTAAGCACACATACAGAATTTTAATAAAGTTTGATTTTGAGTGACCAAGCACATGGACCAGTTACTTCAAGATGGCTACCAGGTAAGATCATTTTTTACAGTTAATTTGAAATATTGTCTTGTCAGAATGCTTACACGACATTTTGATTCTCATTACCGCAACAGATGCTTATTAAATGTTAATTTAATTAATAGAAGCATAATACTTTGATTTTAAATGCATGTGCAGAATCTCCAAATTATGTTCTTTCAGGTTTGTCATGTCATTTTGAAAATATGTGTTGATGTTTTCTGACTGTTGCGGTAATGAGATTTTTTAGGACTAATTTTTTAAATTATGTTACAAAAAGTGTTAAATGAGAAGTAAAAGTTTTTAAATTAATTTTCCCATTTACTCCAGACTTTGTTTTTCAATGTCTGGTGGGAAAAAAGTAAATTTAAGCAATTTTTACATTTTCATGCTTGACATTTTTAAAACCAAGTTTTCGTGAGAATCACCCATTAAGAGGAATTATAAGGAATAAAATTATCGACTACAGGGGGACTTTAAAGCAAAACAAGACAAAATTACTGGTTAACTTAAATATATAGTAAGGCCTAGCCCACACCTACATGGGTATTTTATAAACAGTTTTCCCTCATTGGTTAAAAAATTATTAATAATGTGTATCAGTTAAATGTATCTTGTTTTACATTAAACATCTAATATGTGTGTATATCTAACAATACAAAAATACTGATTAACTCACATACTAGCAAATCAGGCAATAATATGCAATAAATTACAATTATGCTTCTCTGACCCTGACTAACACCACTAAAAAAACTAGATAGTGGAAATAAGGTTTATTGCAGACATAAAAGCCTTGTGCACTCCATTCATTCTCCCTATCTCTCTTTCTCTTTCTGTGTGTGTGCGTGTGTAAGACGTCACCTCCCATAGGATGCTGAGGACTGGCAGCTGCACTACCCATCCTCTCCTACAGGGGAGTCGTTGAGGGATCCTGCCGACAAGGAGCTATTTTTAGACCACTGAATAGAAATATTTATTTATAGAACTTGGAGTTGTGTCGCATAGAGGAAGCAGTAGCTGTAGGGGTTCATTGCATCAAAGCTCTGCTGACAACCAGCACTTAACGGAGGGAGGAGCGATTGATGGGCAGCGCTCACGCACGGCGGACCGCAGCATCACTGCCGTGCCTGCAGCATGAGGAGGAACAGCCATCATCAGATTCAGCCCTGCCGTGACATTTGCATGATCTCGAGAGGAATAGCTGCATTAAAAGCAGCATTATGCATTATCCCCAACTAAGCTAAAAGTCTCAGGCACGTCCTGATCTGCTGCATATAAATGGAGCGCTGAGGTCAGGTGTAAGATTTTCAACAAAAAGCTTCTGCACATTTTTGACACTGTGACTCAAAACAGCAAAGACGAAAAGAATTTCAGCAGGTCTGGAGGTTTAATTCAAGCATGAACCAACAATTTAGGAGTTAGTGTATAAATAAATAAAATAAATAAGTGATATATACAGAAGATGACACATGCAAGGGGAGTATCACTAGGAGAACAGCAGGCAACTGAGGTGAACTGTTTCCCATTGGATTCCTGTTAAGGCGATTGTAAGGATCAGATGAATAATATATGACTGTTTGGAAGGATTAGCACAACACTGAATAAGGTAACGCTGGAAAAGATACTCTGGTGCCTCTAGTGGACAGAAGATGATACTGCAGTTAGACTTCACAATAACACATACTGCAGTAACCACATATGCAAGCACGAATCTGTATATTTAGGTCAAGTTCTTCATTAAAGAGGTTATGAGGTCACCAACACGAGAACAAAGCAGTAACCAAAAGTGTATCTGCATGTAGGCAATAAATAACAGCAGTTCAACATGATTACATTGCCAATATACAGCAACCCCAAAAAGCATGTCCACTTACGCCACAATTAAAACTGTCATCATGTACCAGTATAAATTTGTTTGTTTTGATAAACACAAAGAAAGATATTTGTAATGAAGCAGGAAAGAGAAACACCATTAACTTCCATAGAAGGATTAATACTACTATGGAAGTCAATGGTGCTCCAAAACGGTTACAAACATTGCTCAAAATATCTGCATGTTTGTAACAAAATGAGGGTGAGTAAATGAAATTTTCATTTTTGGGTGAACTATCTCTTTAATAACATCATTTAAAGGTGCAGTGTGTAATTTTTAGAAGGATCTCTTGACAGAAATGCAAAATAATATACAAAACTATATTATCAGGGGTGTATAAAGGCCTATTTATATTATGTTTTTATTACCTCGTTTTTATCTACATACACAGAGGGTCCCCTTACGTGAAAGTCGCCATTTTGTGCCGCCATGTTTCTACAGAAGCCATTAACGGACAAACGTCTTTTACTAAGTTGTCTCCGACGATGACATGTTTTTTCCGGTGGCGGCTATCGTAGCTTCTCTATGCGTTTCAAAAGATGAGCAGTGGACTGAGCCGTTGGTTGCAATTTGCAACCGTATTACTAGATGCCGCTAACATTTACACACTGCACCTTTAATATTAATGACATTAAAAAATGTGCAAATTAATAGGCAAAGTTTGCTTCATTTGTATGTTAATATGTGTTCCTGCATAGCTCGGTGGTAGAGCATTGTGTTAGCAGAGCACAGGTCATGGGTTTGAACCCAGGATGACATGGGTCTGTAACGGTGCGTTCACACCAGACACAAAAGAGGCGGCAAGCGCCAGTGATTTACATGTTAATTCAATGCAAAGATGCGAATAGGCATCCTGCGGGAAATGCACGAGTTGAAAAATCTGAACTTTGGTGGATTGCCGGGTTAACCAATCAGGAGCTTGCTCTATCAGTGACGTGATTACAGGAAGCGAGTGGAGGCGGAGCTCCTGAAAGAGCTGGTGAAACTGACCAAGCTGGGTGTGCCTCAGTATCAGATGGACCCAGACACGGCGCCGAACAAGTCTACGCCATTTTCCAGCTTTCCAAATCAAATAAACAGCAACTGCCCTCTCAACAACATCCATGTCCGCCATTTTGCAATGCGACTGGAGTCGCCCGGCCGCAGTCGCAGAAGCCCCTCCCATGATGCGAATTTCAGCGTGAATGTCTCGCATTACTAGAATTTCATGTGCGAATGAAGCGAGTAACTCAAAATGTTCAAGCGTCCAACTACGCGCGAAAACCGCGTTTTTGCCGCCTTTTCCGCATCTGGTGTGAACGCCCAGCAAGTCACTTTGGATAATAGTGTCTGCCAAATGCATTAATGTAATATGTTAAAAAGTAAATCTACTGTTTTATATTTAAAACCCTTTTGTAATATACATTGCTTGCTTTCTTAAAACTAAATTGGTTTAATAGTTTGTTACATAATGCAGTGACATTCATACAGTCGTACTGTTTGGGGCCACTTTATAATTAGGGCTGCACGATTCGGAGAAAAAATCTAATTGTGATTTTTCTGATCAAAATTGCGATTCGCGATTTAAAGTGCGATTCATTAGTATATAATAAAAGAGGTACATCCAGGTTTGTTGTGGTGGTTTTAATAGCACCAAAGAAAGATGCTGTGCTACTGTTTATTTAAAACCTCTTAAACATTGTACCAGGTTGTCTGCAGGACTTTGCTATTCTGCAGACAAACTTTTTTTTAAATCTAAGAACATTAAAAAAAATACAATTAAATTTTTTTTTTTTGTAAGTTTTATTTAAAATAACATATAGGCCAATGTATTTTGGCTGTCACTACAATGCATCTGACAAGCAAATGTTTAGTTTTTCTTTTAATCATAAGACTATACTCATCTTGTTTTACTTTTCAGGCATCTGTAATAAATGTAAATATAGTAGTTATTAGAATCTATGATTTAACATAAGCAAAAAATACAAATAAAACACTGCACAGTCCTCACTGTAGGATTTTAAATGTGGAGCTGCAGAAGCTTATTCAGTTAAGAGTAAGGAGTGCTTTTAATTTTTGGTGTTTAATAAACATTTCTGACACAGAAAGCAGCAGGTTACTGTCACTTTAAGACACAAGACAGCTTTAAAACTGCTCTGCTTCAATATACTGATAAACATCCAGCTGTTTATGTTCACTTAGACAAGAAAGAAAACTTAAGTTTAGTGATCACGCGTGTGCTGACTGCTCTCTGTGTGCGCGCTTCATGAACCCTCATGCCTGTAAATATTCAAAGCGGTGCAGATGTGCGCGTGCAAGAAAGTACCTGTTTCGTCTGCTGTGTTCCGGGCTTTTATGAAACCTGCTTATAGTCTGATGAGGCGTTTGTCATTGTTTGCGATGGATGACGAGAAACGGACGTATATACACCTTTCTTTAAGTCCAACACTACACAAAAGGGAAATGTTTTTGCGCATTTCTGTCCTTTCATTTGCCGGTTAATGAGTTATAATGCGTTTTTAAAATGACTGAATCCAAAATCTGCCAACTTCATGACATTCCGCGTTGTGCAGTTAATTCCATTTATATGCATTTCGCGATTCTGTCCGTGTTTTCCGCATCGCGGAAATCATATGGCCGTACACTTTGTTGAGGAGTTGAACTGCTGCTCGCGCTCATGTTTTCCAAATGGTGTGATGACGTGTAGTCAGCACCTCAGTGTTAATGCACTCTATTGGTCTAAACTGCATCAAACGTAAAATGCGCATGAAGCGAACTGTCAAAAACTGCGTACTAGATGATTGTTATATTTAATAGTTTTGAATCGAAATAATCGCATTTCTTGCGATTCGAAAATCGCATCCATTCACATCGCGATTTCGGTTTAAAAACGATTAATCGTGCAGCCCTATTTATAATTGACATTCAAGATTAAAATGTACAATTAAAAGCATTGAACATAAAATACCGGCTGGAATCCAGAGCAGTCTGAGTCTCAAACCATCCACATTTAATAGGAAAACCTCATTTGTTGCAGTTAAGCAGTTAAATAGGATCCAGGGCTTGGCATCCATCTTGTTAACACTATCCCCCGAGTAGCTGTACTTTCCACTTTACAGCCGAAATGTGTATCCGAGAAATCCATTAAAGAGCATCTGTTAATCACAGGTAACTGCACGTTCCTTCAACACCATCCATGTGCCTCGTCTGTCTATCCCAACAATCTCCTCTGGTAAAAGCTCCAAGAAAAGCAAAGATCAAGTACTCCACAGCAGTGCCCAAGCACCACTCCATTTCAAACACCAAACCGCCCCCTCATGTATAAAGAGCCATTCGGTGCTGGCCTGTGTTTGTCTGGATGCCGGATAACGGGCTGTATCAGCAGCCCAGCAGATATTTGGGGTATTTTCCGACATTAGCGATAAGGGAAGGTGGGCGATGCGATTATAGAGGGCAGGATGTTGAGGTAGTTGGAGGGCACGTAGCCCCTCTGGCCCCGCGCCTCCACCAGACTCCATTCCTTGTTGCCACGCTTATCGTGAGGTTCAACCACCCGCACCAGTTCTCCGCCCCTCAGAGAAAGCTCATGGGCGCTCCTTGCCGTGAAGTCGTAGACCGCATACACCTGCGGGCGCAGAAGAGAGCTTGTGTTGGTGATGTTATTGTGATTTTATTGATACTGTGATTTTTTCTTGACATTTCAGAAAGATTGACAGACTAACTAATCTATTTCGAGCATGTATGTGCTTTTTGTTTATGCTTCTCTCAAGAGTACTTGAAAATTATTTTAGTTTTGAATGTTAATTAAGGGATAATGTATAGGCAGCAGGTTGTTATCACAGAAACGTGTGATCAGGAACACGAAAACATCCTGCTACCTGTACATTATCCTGGTTATTACACTGCTATTTACCTCATGAGTCAGGTTAGCAACATTAAATACGGATTTGAAATAATTTTTAACAAATGCATATCTTCTGCGAGGAAAACCTGTTTACTTTCGGTGTCAAGATGAGACAAGATGTTTAAATGTATGAAAACATACAAATGTTTAATTATTTGTAAATATAATGTAAATATGTAATTTTTGTGTAATATTAAACTGTACCTGTCAAAATGATTTGCAGCATCCAGGTTACCGTGTGTTATTAGTTACAGTTATTATCTGGGAATAACAAACCTGCAAATGTTGCAATTGGCCTAATAGAATCAAGCATTTTAGAGTGCCGTGTAATAAGTGGTTTTTAGCGTTACACAATGTGCTTGAGACGATTTTAAGTGTGAAGTGTGGGTCGTTTCTTGGTTAAGCTCATTAGGTAAAGAGATCTTATGCTCAAAGGGTCTTCAGGCCGGTTAAAGAGCCCAGAATGTAGGCAGAGAGGATTAACAGATGAAGACCTCCACCTGGTGGCTAAAACTGGTAATGCATTACAAAAAACACAAGTGGCACTTGCTAAATCAAGAATTACCATTACTTTAGCTTATAACGGGTTAGTTATTAGTACACATAACACAAGCCATAACGCTAAGCACCAAACCTTAGTGTAGTGGTTCTTAAACTGGGGGGCTCGAGATGATCCCAATTTTATCAAATATATTATTTAATCATAAATTCTGTGTAATTTAACCTAAAAAAATAAGGCTACTAACCAACAGCACTGCATTGTATCATTTAATATGTTTTGTTTAATTCAAATTCAAGTTTGCTTTGGGGGGGCACAAAAGGGCACACGCTGAAAAGTTTGAGAACCCCTGCCTTTTCCCTGCTAAAGTAATGAATAATGTGTATAATAGCAAAGCTTTGAACAGGTAGGAGGCTATGCCCCCTGCAATGGGTTGGGGAGTAAAATGCGTCTGCGCCAGTGGGCGTTTAGCAATCACAATGGCTATTTTTACATGCACAAAATGTTGTCAATCCGACTGAAGGTTACAACCCTACAGTTTACATGCACCCTAAACATTGCAATCTGATGATAAAATGTTGGTTTACATTTAATATAATCCGAACGTATGCGCAAGCGCACAGCCAGGGTTGCCAGATTCGCGTATCAAAACTATCCCAATGGGCATTTAAAACTAGCCCAAAAGCATCCCAATGACTATTCACAGCACAAATACCGATAACTAACCAACAAAATATTTTTATCTTTAACCTGCAGGGAAAAAAATGGTTAAAACGGTTTAAAATCTAAACGCGAAAAAAGCAGATGACTTTGCAACGCCACCCAGTGCACAGCATCTCTCATCGAGTTCACGCTTTATCTCTACATAAAAGTCAAAGATAAGTTGGAAAAAGTTGTTCTTAAGAAGTTTTCAGATATAGGCAAAAACACACACAATTTTTAAAATGGGACGACGCTACTTCATTGCTTTATGTAGCCTAATGTTATGAAAGACATGAACGCTGTAGAATGTACAGGGCATGATTCCATTACCTTAATAATGCGTTGCCATTGCGTATTTCTGTGATAAGAATCATGTGATACGCAAATATAAGAGGTGAACAAGGTATTTTTGCATCCGATTGAGAAAATACTAAGATTCATACGTTTACGATGCCTGACCAACGACCACCAGCAGAACCCGGTTAATCTCCGCTTAATCTCCTTATCCATTTCAATGTGTATATATATATATATATATATATATCCCAAGGGTTTTTCCCTCCTAGGACTTTTTAACATCCCCGGCTAAAAAGGGGTTTTTTTCTCCTAGGGGGGTGTTCAACCTGGGGAGGCAGCATTCTTGGGCTTAACTTAGCACCCTCTTCTATACGTTACATTAGTAATACGTTCGCTTATAATGTTGATTCATAGCCGCAGCAAATTTAGCTGCTTGTGCTATCGTGTATTATGTTGTGCTATCTGTCAATTTTCTGTGCTTTTCACTGCTTCTATTGATGTAAAGCTGCTTTGAAACAATTACCAAATTGTGAAAAGCGCTATATAAATAAAATTAAATTGAATTGAATGATCCGATCACAGATCGGACTACACCACCCCTTTCAATACAATCGAAATTTGTATCCGATCGACCTGAATCGTATTGGTTAAGGTGTTTACATGAAGGCATATCAATACGATTGAGCCATCAATACGATTACAAACAGATTATTTAGTTGCATGTAGCTACTGGTATCTTTAAATTAAGGGTGGGATTAAAAAATATTACTATGATTATATTTTATACTAACTTTACTGCAGTATTTCACTGTTTTAAAAGTGTTTCAATGTTTTTTCATTTGATGCTACATCGAAAATATGTGGGTAGTCGCAGCCTAGTGGTTAGAGAGATTCACCGGTTCGAATCACAGAACATAACCAAACACTTTTCCAGCACTATTGACTTCCATAGTATTTTGTTTTTCTACTATGGAAGTCAATGGTGCTTGTGCTTCCTGCTTGATTACAAATATCTTCCTTTATTTTCAGCAGAACAAAGACATTTATACAGAACAACAAGAGGGTAAGTAAATAATGACAGACTTTGCATTTTTCAAACTTTACTACACTAACCAGGTCTGGTAATGCCTGGGACACACTGGACGATTTTTACATCTTAAAGGAATAGTCTACTCATTTTCAATGTTAAAATATATGTTATTACCTTAACTAAGAATTGTTGATACATCCCTCTATCATCTGTGTGCGTGCACGTAAGCGCTGGAGCGCGCTGCGACGCCTCAATAGCATTTAGCTTAGCCCCATTCATTCAATGGTACCATTTAGAGATAAAGTTAGAAGTGACCAAACACATCAACGTTTTTCCCATTTAAGACGAGTAGTTATACGAGCAAGTTTGGTGGTACAAAATAAAACGTAGCGCTTTTCTAAGCGGATTTAAAAGAGGAACTATATTTTATGGCGTAATAGCACTTTTGGGAGTACTTTGACTCGCCTGAAAAGTCCGCTCCCCTTCTCCCTCTCATAATGGGAGAGGGAGGGTGTTACTGCGCCGAGTCGAAGTACTCCCGAAAGTGCTATTACGCCATAAAATGTAGCTCCTCTTTTAAATCCGCTTAGAAAAGTGCTACGTTTTATTTTGTACCACCAAACTTGCTCGTATAACTACTCGTCTTAAATAGGAAAAACGTTGATGTGTTTGGTCACTTCTAACTTTATCTCTAAATGGTAGCATTGAATGAATGGGGCTAAGCTAAATGCTATCGAAGCGTCGCAGCGCGCTCCAGCGCTTACGTGCACGCACACAGATGATAGAGGGATGTATCAACAATTCTTAGTTAAGGTAATAACATATTTTAATATTGAAAATGAGTAGACTATTCCTTTAAACGATTTTACATCCATGGGCGACCACAGACGTAGGGACAGTTTTGAAGTGATTGTAACAACATAATCCCCATAACGCACATACTGGATGATTCGACCAGAGCATGATGACTGTAGTAATACATTTCAAAGTCACACGAGAAAAACATATATTGTGGTAGTTCTTGCATGACACATTATAAAAGCACTTGAACTGTTGCCAAAGTTGTCCAAGTCAATATTTGTCTTTCATGTCATGTTTGTGTGTGTTTTGTTACAGCTATAACAGCATGCAACATCCGGTTGAAGCTTGCACGCTCTCATTGGCTAATGCAGCTGTCACGTCGGAGGCAGCACGATCAAGAGGCGTCAATATCAAACTTATTTGGGCTCAAGGAGGCTTCAACGCGATCGGAAGCAGCAAAATAATCACAATGACACCACATAATGTAGGTCTTTTGGACAAAAAAAGTTGTCTGCAATAAAGCACTAATCAGGTAACGCCACCTTTTGATCATGGAGGGGGTAAAACAGGCTTAAAACTTCACATGTGTGGCCAGAATTTTTTTTGTCGCATTGCCTAATGGGGTGTACACACCAAACGCAAATTGAACTAGTGAATTAGTGTGTATGTGTGTGTGGGTGGTTGGCTGTGATAGAGCATGACAGACCTGCAGACAATAAGCATCACTTTATTTCTGTTCCCATTACTGAATTCACAAACACGGTGTGTGTTATTAATGATCATGAGATACTGCAGACCTGAGATCAATCTCAAGTTTCATTTCTTCTGACACACCAATCAGACAGAGTAACTAGGTGGCCCTCATGATCTGTCACTCAAAGCACACATGTCTCCGTCCATGTGCGTCTCTTACCTGAAAACAGGGTGAGGTTGGGGGGATTGAGAATGGCTGGGCTCCGTGTGTGTAGGAGTGTCTTCTGGGCCCTGGACCGGTGGGTGTGATTTTCATACGAGGAGATGGCGGGTCAACAGTCATTTGATGGTATTGGGTCAGCTTTGATGCGGGCACATATCCCCTTGGGCCTGTGGAAATAAAACACAAACCCTCTCAAGATTCAACAATCTGAACATTGAAAAGGTAATTTTTAAAAATTGACTTGGATCAATGTAGTAACCATGCTTGACCAGCAGAGGTCACTCATGACATTACTTACTTTAACAATAATTATTCTCCTCAGGGGCGTCATGCACCATTTTTTTTAAGGGGGCACAGTGTCAACAGCTCACAGAAATTTGTGTATACACAGACATCAAACGAAATATTATAGAGCTTTCAGTCTTTTCCATGGCACTTACATTTCTAACAATCTGAAAACCCCTGCTTTCATGCAAAAACCTCCAAAATAAGAGTGATGACTAACTTTAATATCAAATACTATTCAATCGGAATAATGACACATTTGCATCATATTTACATCTGAAACGGCATGTTTTATTTAAGTCTTAATGGCTTGTTTAATTGTGTCATTAATGCATTTTGCACAACAACTAAATGAATGTAATTTTAAATCCATAAAGTATATAAACAACGAAAATGACATAAGCTATAGCCACGTGATTGATTTTAATGTTCAATAATTATTTTAAAAAATATGTTTAGATAAAATTATTAGAGGAACGGATTTTTGCATTAAATTTTACCTCATGTGAGCATGTGAGATTCCGCGCCCGCGTGAACTCTGGCGAACTTTGGCGTTGTGCCAAGAAGATGAATCTCTATATAACGTTGAGACGGTCACATTTAAAACCATACATTTTCTACACAGAGGAGGTTAACTGCACATTACCATACTGGGGTTTGGAAATGTTGTGAGCGTTTCTAACACGTTTTAATTCCTCAGATAGCCAAATACAGCAGCAAGTCAGCAACAGCAGAGAGCTCGTGAGCGCGCCCAGACGCTGATGACGTCTGCGACTGCGCAGCTGCCGCCAGAATAAAAGTAATGTAACATGATCAAAACACTATCAAAACGGCAAAAATCTCCGAAAAGTGACAAGGATGCAGCACAGAATGTATAATATTGTGCATATTAAACAGATTAAAAGTCAAATAACAGATTAATGGACGCTTATTTGATTTTGAGGTTGGATGCAAAATCCATTGGCTCAAAAAAAACAAGGGGGCAGGTGCCCCCTCAGTTTGAATGGGCATGACACCTCTGATTCTCCTAAAATTATTGGATACTTTTAGTTTTATTACACTTAATTTGAGAATAAATATCTTATATAACCAAAAGTGTATGTGCCAAATTAGAGCTGGCACATTTAAACAGCAAACACTTATGTTTACCAGAGCCTTAAAGAAAAAACATTCAATAGTTCCAGTTTATTTATTTGGTGTAAATATATTCAGCCTATTCCTTGTGCGTTTCTGCCATGGTTGAGCAATTTTACATTTCACATAGTGTTGCAAAATTTAAAGAAAAAAAGTTTTATTGTAGACAAAATGTAAATGTGTTTAAAATATACATTTATCTACCCAGCACTTTAAAAGAATCATATAAGACCCTAGTCATGCAGAAACAGTGAATGAAATTTATTAGACAATTGCATTTAAATATAATATAAAATAAAATAATATAATCAACACAATAAAATTCTGCTGTTCTAGTAAAACTCATTTCAGAGCAGTGCTCTTTATTTACAGAACATTATGACCTCAATGTGACAACTTTACCTCCTACATCAACCAGCCATCGTCGTCGGTCTCCACGCGTGTCCATCTCACTGACGACAGCAACCAGTTCCCCTTTGCTGAGGGTCAGGTCCAGATCACGTATGCCCACAACAGGGCCTGTCAGCTGGTAGATCTTCTGTGAGCCGTGCGTTAGGGTCAGAGTCTTCAGACGTCGTTCAGAAACAGGACTGAGAGCCTGGGATATCATAATAAAAGAGAATTAAAACAGAGAAAAGTCTGATGGGACCAAATGTACCTTCCACAAAAGATATACATTTACCTAAGAATACTTAAACTACTTAGGATGTGAAGATATTTTAAACCAGTATAGACGGTTTCAGCAGAAACAACATAAACAAACGGCTTTTGTAGAACAAACGTAATTTCTGGTAAACTCTGCAAGAGTCCTTTTAGAGAAGTTTATTTCTCATGACAGGCAAAATAAACAACAAGATTACCTTGGTTTAAATTATAGCTAAACTGTATCAAAAACTACACTGAGCTAACGTTAGTGTGTAGAATGTGTACTTTATAACGTATACAATCTAAACTACAGATCATCTGCCAAACCTCCCTTCACATAGCAGTGATCCATGATCCCGTATCCCATGTCTTTAGGAAACCAAAACATTTGATATTTTCATTGAAGTATTTGTTCCAGAGTTCAGTTTAGACACTAGACAGACTATTTAATAAACAGAGTTCTGTCCAGACGCATAACCGCAACAATGCACATGTCTGATGAAACCGTCATAAAAGGGCAGTGCGTCGCGCCTTTGCTTTTCCAAGCGTTTAAAGCGCTTTTGGTGTGATTAGCCCCTAAGTGTGTCTGTCTGACATGCTTTCTTTTAAATTAGCAATTTTTTATCATATTCTTATGTGTTTAGTTTCAGCAATTTCACTTTAGTGGCAATGAAAGGGTTATTAGTCAATAATTGAAATGTCTTATTTTCACAAAATTTGTCACTTTAGTCATTTAATTGGTATTTCGCTGCAAAACAATCCAAGTGCATGCAAAAAATCCCCACTTCCTAAAAAGTCTTCAGTCACTCTTTACCGTCCTTTCTGAATAAAGGTAAAAGACTCAAATTCGATCAGTATCCTTATATTTTTGGTAAACCTCCATAAAAAAATTCTTTCTTCCCTTCCTTCTTCCCCCGCAGTCGCTCATTCAATTCTTCACCCGTGCACTTAGAGGACTTTGCTGAAAAATTTAATGGATTCTGCCAACAACATGGTATCTATGAATAAGCTGAGGCTGGGATTAAGTGGATTGCAAGCAAAATTATTTAAAGAACGTATAATATGTGCTGAGAGCATTCAGTTAATATAATTTTATCATCAAATTTTTGACGGTTGTCGCATTTAGCGGATTTTGCATCGGAGATCTTCAAATATTCAACAACACACTGTTCTACACTCCTATAAGGACCATGTAAAGCTATGCATGTAAAATGTAAATCTTTAGCCAACATGTTTGACAGAATTTTAAAAAGTTTATGCCCTAGAAAAGCAGTCCAAGCACTAAAAGGACAACTTTTAGCTGAAAAGATCATATCTATTTTACTAGTTAGTGCTTTAAAGGCAGGGTGCATGATCACCAAAGGCCAATATGGACATTTAAAATCACCTAAACAAACACACCCCTACCCCAATAGAATCTAGACCTTCTTTTGACTCGCCCCACACATACACAACCCAGGCAACAATGTTGCAGGGTTTCCCGCAGCACATTTCAGTTCAGGCGGCCCGCCTAAGCTTGGAAAACCTACTTTCTTAACTAGGTCGTCAAATATTATATATTTTTTTTTCTCGCTGCACAAAAGGCCGTCAAGTGCATCTCGGAGAATAGCGCGTACGCGCATCACATGGCCGAAATGAGAAAGACGTGGTCTGGAACGTCACTGTCTGGAGGATAACTAGTAGCCAGTTGATAAAACATCTCGGAGAATAGCGCAAACACACTTCACACCACACGGCCGAAATGAAATAAAGACGTGGTCCGTCGTATGTCTGGAGGATAGCCAGTTGATAAAACGGGTGTCAGTTAGAACTGTAAGTGGACTTATGTTTTGGCGTTGTTTAAGCCTGTTATTGTATTTGTCTATAGTTCTTGGCAATTGAAAGTATGTTAGCTGGTGATTTTGTTGTTTGAGCAACCTGCTAGCTAGGTTTCATGTGCCTGTTGATTCGATATAATTGTTGAGCGCTCTTGCTCACTTTAATTATGTGCATTTTTACATGCTGCAGTAGTTACACTCCTTTAAGATAATGTAATTAATACTGGGAAATCAGTTTTTACCACTTGACGCATACACCCGCCCCTTTGATTGCCACGCCCTCTACCCCGCCCACTCACCCAACCCTACCACCTTAACTAACACATTTTCTGCGGGAAACCCTGTGTTGGTTAGTAGACAAGCCCCTTACTGCTGATTGCCTACAAGTGTGTTTTGGTACTTGGCCGACTCCCTTTTCCAAAGGTTTTTTTTTCCAAAATCATGCACCCCGCCTTTAAATGTTGAATTGTCTTGACCCATAAACTCTCATTGCAAGCCAAGCTCATGCATCACCAGTTGAACTACATCAAGCTTTACTGTAAACATGATTTTTGTTTGATTTTGACTCATGCGTCAGTCTGTAAAAGCATCTGTCGCAGGCTATCGACAATAATTTTGATACAGCTTAACTTCAACTGAATCCGGAATGCTCATTTAAATGAATGATGTACAAAGTAAAAGCAATAATTACATTGCTGCTTGACTTTGATCTGAGGAACCGAGACAAGAAAAAAACATGAGAGAGACACTCCTGGGATTTACATTCGTGATCTCTGTCAGCAGACACTCGGTTCTTCTGAAGATGACGGTCTGTCTTTCTGTTTGATCATCTGGTCTTTTTTCTAAACTCATCCCATCTGATTTCTTTATTAACGCAGACTGGTATTGATTAAAGTCTGCTGCCGAGACACCCATCAGACATTTGGTTATTAATGACATGTGAGATGTAATGATGACCTATGGTATCACAAATTGTGATGTAATGACAATACCGAATACCAACACAACTCTGAAATATAAAACATGACATGTCTCTACCCATGCCATTAAAAGACGCAGTGATTTAAGCATTTATGTAACGTGACATCAAAATCGACCCCATTTACATCCTTATGTTCCTGGTCTTGATTTGCTTGATCTGTCAGTACACATTACGAAGCAAACAGTGGCCTAAAGCTACAAAAAGTTAAGATGTAAGATAATAAAAAGTATCTGTGGCAAAACATTCGAAGTAGCGAAGTCGCTGACTAAACTAAGGGCAGCTGTTTATGACCAACCATGATACAGTTAACCCAAAATATATATTAAATTACACCCGTGTATGCTTACAACTAAACTAGATGGATTAATGCAAAACACATTTGAGCCAAATTATACCAAGGAAGGTAAATGAATGGTTGCATTTAGCTCAGGGTTTATTTCACCACTGTCCACAGAAACCAGCAAGCATGAGGACAACCGAACCGGCCCTCTGGAAACACATCTCCACCCGACAACGGACAATAGTGCGACTCTGTGTCGAAACTGACCTGCACAATGGGAGCATTGAGCGTCTCTTGAACATTCTGACACAGACTCTCCATCCTTCTCGAACCATCCAGCACCGAGTTCTCTGCCCACTTCCAAAACTCACCATCCTCCATAGAACTGTGTGGGAGCTGCCGGGAGACAAAGATGGATTCATAAACACTGCCTGTCTGAAAGAAGCTGAATTTAATAACAATTTTCCAGTCACACGCACGCTGTCTGTCGGTTAACAGCAGACGGCTGAACTGAATGTTTAACAGCATATTGAATTTATAAGATATTGTGTAACTAAAATCATGTGAATCACAATTGTGAAAGGCATGATTGACATGAACTGACTGGAATTGTGTATATCATCACTCGGCAATCTTAAAAATGCACACACACACACAAAAAAATGGCTGGTATGGCCCCGCCTCTTAAACATCGAGGCAGGACATTTGTGTGACATTGTATACAGAGATGGCTTTACCTGGTTGTATTGTGCACTTTAAAGGATACTCCAGCCATATTTTAAAATTACCACATTATGTACTTACCCTCAAGCAATACGAGATACATATGTCCATCATCTTACAGAAGAGCATATTCACAGTTATTTTAGTAAATTACATTGCTTTTCCAAGTTTAATAATTGTAGAAAACAGGGATCAGGGAACAACGTCTGCCTTTAAACCCCAAAAGGTAAATTCATCCTTCACAAAAGTAATCCACAAGGCTACAAGGGGTTAATGCAGTTCTTCTGTGGGTAATCGATGTGATTTTGTAAGAAAAATATCCATCTTCATTGAAACTTTATAAACTATAATAACTAGCATCTTTTTTTGCTTAAAGGAATAGTCTACTCATTTTCAATATCAACATATGCTATCACCCCAACCAAGAATTGTTGATACATCCCTCCACCATCTGTGTGCGTGCACGCAAGCGCTGGAGCGCGCTGCGACCCTTCGATAGCATTTAGCTTAGCCCCATTCATTCAATGGTAGCAATCAGAGATAAAGTTAGAAGTGACCAAACACATCAACGTTTTTCCTATTTAAGACGAGTAGTTATACGAGCAAGTTTGGTGGTACAAAATAAAACGTTTCGCTTTTCTAAGCGGATTTAAAAGAGGAACTACATTTCACGGCGCAATAGCACCTTTGGGAGCACTTCGACTCGCCTGAAAAGTCCGCTCCCCTTCTCCCTCTCATAATGGGAGAGAGAGGGTGTTACTGCACCGAGTCGAAGTACTCCCAAAAGTGCTATTACGCCATAAAATATAGTTCCTCTTTTAAATCTGCTTAGAAAAGCGCTACGTTTTATTTTGTACCACCAAACTTGCTCGTATAACTACTCGTCTTAAATAGGAAAAACGTTGATGTGTTTGGTCACTTCTAACTTTATCTCTGATTGCTACCATTGAATGAATGGGGCTAAGCTAAATGCTATCGAAGCGCTCCAGCGCTTACATGCACGCACACAGATGATAGAGGGATGTATCAACAATTCTTAGTTAAGTAATAACATATTTTAATATTGAAAATGAGTAGACTACTCCTTTAACTTTATCAGTAACACACTTGAATCCTTTAAAAATTATTGATTACTGGCAAGTAAATTATTAAGTATACATATATTCGTAGAATAAAGGCGCTGGAATGAGCTTCTCCCATGTTGACACAGATTTACGATTACGAACTCCAACAGTCACGTCCTAATGTAGTGTACAATGGAAAGGTTTCGCCTATATATCTTTAAAATATTAAAAAAGAAAACATGAAGGGCAATTTTAGTCATTAGAAAAAGATTGGCTATGTGTTGTGAATACTTGAAATTTAACATTTTATAAAAGTTTAAGAGATCTGCATTACAATAACTGCTATAATAATAATTTATATAATATGAAAGATAAAAATAAAGGTAAAAGTTTGGCTTGCATCATATACCGTATTTTTCGGTCTATAAGCCGCGTTTTTTTCCCGTAACTTGGCTGGTGCTGCGTCTTACAGTCAGGTGCGCCTTGTAAGTCAGTATGAATTAATTTTGACATTTATGAGGAAAGACAGCTGCGAGAGTCCGCCATATGCCATATGCTGCTTCTGTATTTATGTAATTCAATGGATTCAGTAATGTGGAATGACGAGTATGCAAACTTCACCCTAGTTGGCTTTTTCAGTTAATTTAGCCTATTCAACCTTCAACGTAAGTTCTGTATGCTATGGTTTATCGTTTAAATAACTGATAATATTACTTTAACATACAGACATCTATTCAGGCTGCTGTTCTGTCTGCTATTGTTTAGTTGAATAACTTGCCTTTCCAGATTAAATGTCTGTTCTTCGGCTTGGATTTTGTAAAATAATTTTCTAAAGTAAAAGACTATACTACATGTAAAAGACTATACTTCAGGCTTAAGGCCAATGAATCATAAAACAGTTTTTCTCTGCCCTACTCTATACCTGATGGATGAAGCTGGTAGCTAGCTGCTTCATATCAGTGGCCAGGTCCCTCTGGAGGCAGCTGAAGGCCTCCAACGTTGCCCATAGGATCTGCAGTGCTTTCCCATTGAACTGAGGAAGTTCATTTAACAGCAGTGTATTGATGGTCTTGTATGTGTTGGCTATGGCCTGCTCCTCAAAGCTCAGGTGGCTCTTCTCTTCAATAGGCACATAGTCCAGCAGCTTGTCTTGACGCTTGCGAATGAGGTTGCGAGGTCCCGCCATTAGCTCCCGCAGTGAGTTCAAGGGCTTAAAGACTAGAGTCTTCAACCGCTCCTCCTGAATGAATCAGTTATGGAAAGAGAAGTACAATGGGTGTTATGAAGGCATGATAAAACTGTAAGTAGTATTGGGTCCAGCAGGGGTAGACATAGATGAATAGGGAAAGCAGAAAATTGCTTGCTGGGTAAAGACAAATTTCATTTCTATTTAAAGATGCAATGTGGGACTTTTAAAAGGATCTCTTGAAAGAAATGCAATAAAATATACATAACTATATTATCAGTGGTGCACAAAGGCCTAACAAAATGAATTGTATTGTTTTTATTACTGTAAAATGAGACATTTTTATCTACTTACAACGCGGGTCCTCTTAAATGGAAGTCGGCATCATGTTTCTACAGTAGCCTTAAAGGGACAAACTTTTTTACAGAGCGCGTTTAATCCCTACGCTGTTTCAGAGAAAACATGTTTGTCCTGTGGTAGCTACCGTAGCTTCTCTATGCGTTACGAAATTGAGGTTGGTTGCAATTCACAATCTCACCACTAGATGCCACTAAAAACCCCACATTGCACCTTTAAAGTCTTTTGATCGATCAATGAGTTTTGTGATTTGCCAAAGTGCAAAAGAGATAACGGGTCAAAACTGAATCTCTCCCCGAAGGCCTTTAAAAGCCAAAAGAAGTGAATCTTTATCACTAACAATAGTAAATGTCTCTCAAGCATGTGAATTGCATTTACTTAAGGGCTTACATATGCAGGGTATATCCACAGTCTGAGTGCCACCGTGATTTCTTTAGAGAACAGGGCGGCTTTTTCGCCCTCCAGATCAAGATCTGCTTCATCCGGTCTGCAGCTGAGGAACCTCTGTACACAGAAACACAGCTCGGATGGGTAAATAAATCTTTACCAACATAAAGCTGTCATCTTAACTACAGAGTCCTCTGTAACACTATCCATGCCCTGGGATCAAGTTTCCTACAGATTATCTTCTCAATCTCCAGCTAAAATAACAATGGGAAATGTTTAAGAAGTTGATCCCAGGGCGTGCTGGATTCATACCGAGGAAACACCAAAACAAACGGGAGCATCAACGATTGGTTAATATGTAACTGTGGTCATTTAGATAAGGAATAATTTCTCTACAAACCCGTAGATGGTGAAGATAGGCCACCATGTTATTATGGAGGTCTGAGACACCCCTCTCCAGCACAAAAAAGAAGCCGGCAAGGGAATCGAATTCTTCATCTATCAGCTGTGACATGATTGAAAGAATACATAGTATCTTAGTATAGCATAAAGATACAGGGACTTAGTATAAAATAGGGACAGTTCACCCCAAAATAAATATGAATCACTCCTATTTGTTTTACGAGACAGTAAATTAATATTTTACAAAAACATTTCTTATGAAAATGGTATGTGAAATTACATTGTTTACACTAAGCATATTTCTTGGGTGTAGTCTTGCTTTATGGCACAGTTACCTTTGGAACCATTCCTGTCTCGTGCTTTATGTACTGGCTGAGGCGAGCTGTCTTTTTGGCAATGCTGTGGCTGCTCAGTCGATTGATCTTGTCCTTAATGGTTAAGTTTTCGGTCTTCTTATACTTGTCAGCTTTGAAACAAAGATTGAGATTATTATAGCAAACCAAAAATTTATTCAATCGAGATCAGACCTGTTTTAATCAATGCTGGGTAAACACCAAAAGATTTTTAACATCTAGCCACAAACACGAGACTAAAAAATCCTAGATTTAACCGTTTTGCACCTATTGTGTGCAGTGTGCCATAATGTGTCAAAGACAGCACACCAGACACTAACAGATTTTCAACCAGCTTTTCAGTCTCGACTCTGAACACAGGAAATCTCGCAAAATCTCGCGAGACTTCAGAAAAAACATGGTGGACGATATGCAGGAAGGAAGAAACTTCAATGATGGTGTTCAAGGAAACTTCACTTTGTGCTGCACCATGACTACTTCCTTCTTCCATCATCTCACTTTCTGATTGGATATCGTTTCGTTTCACGTGATAATCTCAAGAGCGTGCGCGCGTTTGTCCTCGGGGTTCCCCACACACATCAGGATTTCTGATCGTAAATATTAATCATGTTTGGGGCGATCGGGGCGACTCCGACGTTCTTCCGATCAGGTTCGTTCACTCTTAACACACCTCACACTAAGAGAAAATCTGATAAAATAATCTATAAAACCATTAAGATAATCGGGACATGGCTAGGATTGTCGGAAGGGGGGAAATCGGCCCAAAATTAGCCCAATTATCTTTTGGTATGTACCCAGCATAATGGACTTGCAAACGTTTGTTACACCATGTTCGTCCTTACCCACTTCACGGAAGCGTTTATATTCATTGATCCTGCAGTTGATCTGGACCGCAGTGTGCGCGGTGTCCTCCAGTATGGAGTAAGCAGGGTGTTGGGGGTCTGTTTGTTTTTGCATAGTCTGAAACAACAGAGGGTAGCGAGCGATCCTCTGAACCGGCATCACCAGAAAGAAGCTCAGAGTGGATGCGTTCACTTCAGGACTGAAGACAGAAATGATCAGGGGTCAAAAAACAAACAGACTTGTGGGTAGTACACTGATTCTTAAACTCACTCTCAATAGTGCCCAATTATTGAATTATTTAACCACAATTTGTGGTACAAAAACAAAATCTGATTGTTGAAAGCCAATGTAAGATATAGCCAATATACCTAATATAGAAGTGACCAAACATTACTTAAACAAAATTGGGTGATTCTCACGAAATAAGACTTATGAGGCGTCATGAAACATTTTGATAAAAAAAGTAAATGCTCAAAATAAGAAGCATACAGTTACAAACATCTCTTCATGTACTATTTTGCACATGACTTTAAATGACATCATAAAAACCAATGTTGTTGTTTTTTCCACATTTAAAGGAAAAATTTGAATTACCGCAACATGACTGGATTAGTTTTTTTTTGACATGGAAATAGCTTCAGTGCATGTTATACTATAAACATTTACAGTAAAGAAACATGTGGTATTTGGTGAACAATTTTCAATCATTGTTTAAGCCCTCAAGGAACTAACATTTTCAAAAAAAATTTGTTGACTGTGACACTCAAGATCAAGTTCTTATATTTTCTCTTCAGATAAAAGTTAAAATTTTGTTTGTCATAGTACCTAGACAATGTTTTAGTTCTCATTACTGAAACATGAGTTTGTAAATGCATATATTTAATGTAATATCATGTTGCGGTAATGATAATTTTTGATAATGATAATCCAGGGCTCAACATAAAGGACTGCCCGGTTGCCCGGGGCAAGCATGAGAGATGTTCGGGCCAGTAAAAAGTATTGTCACTTGCCTGATCGGGCCAGTGCTTCACCCTCAGTTACTAAAATATATTTTCATCAGTGTATATTATTTAACATCTTGGAAGCAGACGTTTACTTGTGTAAAACACGACGAAAGGAATGATGCAATATTTTGCACAGTTTGCTGTCAGTTTACAGGTAAAGCAGAAAAGTTGGGAACCTTTTATGTTGGAACATGTCTGTTGTATATGAATACAATTGTATTTGACTTTTAAGTTATTATTTTTAAATATGTAACACTGAAATTTTTTTTATTGTGGCCAGTAAACATTTTGGCAAGGCAAGTGAAAACCGTTGAGCCCTGTAATCTAAAAAAATGTAAATAATTCTATAGGAAATATTTTTTAAATCTTCTAAAAATAATGGTTATAGTAAGTTCAGACCTTAATCTTATATGTGCAAAAGAAAAAAATTGGCTTCAAGGGCTTTTAAAAATTCTGATGCTGGACACCTTCTAAATCTGGATTTCGTGAGAATCACCCATTTATTAATGCAATATGTTGCCTCAATGCACAGCTTTGAAAGATCCAATTTATGTATATTATATTGCATTTCTGTCAAAAGATTCTTCTATAAGTTACACAGTGCACTTTAAATGGTTTACTCACTAATTTAATATTCATCAAAAATCAGACATCTATTAATATACACTTACGCAGATGATTTAATGATTTTAGCCATCTCTGTCCACATGGTCTCTTTCTGTTTGTAGCTGTTCTCCAAAGCAGTGATGTTATTGTAGTTGGCCAGATACTCTTTATAAGCCATCTCTATGTCTCGAGACAGACTCAGGAAAGAATTGCCTGATTAAAAGAAAAAATAGGTACTTTATAATATGGACCAAAATAACAGTCGTTATTTATCTGTTTTCTACCATTTCATGTACATGCCATGAATGAACAATCATGAATATATACATGAAATACTTAAACCATTCATCATAACTTCCAGTGTATTCCTGAAATTCCTGTAATGCAGGTTTTTGATTCTTCATCCATGAGATCATAAGTAAAAATGTTTTGATGTCAAAAGGTAGTAAGTGGGTTGGTGTGACACGTGGATGTCTGACAGAAAAAACTAAAATTTAACAGGCAGACACGCTCAGATTAATGGCATCAGGTGGTTGCGGTCTTGACAGTGTTGCCAGGTTCCCTTAACGTAAAAGCAGCTTCTGTTTTCATCTACCAATCCGTTGGATTATCACAGATAAACAAGTTAAAAATGAGTATATAAATAAGGATATAAATAAATAAATAAGGAAACTACTGCCCTGTCTCCCAACACTATTGTGTATCGGCTATCTCACAGACTGACCAATAGGATAATCTCACTATGGAGAATATCACCCAACACTAAAAACCTGACATTCGAGTTTGCCCGGTTATACTCACAGATTGTTTCGAGGTATTTTGGGTCACTGTGCTGAATCTGTGACTGGTCTACGAGACTCAGGAATCTGCTGGAAACATCCATCACCTCATCTATGTGCTGGAACATGCAGTCCAGGTTTGGTGGAGAAGGCTGAAACGGAAATATTATATCAAATAATAAAAACAATATGCAAATGCATATACTATGTATGAAGTTAGTGGTTACCTCTTTAAAATAAGTTAAATTAAGTAAAACTGATTCACTTCATATATTCGTCCAGAGCCTATTAGTCAGTGGCGGCTCGTGACTGCTCATCCGAGGGTCGCCAATTCAAAATAAGTGTTCTAAGTGTCATGTGTGTGGTTCCCGTTCCCAAAAAAACTTGTTCTGTGCGTCAAGAGATCCTGTGTGCATCAAGTGTTTTGACAAGGAACCACACACATACATGCATGTTTTGACGAACTTCGCATCAAGCGCCCTCTAAAAAATAAGTCACCGGCCACTGCTATTAATATACAATTTTATCAATTCATCAAGTCATATCAAGTCATCTTTCAGCCTCTGGCATAAAAGTCACACGCAGCCCATGTTGTAATATTTAACAGCACTTTTCAGTGTACGGGTGATTCTCACGAAACCATTGAAACACCACGGCACTAATGATTTTAGCTTTAAAATGTGTAATATAGTAACATTAAAAAGCATCAGAATTAACACAATACTGTGTTCTACCCTGCACAATGTGTGATTTCAACTTAAAATTTACAATTATAAATTCTTATCTCATTTTCTGCTGAAATTCTCATTACCGCAATGTGTCCAGCTGTGTTTGAACATGCGTTATGCTGTAATTTAATCAAATTAACACAAAAATATTAAGAAAAAAATAAATGGATGTTTTGCTAGACTACTTTAGATGACAGACAAAAAATATTTACTGAATATTCATGTATAATAATAATGAAGAAAAAATTAGGAAAATGATGTGTCCATGCCTGATGTTCTCATCCTCCGCAACACTTTTTGAGAACAGTTTAAGCACAAATACAGAATTTTAATAAAGTTTGATTTTGAGTGACCAAGCACATGGACCAGTTACTTCAAGATGGCTACCAGGTAAGATCATTTTTTTTACAGTTCATTTGAAATATTGTCTTGTCAGAATGCTTACACGACAATTTGATTATCATTACCGCAACAGATGCTTATTAAATGTTAATTTAATTAATAGAAGCATAATACTTTGATTTTAAATGCATGTGCAGAATCTCCAAATTATGTTCTTTCAGGTTTGTCATGTCATTTTGAAAATATGTCAGTGTTGATGTTTTCTGACTGTTGCACTAATGAGATTTTTTAGGCCTAATTTTTTAAATTATGTTACAAAAAGTGTTAAATGATAAGTAAAAGTTTTTAAATTAATGTTCCCATTTACTCCAGACTTTGTTTTTCAATGTCTGGTGGGAAAAAAAGTAAATTTAAGCAATTTTTACATTTTCATGCTTGACATTTTTAAAACCAAGTTTTCGTGAGAATCACCCGTACAGGCCATGGTTGAACAGGCTCATTTGCAGAAATGGTAAAAGAAACTGTTTTAAATTAAACTGTGAAGTAAAGCAGTTACAATAAAAGCATAAAGGGAAAACATACAGGTTTATAGACTTTTCTCATAGCATGCCTCTAGCAATGCAAAGGTCTTGAGTTTGACTGCCCGGGACCTTTAAGGCACTGCAAGTCACTTTAGATAAAGGATTACCAAAGTTGCATGATTTTGCTTCAAGCAAGCAACATTTTAAACTGGAACGTCTGTTTTTTCTCATGCTTTAAGATCGCTCTATTGTGAGAACAACACGCAACTGCTGTCACTCCACACTTACATATTTGTATAAAAAGGTGAAAAATACCTAGCAAGAATGTCAAATAAAAGGAAGGAACACATTTTAGGTGGTGGTGCTTTCACAGAGAAAGCTAAGTGGAAAAACAGATGTGTTTAAATCAATTGTACTGCAGTTTCATGTGTGAAAGTACATTTACATTTATGCATTTGGCAGATGCGGTTGTCTAACTGGACTTACACAGTACACATTCAGTGCATGTGTGTTTCTTGGAAGTCAAACTCATTTTCCTGCCTTAATTTCCAACGGAGTCACTGGAAACACCTATCTGAAGTGCATACCTGTAGTTTCCGCAGATTGCTGTGGATGGTGACCGTACAGAGCTGCAGATTTTTCAGGTAGTTTCGTTCGGTGTACACCAGCTCCTCTATGGCCATTAGCTGTCTCTGAGTTGCCCTCTCTTTGGCAGCTGCCTCCTCTGCAGCAGCCCGTGCCTTCCTCTCCTCATCATCCTCTGCAGACTCCTCCAAAGTGTCATCCATCTCTTTAGCGCCTTCTGTTCTGTCATCCTCCTCTGCTGTCAGTATCACTTTTGGAGGCGCATTTACTTTTAGGGAATTTGCCATAGTGGAGGTGCCTAGGATGGCGATAGCAAAAGTTAGATTGCAATACTGGACACCGATATACAGCACCACCAACACGAGACTCAACCGCCACTGTATGCAACCGTAATTGCGAGCTTGACAGCCACAATGAAATGACTTTCGATGCACATTTCTATCTATTTAAGGATGCTGATCTTGGATCAGCTCACATTGAATGAACTCACTGATTTAAGCTCTTTGACTACTGAAAAACTACCAATCAAACTCTTCCTTTAAGAACTTGTACACACATAGGCCAGACCCCTATGTCACACATTTTAAAGACCACCCATAAAGAGAAGTAATTGTCCTGAAGAACTAAGTACTCTGTATTGTTGACTACCCGGGAGGGGGGCATTGGGAGGAACTCATGCGTCTGAATACCCTCTTCAGTTTCACTTTCATAGATTATACCAAATAATTGGTTATGGGTACAAATACAGAATTTACATAATCTGTAGATCTCCAAACAACAACATCATTCAATACACTTGAGCTAAGTGTAAAAAAATATCAAGTTTAATAAAAAGGATAAAAAGGTTTACTGCACAATACCAACACCAATCATTTACTACCTTTACACCCTCATGCAAATAACACTGCAGGCTCAACATCTACATAAAAACAACTGTAAGCAAAAACCTCGCCACATCTGCAACCTTTAATAGCAAAACAAGGCCAGCATGCTCAAGAAGAAAACCGCAAACTCAGCAAGTAGAGCTTACACTGGCTCACTATGAGCTATAATAGTGCTGCACTGCAGTATGACAAACCCTTACTTAAGTACAAGTAAGGAGACGACTGGTTAAAAACAATCACTAAGCCCGAAAACAACTTAAGCACATGATTACCTTTAAAGATCGAGAAGGACTAATCCTGGGTTCTGGAAAACTGAGACGTGTGGTTGGGCAAAGCCTGGCACATAGCCTCAGACTAGTGTAAGTTTGTCCACTGAGACAGAATCCAGGGCCTCATGTGGCACGAATGTGTAAGGGACAGGGGGATGGGTGGGCCGGGGGAGGTGGGATTTTAGCAGTGGGGTATCGGATAGGACCACTGCGGATACACACACACATGCTGATGAATAAACAGTCTGACTGCAGTAGCCACTTGGAAGGAAGTGACGCCTGCTCAGGATGAAGCTGATTGGCTGGTGGCAGATCAAAAACTGAGCAAGAGTGCATAACACACACACTTAGTTGCATCTGCAGTAAACAAAACTCCATGTGGTCAGGAAATTACTCACAAACCTTTGCAGTCAGTGTTACTGACGTTTTTAAGGTGTCAAAAACCTGAAGAAAATGTCAACTAAAAATAAGATGGAGATGAATTTGACATTTAATGTATAAAAGTTTAGGGCTATTTGTGCATGTTTTTTTTTTATAATAGTAAACTTATCAAAACAACACAACTGTAACTTTGGGAATTAGATTGTGACAATTTTTTTTTATATTTAGCATCTTTAAAATAGCCACCCAAAGTGTAAATCTGTGGCCGGTTGCATAAAACTTTAAGACTAGTCTTAAAAGTTAGTCATGCATTTTTTTCTTCAAGACCGATCATAGCTGTTTTAAGTATGTTAAATAGAAAGGTAGATTGGTCTAATTTAAATCCAAATAATAAGACCGATTAGCCCTAACTAATTGCTAGTTAGTCAGAATCATTCATATGACGCAGTCTTAACGTCATATGTATATATTTTAAATATACTAGTCAACATTTGAAGTGGATCAAAACCTTTCATAAAAGTGGGGCTAATACCAATACCCAATATTAGTTCTTGTCTTAGGACAATTTTTATTAAAAAATTTTATCCACTTCAAATGTTGACTAGTGTAGATTTAGTTTTTTAATGGATTAAATAAATTTGTTACCACAAGTATTCTTGTTTAGAAAATATGCACACACCTTTAAATTAATAGATTTTTAGAGAAAGACTTAGTTTTTTAATGATTTTTTTATGTGACTGAAACACAAGCCCTGCCACAAAATCAATAAATGTAACAAAAAAAAAGATCAATATGAACCCATACACCCATGACACGCTCCTTATGTTGACATTTTATTGTTTACAACCTTAATATTTGTTAAAGTACTATAAAAACACAAACCAGACAAATACCAGTTAAAGTATGTATAAATATGAACCTCAAAAACGTTTGTAATGACTGACAAGGTTAAATCTTGAATGTAATGCTAAATTTAAAAGCCACAACATTTACATTTGGTATATTTACAGCATATATTCTCTTACCTGTATACATCTAAAGCGCAGAACAGTAAAACATCTTTTATCACGCTGTTAAAGTTTATCAACAGGACTCGAGAGCGAGGCTGTCGCGTGTATCTTTATAATAAGTTTCAGTATCAGCTGTTTCGCGCTTGAGAACAGGTTCACGTGTAGGCCGCACGTCACGCATTCCGATCGTACCTCGGGAGGTGAGTTGTAGTCATATGAAGTATGATATCATTGTTTACCGCGGACGCAGATGAATACAGCAAAGCGGAATCTGATAGGCGTTGCACGGATCTCAAGGACTGATAACAATGACGTCGATTGATCCCAAAAGAGCACTGAATGCATCAGAAAACGAAACGTTGTTGATGTAAAGAACAGCGTGCAGCACGCTTGAGGATTCGTTACCTGGGAAACAGAGACATCGCGCGGTCACGCGGGATAACACCTGCGTGGTTATAAAATCATGAACACTGACTAACTTAGATCAAGACGGTTAATATATTTAGAGACTTGGAAAGAGACACTCAAAACAAGGAAAAATTTGTTGTTTTAGAAATATTACGTCCAATTTACACCCCTTAGGTGAGTTTGACTCGCGCTAACATGCTTGAACAACACACAATTTCCGACGTTTAATTTCTGTTTACAATTTATAAAAGATGACTACATTTTACACTTTACTTACATAATATTATGCTTTATTTATTTTTGGTATTTGAAAAGTCTGTCCAAAACCTTTTGTTAGAATTGTTTCCTTAGCCATGCGTTTCTGTGGTAAAGGATTTAACTATGTTTTTTGAAAACCATGGTTTACAAAACAATGGTTATTTTGTGGTAACAATGGTTTATGTAGTAGAGGAACCATGTTTTTTTTACTTTAGTAAAACCATGGTTATTTTTTTTAATGGCTGTTTAACTTCCCTGCTGAAAAAACAGCATACCAGCAAGACCAGCATAATATGCAACATTTTATGTTGTGTTTTGATGCTGGTTTTCTAGTGCACACCAGCTAAACCAGCATTAGCAACAGCATCCCATGCTGGTCATACCAGCAAGACCAGCATGTTGTGTTTTGGTGCTGGTATGCTGGTGACCACCAGCTAACCCGGCATAGACCAGTAGAATTCCCATGCTGGTTTGGTGCTGGTTTTTTCAGCAGGGTAAGATGACTTTATATGTAGAAATGTAAATAGCAGATTTTTACTCCAACTACTCACAGTATAATATAAATTATACTTTTATAAAGTTTATTATTACAGTATTTGATGGCCAAAACATCTTAAGATAAACCTTGTACATCTTTTGTTTCTTTCTGACTTATTTTTTTAATAAAGAAATGCCAGTAGCTATACAAGAAAATTACCCTGTACACGCTCCTGTGAATTTAACATTTTCAAAGCTGTTTATAATAACATTACAGAAAGATATTTTCTTATACAGCTGAACGGGTGCCCTTGACATTCAATATTCATTTCTGTGCGTTTTTGAGAAAGTAACAAATAAATGCTGTTGCATGAATGCATGCTTGACTCCAACACCAATTTTCCCCTACTGCGGTTTCTCAGTTATTGATATGGTAAATTTTAGCTACTTCCTAAACGTTTAGTTTAACACATGAGAATGGAGGTTAGGGCTCTTCGCACAATATGCAGTATTACGTTACTATGTCAACAGATAAGAGCCCAACCCTATAAAACCAACTACAGCAGAAATGGCAACCTGTCATTCTGTTCTCTTACCACAACTATAATCATCACTACACACAACCAGACTGCTTTTTATTAACATACTGTTTTCATCCCGAAAGACAAATAATAATCAAATGCCTTATGCTATATAATCATAATAATACTTTCCAGACACAAAAGTAACTTTATTCTCAGTAATCACATCTCTCATTTCCCCTCCAAAATCCCTATTTTGGTAAATGGTTGCAATTGTAACCAGCCCTATTTCAGTGTACAGTGGCAAGAAAAAGTATGTGATTGTGAACCTTTTGAAAGTTTTCTGAATAAATTTGTCATAAAATGTGATCTGATCTTCATCTAAGTCAAGGCGATTGATTGTGTCTAAAACACAAAAAAACTTTATTGAACACACTCATCAACATTCTGAATTGCAGTGGAAAAAGTAAGTAAACCCTTAGAATTAATAATTGGTTGACCCCCCAGCAATAACCTCAACCAGGTGCTTCCTGTAGCTGTGGATCAGATTTGCACATCATTGAGGAGAAATTTTAGCCTATTCTTCCTAGCAGAACTGCTGTCATATTCTTTGGACATCTCATGTGTATGGCCCTCTTTAAGTTGATCCATAGTATCTCTATTGGCTTGAGGTCTGGGCTTTGACTTGGTCACTCCAAAAGTTGGATTTTGTTTATCTAAAGCCATTCTGTTGTGGACTTGCTTCTGTGTTTTGGGTCATTGTCCTGTTGCATCACCCACTTTCTGCACAGTTTCAGCTGACCTACAGACATTCTCACATTATCCTGAAGAATTGTCTGATATACTTGGGAATTCATCTTCCCCTCAATGATTGCAAGCTGACCAGGCCCTGAAGCAGCAAAGCGGGTCCAAATCATGATGTTTCCTACACCACTTTACAGTTGGGATAATGCTTTCATGATGACGTGCCCTTTCTTCGCTAGATGTAGCACTGTGTGCTTTATCCAGATCAATCAGTTCAATCGTAGTTTCATCAGTCCAGAAAACATTTTGCCAATACCGCTGTGGAGTGTCAATGCGCTCTTTTGCAAACTACAGGCATGCAGCAATTTTCTTTTTAGTTGACACTGGCTTCCTTCATGGTGTCCTGCCGTGGATATCCTGCTTGTTCAGTGTTTTATGTATTGTAGACTCATTAATAGAGATGTTAGCAAGTTCCAATGATGCCTTTAAGTCTTTGGCTGTCATTTGGGGTTGTTTCTTTACCTCATTGATGAGTCTTTATTCTGCTCTTGGTGTCATTTTGACTACTTTTAGGTAGAGTAGCAACAGTCTCAAAGCGTTTCCATTTGTAGATTGTTTGCCTAACTGTAGACTGGGTAATTTCTAAAGTCTTTGAATGAACTTTGTAACCCTTTCCAACTTTATGTAAAGCAACATTTCTTGATCGTAGCTCCACTGAGAGCACTTTTTGGTGAGGTATGGCTCACATAAGCATGTTCTTCTTGTGCAGAGCAAACTCCAAATGTTTGAGGAGTTTTTATCAGTCAAAGTAGCTGTAGTCCACAATAGTTATGTAGTACTCGAGCGGTCTCGAGACCTGACTTGTCTCGAATTTGTTCCTACAAAGACTCGGTCTCGGACCACAGTGGAGAAGGACTCGTAATTTCAGACTGAGTCCTCGAGACCAATTAATTTATGTTCATATAAAAACACATAACAATAATAATAACATGTAATGTTGACAGCATTATTTGAAAATGACATCCCATGGTGCCATGCAAAGATGCTGCATGCAAAGATACTGCCATCAGAGCTGTTTATTTATCTCTAGAAATATAGGCAGAAGATGATGCATGTGGTAGGGTTTTTTTAATGATAGTAAAAGCATAATCCATATTAAGATGTTAAGAAGACTGCTACTCTAAACAATTCCCAATCTAGCTTAGTCTGTAGGCCTAACTGTTGATTATAAACGGGGATGATGTTAAATCATGAATATGAAAACTGACATGTTTTTATGGTCTTGGTCTCGACTCGGCCTCGACTCCTAAAGGACTCGCTCTCGACTCAGACTTGCTTCCTCAAAGACTTGGTCTTGACTCGGACTCGACTCTATTTGAAAACCAAAGAACTTGGTCTCGACTCGGTCTCGACCCTTCAAAGACTCAGTCTTGACTCGGACTCGGCATAGGCGGTCTCATCCCCATCACTAGCCAACACCTACAAATGTATTATCTTAACCAGACTCCAGGTGTGCTAAACCTGACTCCAATTAGCTTTTTTGAGGTCATTACCTCAAGGGTTCACATACTTTTTCCACTAGCTCTATGTTTGTGAATACCCTTGACTTAGATGAAGATCAGATCACATTTAATGGCAAATTTATTCAGAAAACTATGAAATTCCAAAAAGTTTACATACTTTTTCTTGCCACTGTATGCATCAATCTCTTCCGAGTGGATGTTTTTCATTGAATAATTCAACAAAAGAGAAAAATTGGCTTACTCCTTAACAAGGACACAAAAAAGGCTAATTTAGTCTCCTGATCTCCATCATTGTCGTGTGATGGACAACAGCATGAATAACCTTTTGTCATTTATCTTAAGTGCTGACCACTATGTCCTTTGAGGACTGGATAATTGGTTTCTCATCAGGGGGTCAAATTTAAGCAAGTAGTTTCACCCTGACAGATAATGAATCTCAATAAACAGTCTATTTCCTTGTGTTTTCCTCTATTTACCACGAGGTGGCAGTATGGCCATGTAAACAGTTAATAAGTTGCAAGCCTTTTTACCAGTTTCCCTGAATGAAACAAGAAGGTCCTAAGATGTGATTTAAATTGGCGGTCGATTTTTAATGAAAAGTAATGAGGTTCTCCATTGCTTCATACGTCCCATTTATTTTTATACTCTGTGACAGCCAATGAACTGGAACTTATTCATGTCATTTCTCTTTGATGGTACAATAGGTCCAACTAGTGAGACTCTTTGAAGTTGAGCAAAAAAAAAGATTGGGCCAGTGCGCTCCAGGGCTTGTTTCAACTCTCCCACATGTTTTTACCTTGTACTACTACGCTATACCACATAGCCTATAAACTTTCCCAGTCTCTCTCATACATATGAATTTGTGGTAGGCTATGTACTGTCGCTACAAACACCCAACATAAACACCCTTCTTGGGCAGGTTGTCACTGTTAATATGGTTATTTCCACTTCACATTTGCTTCTGTCAGATTTTGTCATAATATGTGCCCACACACATAAATACAAGCGCATGAGAACGCTGCTGTGGCCTGGCTGGATAGCGGTAAGCTGGAAATGTATGGCAAGTGATCAGTGAGCTCATTCCTCTAAGGGGTGGGCGTACAGATTCACTGGCACTGCGGTATCGGCACATATATCGTGATGGACTTTTGTTTGCCTGCCAGACAGAGGCATGGGTCACATCCTCCGCCTGCTGTCTCCATTCCTGTACACAAGTTGGAAGATAGAGGGAGAATGAGATATTGGTAGTATTCTTGGCAGAGGTCCCATTAATGAAAGTCTCCACACTTGGCGGCCATATTTGCAGCACCTCTATTTAAGTCATATCTACACTGTCCTATCCAAACTGTTTCGAGTCCCACTGTGAGAAAAATTGGTCAAAAATGGGGCTTTACTTTTTTAAAGGTCTTATAATGTACCGTTGTATAGATATGTGTACATTTTAACAATGTGTTTACCAACAGTGTAGGTTAATTGGGGAAAAGAACTGTGGCATCTTGTTATTATCTTTAGTCTTCGTGTATAGTTTTGGCTATTTCAGTACCTGAGTGAACTCTATGCACAAGACATTATCAGATAAATAGGTCAAAAACAGAGACAGTGTTGTTGGGTCTGAGGGTTGGGCTCTCTTTCTCTTGGCTCAGGGCTTCACCGAGCCCATTTAAACACGTCAGCTGTGTCATTGATTTTGGATCAGCGCTGCATTGATTGGCGTCCGAGCCCAGTCGGCCCACATCTGCATATCCACGTCCTGTAAGCTGCTGATTGATAGTTCACCAGCAATCGTGGTTGAATGATGATGAGCAACCAGTCTGGGTTGATGTCAGGCAATTGTGGTTTGTTTGCAGCTTAAGGGTATCCGTGTCAAGTAAAATCGCTGGTGTGTTGCTCATGGTTTTGCTTATATAAGTCACACGTTTATTGCCTTGTCTAATAGTATATTTGAGATTCAGGGCAGTATCTTGGCTCTTTGTCCAAATTTTGCTCTACTATGGTTTGTCACTTATAAACTCAGAGAGAAGAAAATAGAACAAAAATATATAGTTATAAAGTCTAAAGCCTGGGATACACTGCAGGATTTTTGTCATCAAGATCATAACCTTATTACGCTGTGTGTGACATGAAGCGTTAAACTTAGGTACGACAACCACGTAGACTGTACGTTGATGACACCTATTGAATCTTAGACTGTGACAGCTAAACCGGTAGTGATTTTGGACTATCTTCTTTATGTCACGTTCCTGAGCGCGTGGTCATAAAAATGTAACGTTTGTACACGTATTTAAGCACCTCAGTTTTAAAACAAGTTATTTTAAGCCATCGAAACACAAACAACAAATCTACATGCGTGCGCTCTTTCTTTGTCTGAGGAGCGCGCAAGCTGCGCAACTGCTCATGAGCATTTTCTCGCTGTATTGGCCTTAAATAAATATATGCGATAAAAAAACGTCTTTGCAGGTATTCTCATAAACACGACCATTAGGGCTTAAGAGAAAGTGTACAGCTAAAACAGAAAACGCATGTGTAACATAGGGTCCGGACTTCGGTCTTAAGGGGGAAGTTACCTAATTTTGCTTCTGTCTGTCACTCATGTTTATCAAACAGCATTAAGATACTCTCATTGCTCTTGATTAAATCACTTTTCTACCTTAAAAAAAAAAAAAAAATTGGTTGCAAGACCGGGAAAACAGTCGCCTTTAAACATCTCTCATTGTACGACATAGGACCACTGATTAGAGCCACGATCACAGAAATTGCGACATTTGTTTCACAATGGCAATTTTTCGTTCCATGTATCCCGCGCTTATGTCCACCTGTGAAGTGCTTTTATTTTTTTTAAACCCATCTAAGTGCATATGACATGTTTTTGACATGTAAATGAGCATTTTTTTTATCAGGCTCTTATGTTTATGTTCAGTTTCACTTTAATTCCAATGAAAAGTTTAATAGCAGTAATTAAAACACCTAATTGTCACTTCAAAAGTCATTTAATTGGTCTTTAAAGGGAGAGTTCACCCAAAAATGAAAATTCTGTCATCATTTACTCACTGTCATGTTGTTACAAACTCGCATACATTTATTTGTTCTGATGAACACAAAGGAAGATATTCTGAGAAATGTTTGTGATCAAACCGTTTGTGGACCCCATTTACTTCCATAGTATTCTTTTTCCCTACTATGGAAGTAAATGGGGTGCACGAACGGTTTGGTTGCAGACATTTCTTGAAATTTCTTCCTTTGTGTTCATCAGAACAAAAAAAAATTATCCGATTAGAAGCCCCACTGACAGCATAGGAATAAAGAATACTATGGAAGTCAATAGGGCACGGTCGAATTGAAATATACAGGAAATAACCAAGCCCACAAATGTACAGAATAATTTCATTTTTTTAAGTTAAATTCAAACTTTTTATTATAATTGTTTAAAAACAGGGTGGTCAGTTGCTATGCAATATATTTATTCAGAAAGGTGGAAATACATGTCAGTGTTACGAATCAAGCCATGCACTGGCCAAGCCACTATTGCGTAGTGGGGAAGGCAAGAACAAAATAGGCATTTATAAAAGAATTCAGTAATTTCATCTGCGGTTTGAGCCCTTTCCTTTTTACAGGATTTTTAGGGCATAAATAATCGAAAGCGGCTGGCATCACAATGTTCAGGTCTCTTTTAAGGAGTTTCCCAGCAAGTACATTTGACCCCAGCGTTTCAGAAAAACATTACCGTGAAAACAGGCAGTGAACAGAATAGATAAGGACTCGTCGGTCGGCCATTACGTTTGGCCTACGGCACATCTGGCTTTGACCTGGTTAAAACCAGGTACCTAAAGAAAACCAGCTCTGCTGGACAAGGGGGGCTTGTTAAGGAAAAAGGAGAGATTTACCATGAGCTAGGGAAATAAAACTGTATCAAAATGTAATGGGCCAGGTTGTAAAAAGCATTAAATTGTACTCAACATAGCCGGCGGGTACATTGGCCGACCCAGAAATGACTGCATGCAGCCATGCAGAGTTAACAAACTCAAGCACACCGTAATCACAACCGTGTGGGTTTTGCAGACCTCTCAAGCATCATATACCACATGCACCTCTCTCTCTCCCTCCCTCTCTCTCTGTTAAATGGCAGCTTATGAATGTAACATACTGAAGTGTTTATTATAAACATCTTGTTTGTTTGTTTGTTTGTTTGTTTGTTTGCACTCTTGTTTGTTTGTTTGTTTGTTTGCGTTTTAGGTGTGATTAAAAATTATTTAAAGCTCATTACTTGTGCTGTGGGTACGCCTGGCATTCACACTACTCTAGGGTTTTCGACCCTTGGTAAGCGAGACCTTTGTAAACACTGCAGATCCTGTATTTTTTTTTTTACTTTGGAGCTGGAGTCTTGTGTAAACAAAGGCATGGATTTGCTCCCTGATTGAGTCTTCTAGATTATTGCATGCTTCCTTGATTTGTCCAGCCCCTATTACATGACCATTACGCTACCGAAAGATGACAATGACCAGCCGCAATGACCATGTTAACAATAACGTGGAGATGAAACCGCAGGCTTTACAAAATTTCACAATGTGTGTTTATTCATGACACAAACACCCAAAACAAGTTCATTTTTACTATGATAAACGTTTTCGCATCTAATAAGAACAAAAAGGAATAGTCAATTTTCTTAAAAGAAAAATCCAGATAATTTACTCACCACCATGTCATCCAAAATGTTGATGTCTTTCTTTGTTCAGTCGAGAAGAAATTATGTTTTTTGAGGAAAACATTGCAGGATTTTTCTCATTTTAATGGACTTTAATGGACACCAACACTTAACACTTAACTAAACACGTAACAGTTTTTTTCAACAGAGTTTCAAAGAACTCTAAACGATCCCAAACGAGGCATAAGGGTCTCGAAACGATTGTCATTTTTGACAAGAAAAATAAAAAATATGTACTTTTAAAGCACAACTTTTCGTCTAGGTCCGGTACAGCGCGACCTAATGTAAATGCGTAGTGACGTAGGGAGGTCACGTGTTACATATATAAAATTCACATTTGCGGACCATTGTAAACAATAAACTGACACAAATACATTAATTAGTATCAGTTGACATACAACAACGTAGGAACGGTCCTCTTTCAACACACTTGTAAACACTGGGGCGGAGTTTCACGTTTGTCTTCTGTGACCTCTTGACGTCATGACGTATTGCGTGAGGTCACACTGATGCTTTCAGGACCGGAGGAAGACGAGAAATTGTGGGTTAAAAGTGCATATTTGTTATTTTTATTGTCAAAAATGACAATCGTTTCGCTAGATAAGACACTTATGCCTTGTTTGGGATCGTTTATAGTCCTTTGAAAAAAAACTGTTAAGTGTTGGTGTCCATTAAACTCCATTAAAATGAGAAAAATCCTGCAATGTTTTCCTCAAAAAACATAATTTCTTCTCGACTGAACAAAAAAAGAGATCAACATTTTTGATGACATGGTGGTGAGAAATTAGCCTATCTGGATTTTTCTTTTAAGGAAATGGACTAATCCTTTAACTTGACAGTGCGTCATTTTATTCCGTTAAACTGAGGTTTGCACCCTAAATAGTGCACTTAGTGCCACTTGGGCCCTTGCCAAATGTGCGTGAATGATCATGTTCCATGTGTTTATGGTCGTATATAGTGTGAAGAGAGATATTTTCTAAAAACGCCCAAATAGGATCATTTTAATTTATGAAACAACAATGCGCTAATGTAAACGGGACCTAACTGATCCTGGAAATAGGTAGTTATTAGGGATGCAACAATTCTCAATATAATATTGAATCGTTCGGTTCGACCCCAACAGTCCAATACACGCATGTGAATTGCGGTTGTTCGGTTTATCCATCCAAATCTGTCCGTTTTATATTCCCTGCACTTCGGTCACTGTGTGCGCTCCTGCATCTGCACACTGAAATATAACTTAAATGCCTTACAGCGAGTTGATATCCAGTCACTTGCAATGCTGGTGTCAGATTTTATTTGCGCACACACACAACATGGTGATCAAGAGCAGAGACATCCGACAACAGAAAGAGGCAGCACCGCTGTCTTTTAAATCTGTGGTGTGGATAAATTATTTGCGCAAGGAGATTACATACAACATCAATGATTACATACAACATCAATTCGGGTGGGGCAATGCGAATGATGGAAATTGGGCTTTGTTATTTGCCTCAAACGCGTCTTTCGCACAAGTTGAAAAATTCAATTCAAGAAGAGAATGCACATGATGCTAAAATAAATCCCACCAGTAATCTTGATTGAGGAACACATTTTTGGTTTCTACACAGCACAGAATAATGTTGGACTTAACAGTAGTGCAGTAAGGTATAGCCTTCATTTACAATGTAGTTTAATTTACTAATTTACTAAAATGGCCAATTTATGTTTACATGTGTTTATTTTCAAAATGTTAGAATTCACATGTTCGCCAGTTTGAATAGGATATCATTTTAATATATATCTTTATTTAATTATATCTTAAATTATTTTATCAATACACTAGAAATGTGTAAGATGATTTTTGCATTTACATAAAATAAAGAATAGCAATTAAAACCATTTTTTTGCTTCTTAACTTCTCACTGTTCCTTCCACCTGAATAATTTAAAAACACTTTAATAGGCCAAGCCATCAGAACCGAACCGAAAACCGTGGATAAGAACCAAAAATTGTATTGAACTCTATTGTTGCATCCCTAGTATTTATGGTCAAGCAGACAAACTTATATCACCTGCTATGAGATGTTTCAACAAAGCTTTAATTTCAGAGAGGCCTCCCAGCTGACCAGCTTAGACCATCATTAATTTGTATCATACAGTTGGGTAAAGCTGGTTGATCAGGTGTGGTTGGTTTAGCTGGCTGTGAAGTGTGACAAGAAACACCAGCACACCTGCAGCATACGTCTGTGACCAGCTTCCAGCCTTTTCCGATCAAAACCATTAATACCAGCCTACACAGAGTGCTGAGGTCACTCAAACTGACCGCTACATTTCATGAGTGTTGAAAGATGAATGACCTCATGCACAACCCTTTTGCTTTTTCTGTGCTGTGCGACCTGCCAAGATGTTTCCTAAGATTCACGCTCGTAAAGCTAATGTTTACCACAACACTCCATGCAAGTACAGTTCATTAATTATGGGAACACACAGACGTGAAATGTAAGAGATAAAAACCAAAGATCGTTTTTGTGCAAGCAGATTTAAGATGTACAGACTGTTTTTGTGATCGCTGCTGAGAGGTTGGATTGGTGATTTATAGCTGCGCTGTTTCCCAGTAACACATCGAGCTGGTAGAATGCATGCCGCTGCATTTATAAGGAAAGAACGGAGAGCTTAACACACCCACCATTCTTGCTAGGTGCCAAAAGAGTGCCATTATCAAAAGTATAAATACTATTTGTCATTTCTTTTCCAACGTAACCGTCTGCCTTTGAGCAGAAAAATTGCATTTAAAATTTGAGGAGAAAAACTTTTATTCACTCCATATGCGTCACACGTTGCTTTGGGTTTGCCTACCTGTAAATCATGTCATGATCCATACTTATCAACGAAGTCCCCGATGTGAATAATGTAATGGTTTTGAGCCCAGCAAATGCATTCCGCACCCATGCCGTCGCTGTGAATTATAAAGCATAACAATTTCAAATGCTTTATTTTTCCTTATATGCCTAGTGCGCTGATTTAAAGCCCCCTCAGTTTAAAGATACTTCTGTGCCCCCTTTATGTGAGATTACTTTATACTATACTCTCATGTTTTAATGTTTTATAGGCTAATTTAATTTCTCACAGTACATCATTTACAGTCTCTTACCAGGAATTACAAATTATTAAACGCAAAACCAGGGCTGTTAACTCAGCCGGCGTGTTTCCGAACCAGTATTGTTGCACGTATAAACTTGCCACAGGCCAGGATGGAGTGTGTGACTCTTTTGTGTTTATCTCCGACACCCTGGCTTTTCCTCGCAAGAGATATGAGACAAAAGTGCTTTTTGTAAGGAGCACTAAAGAGCCGTTCCTTCATTGACATTGTATGGGTGTGCGGACTGCGGAGAGTCACGTTTCCTCTATCAAGAAAGATAATCAGGGGAGGGAAGGTGACTATCATCGCCAGCGTTCCAGCGTTTTCCTCTTCCTTTCCCTTTTAGGATGTCAGCCCAGTTCCTCCTGGCTGAACTACACAGAAGGCCGATCTTGATCCCATCGCTGGATAACACTCTCTCTTGCGGTCAGATCTCCAATCCTGACAGGCGTTTTCTTTGCACTTCCAACAATTAGCGCTTCTCATGTTGACAACAGTTGCTATAGCAGATGTAAAAAAATACACCCACTTTAACTTTGAAGAGGAGATAGGGTGATGATCTACCTGGCGATGGAGAAGGTTTGCAGTACGTGACGGCGAGATAAAGTTTGGGAGAGCCCACCAGCTGATAAGACACCAGAGATGTTTGTTGGTGTGTAACATACGTCATGTTTCTTTGATCTGCTTTCTGTACACTTTTGGCCATTCATATGCGTTGTCACACGGTCCCTGCTGTTTATTTCGTTGCCATTGCTGCCAAAGTTGTTGTTGTTGTGGAACTGCATTTTAAGAGCTTTGGAATAAGCAAGAGGGAATGCTTGTGAGATTCCTAAAAGATTACCAGTCCCGGCATGAATCAAAGCAGCATTTCAGTCTAATTCACAGAATCCAGACCCCATTATAAAGGGTGGGAGGTCTTTGTTTTTCAATAATTTGTAATTAAGGGTTACAATTGTGGTGTGTGACAGCAGGCCGTGTGTGAGTTTTAAACAAGGCAGCGTTCATTTCCTAATAGAATGAGAATTGTCTCTTTATTAGTTTGGTCTTTTCAGATGTTCTGCAGATGTTCTCGTTTCTTCAGCTTTCTGTTTTGTCTGATTTCTTATCAGTCTGAACCCACCATCAGCCCTCTCGCAGGAAAAACACAACTCCCTGATTTAGACGTTTTCCAGACAACCTTGTGGTGCTGTTGTACTAAATGCCTTCACCTCACCCAAGCCCTGATTTATTTGGACCAGCTGGTGACAGACCTGTGCAATCAAATGGTTCAATGTGGTTTAAGCAAAGAGATAATGAAGAATAACGTAGCTGTTAACCGAACCCTGAGAGAAATATCAATCCTGTTAACAAATTTGTGAGTTTCTATTATTGATCGTACAAATAACTACCGTAGGTCATTTGCACATCTAATTGGTGCAACACCAGATGCATTATACTAAATACATGTGCAAAACTGCATCTGTATATCACCATTGTACTACAAATTTTTAAATAAAACACTTTAACCTCCTAAGACCTGGTGTGTGGACAACATTTTTTGTTGTTTGCACAATAATACTTAATTCTGTGTAAGTGGAACCTGTTGTACACAAACGTGGACAGTGCTTCATGTTAAAAGAAAAATATTTGGTTATTTCATTTATTGGTTCTTTCTAACCTTGAAATAGCTGGACGAAATCAGAAAAAAAGAGACAAACCAAAGCTTTGGTCTTAGGAGGTTAATTTTGTATTTATTAACATAAGTAAATGCATTAGCAAACATTTTTTTGCATTTATTAAAGACACACTATGCAGTTATTTTACCTTAATATAACAGCTTCAAAGTTATTTCGGTGGTAAACAAAGACATAGTAAGGCGAATCATCCTCCTGTTGAAGCTCGGGGAGGACGCCGCTACCAAAACCAGCAATGCAAGCTTGAGAGAACCGCCCCTGACAAATCTCGCGAGAATCACAACTTGCTTTACGGCAACAACGTCACACACGTTAGGCTTGTTCGACTTCGTGTGGCGCTGCAAGAAACGACCCCCAGATGACGTCAAAGTACCGCGAGAATGATCCGAGACGGCACTTTGACGTCATCCGGCTGTCGGTTCTTGCAGCGCTGCATGAAGTCGATCAAGCCTATAACAACAACTGCACGCGCGAATTTGAGACGTGAGGCTAAACGATTTAAAAGTTAAGAAAGCGCGTTCAGAAGTGAGTAGGAAAAGAGAATCTGGCCGCGTTAGGAACCGGACAAGAGTCCCACTCGGTCAGGTTTTTACTCGTTGGCGTGAGCTAAAAGACAGCACTGGATGGGATGCTGATCTGGCGATCTTGTTGATGGACTAGTAAGTAAATCTCTCATTTGTAAACTTGTTTGCGGTCTATGTTGTTGCGCTTGCTTGTAGTATGTCATGCGATTATCATGACAACAGTTGTCAATATCTCACATATTTATCAGGACATAAATAAGCCTAGAGGTTGTAAATAGTGTAAACATGCACAATTTGCAAACGATAATGATAAATAGCAATAATCATGTATAGTGACATTATAACGAACAATGTTATGAAATAATGCAACGTACACAATTAATTTTGTCATGGCATTTTGTAATGTTTACTTGTGATTTAGCTGCAATCATGTAAAAACGTTATAAGCTAGCAAACGCGGTACTTTATTATTATATGCACTCTACACTTGGAATAAACTTCTTATCCTATTACCATCATCTGTAGTTTAGTAGACTATGCAGTAGCCTAATATTTGTATGAAATTGTGAAAAATTACGTGTTCTTTATCTTTGGCGTACTTGTGTGGGAAATTACGACAGTTGCAAGTATTCTCCAGCGACTCTAGGGGTCGCTGTTTGACAAAAACGCCGAAATGCATAGAGCGGCTTTAAACTTTGTTAACGTTAGTTAAGGGATAGTTCACCCAGAAATAAAAATTCTGTCATCATTTTCTCACCCTTTTTCTCACCCTACATTTCCTTGTTTTTGTTCCTCCATATTAATAGTAATACTATGGAAGTCAGCTGTGCTCCAGATCTGTTTGGTAATAAACTTTTTTCAAAATATCTTCAGGTTTGGAACAACTTAACGGTACATTCACACAGGACGAAAGCATTAACGCTTGACGGAGAGCTTGTCTGGAGCATGGCCAACAGCCAATAACAGTGGCCACAACACATGCCCCGGTCTTCCATAAGCGTAATTGGCTGGCTCTGTCTAGGTTATTTGCATAAAGTGATCTAATTGGCTGACGCGCACGTTGCTGCTTGAAAAGTTGAGAAATGTTCAACTTCTGCAGCGAGCAACAGCAGTGACGCAGGGCCGACGGATCCACAATTCAGTTCGGCAACGCATGAGGTCACCCATTTAAAGTCCCTCCAGAAAAACGCGATTATGCGATCGCATGATTTAACACATAATCAGCCAGAAAGTCCGCATATTTATGCAAGGGACGCATTTTTTCAAATACGCCACACTTTTGCAGCATAAATTGTAGATTTCCGTGCACAAAATATGCGGGGCTTGCATTATTTCATAATTCCCTTATTTTCTTAGCAAAAGTCACATATATCTTAATAGAAAGTTGAAAAATGTTGCATTTACCTCACACAAGCGCAGCCATGTCCCCTGTTGCCATAGGAACATTATGAAGTGACGTGATTGTGACATAAACATTATTGAAAAGCTGCAAAAGCTGAAAACAGTTTTTGCAAGTTCCCGCAGTTTTTGCAAGTTCCCGCAGTTTTTGCAAGTTCCCGCAATTTTTGCAAGTTCCCGCAATTTCATTGCATAAAATTGCATAAATAAATATCCCGCATATTCCATCCCATTTTTTAAGAAAACGTGCCGCAATATTAAGGATTTTTGCCCGCAACAATCACAAAAAAACTTGTGTTAGTTAATGCATTTCCAATGATTTAAACCTTGTGTTACCAAAATTTTAACAACAATTAAAATGTATTTAATAGAAAATTTGGCCAGACTTGGTCTGAATATAACTTGAATAAACATGAAGAACATTTTTACAACAGGGTTTGTAACAGGGTTATTATTCATTGTGGACAACTTGATGCATTAAATAAAATAATCTGTAAGTCAACTTTCTTTATAGTTTGTTTAGTTATGCATTCATTTTCTATGATTGACCTTATTTATGCATTATGCCGGAGAAGTGTTACATAACAGGTGTAAAGGTGATACTGTATGGCTTGCCATATTGGTCGTATATAATCTGTTCTAAGATTGGTGTTAAACAATTGTCAGTATTCTGTGATTTCTGTGACAGTGTTTTGTCGTAGTAAACTTTAAAATGATGTTATGTTTTTGACACATTTTTCAAATATTAAAACCTTAAAGGTATAGTTCACATCACAAAACAACGAAAACTTAATTATTAAAGTATCCTCATGTCGTTTGACCCCCCAAGTATTTCTTTGTTCCTCAGAACCCAAAAGAGTTTTTTTTTAAGTGCTGTTTGGATTTTGTGGTCACTATGGGAGTGGATGGTGACCACCTCTTTAAGCTTCAAACATGTTAAACAAATAACTTGACTCATCCTGTATATTTTATGTGTCCTGAAGGCATACAGAAAGGTTTGGTGAAAAACAAACTAAAATATAAACCTTTATTTGATTAAAGTCTTGACCTGTGTCTCTCTCTCATTGAAGATCTCTGTGTCTGAACTGTTGTTTAGGCAGGTTTAGGACGATTAAACATCAATAATGTGTAACAACTGAAACAACAGCGATATTCACTTGGCTACAAGAAATTGGAGTAAATGTCTTCACACTTAAAATATATGAAGAGAGGAGTCAAGAGGATATTTTTGTTTAAAACATTTTTGGTTCAAAGGTTTTCTGGTTACTATCGGAGTGGATGGTGACCAAGGTTGTCACTCTAGTAACTAGAAAACCCAAAACAACACTTAAAAGACATTTGGGGTTCAATATAATAATGATAAAGTTGTTTTTCTGTGAACCTGCTTTAGTATAGATAATTTACGTGTTTGATTATGTGTCAAATGTAAATTTTTGGCAGCCCAGAAATAGTATGTCAGTAATTTTCCTGCATTCTGAAAAAATATTCAGTTTAGTAATTCCAGCGAAACTGGAATCTTTGAGAAATGTAGCCACACAGGAAGCAGAAATGCTTCATGTCTTATAAACTCCAGAAACATGTTGTATTTTAACTTGATCTATCCCAGGAAAAGACGAAATATTTAGGGGGCCGCATTCCATAAAGTTCCATAAAAACCATTCAGAAAATGATTATGGCCATAACAGCTTTCCGGTTTTTCTAGCAGAGAAATGTTTTTGGTAATAAGCGATTCCTTTAAAATAGCTGAAGTTATTGCTGCCAGAAAATTGTCTATGAGTTATGCCAATCAGTTACGTTTTATGTTTCAAGTTGTTAATTAAATCCAGCCATTGTCCTCATTTAATCTGACAGAAGTATTGATATCATGCATTGTAATTCTCTTTATAAGGATCCAACGAAAACATCTGATGAACACTTAAACCGTGCTCTTACGGGAATTTCTGATGAGTTTTAGTGCTTGATTAATTCCGATTGATTTATAAACTAAGTGTGACAAGCAATAATGCATACGATAAATCAAAAGCAGAATTTATATGGGAGTGATGGAATTACGCGGAACCAAAATAGCTTTGTCATGTTGAGCTTCTTAACAAACCGAGTCTCCATTCCAGAGTGGAGCGAGAGATTGATGACCCAGCTTCGGGTGGGGGTGTGGGGTTGAGAATGCTCAGAATTATTGGACTGCTGGGAAGGTGCTGAGGAAACAGATTGTGGACCAATGGCAGACGCCATGGCCTATAAACATGCTGACACGTCCCTTTTTCTTTCACAGTGAGCTGTGTGAGAAGGAGCGGGGGGCTGGGAAAGGTGACATCCTGGTCCCTCTGTGGCCCTTCTGCAGTCTAGATCACGGTTTCCACGGCCTTTATCTTCATTTCATTTCTGCCCATTGTGATTTAAGGGAAGCACTTTTAGCCGAATTGGTGGTAAATGTCTGGGTATAACAGCAAAGGAATTCTTAACTGTTGTGCTGCAGGAGATAGTGATGTACTTCCGACTGAGGAATGTTGATGTCTGCCTGCGTCCCAAAAAATATGTGTTTGTAAGACTCATAAATGTCGTGCTGTGAGTGAAGATCATTATAATAGCCCACAAGGGGGCAGTATGTTCAAGATAAGGCACTGTTGATGGCCATTCTTAAGAGAACAAGAACTTTTCATCAGTGCCTTGACTTATGCTATGTCTAGACAACTCGGATTTAGGATATTTCCCACCTCAAAACCGGAAATAACATCTGGATTACGTAACATTTATATGTATCATTTAGTAACATTAAGGCCTGGCTTCATAGACAAGGCGTAGCTAAAGCCAGGACTAGGTCTTAGTTAAATTAAGATATTTAAACATGCCTTAAAAAAGATGCTGTACTGTATATGTGTGTATCTTGAGAGAAATCAATGGCATTGGCATATTTTAAGTACATTTGTCAAGTTATTTTATGTTGAGACAGCTCAAACATGTGTCTCACTGTGTTTTCACACCGCCACCGGCAAGAGCGTCAAAGTGGCCGGAATTCAATCATTTTCAAAGAGAGCCGGCAGTGAGCAGTGGCGCGTCATTTACGGTTTGAGCGTTGAAATCAGCTCAACTTTATGGTAATGACCTATGATGCAGTTCGGCAACAACCAATGGGAAGGCGGAAACTTTTGGCAGCAACCAATCGAAAGGCGGATCCAGAGCATGCATTCGAGCATCAGAGCATCCACAACACTTTTTATAAAGCGTCGTTGGCAGGGCAGCAAGAGCTTTTTTTGACGTGCTCGTCTGTGGCGGTGTGTCTGTGAAACAGGAAGTCCTTCCAAGTTCAGTCCTTCCAAAAAAAAGTTTCGTTGTGATTGTTGCGGGCAAAAATCCTTGATCTTTGCGGCACGTTTCCTTAAAAATTGCGATGGAATATGCGTGATATTTACGCAATTTTATGGGATGAAATTGCGGGAACTTGACAAAATTGCTAGCCTGGCTAACACCAGACCGGTCTCATAGAGAATGAGACGTGGTCTGGGAACCACATGCTAATTTTCTCGTATTTTAGGCGTGGTTAACGAATGCCCAGAGCCGTTTATTGGGCGCTACAAATGTCTATCAAATGCCTCTGTATGTAGTTCATAGCCAATCGTTTCAATTATACCAGATGACGTATGTAGAGCAACATCAATTCAAACGTAAACGACTTTTATTGGTTCGTGTGCACACAGCTGAAAGCTATGCAACTAAACCAGTAGCTGTACATTGTATTGAAAAGTAACACATTTTAGTGGCACTGTGACAACCACAGTACAGGCATAATGACAATATGATATTAAAGGGACACAAGGCAGCATTTTTATGTTAATAAATCATCTTCGTAAGTCGGTATATGGTTAAATGACTCATTACCGGACGAATGAAGTCTCTCTCGCCCGCCCCTACCGTCTGTAGGAAGAATACCCCACTTGCAACTTCGCTGTATCCGACCCGGTGTCCTTCAGTCTCGCAAAGTCTCAGATATCGCGAGAAGCAGTATCACTTTACAGCAAACAACACAGAGGCAGGCGAGCTAAACACGGCTAGCGATTGTTGCAAATGGCAGAGCCGGGGAAGAAGCATCGAAAACCCTTGACGGAAGGGAAACCTAACTGGATTGGAAATAAGCTGATAAACTTGGTTCCGAGGGGGGAGGGACAACAGTTCGTTTTTACGACAGTGTGTTTGAAAGCATTTACTTTCAGACACTAGGGGGAACACGTAGAAAAATATTACGCAGACTTGACTGGTTTCCCTTTAATAAATACCACTTACCATTTACAAGTTAATTGTACTTCGTCGATGACAATGCCTAGCAGGTTGGTCCTATAAAGCTCTGTGGCTATCATGTCTTGCCATATCCAAACATCCTTCTTGAAAAAGAAATTGTTTAATGCCAAAAAGTTGCTCTTTTTTTAAATAAACTTGCGTTCAAAACTACTTGGAACACTATCTAAGGCTGCATTGAAAAGTAACTTGCGTCTGTTGCCGTGTTATAACAAATAACAAAACTGCTTCGATGCGTCGCATAGACGTCGTCATCGTCTTATTGCCCCCTCCCCGTTCTGTGATTGGTTCCCTATTTTAGGGGCAATAAAAGGCCATAGTTTCCATGCTAGACTTGCAGCATGAATAAATTTGCGTGCAAGGCAGCATGGAGAAACCCAGGCTACTAAATTGCGGGAACTTGCAAAAATGTTTTGCAGCTTTTCATTGATGTTCAAGTTGCGTCATTACATCACTGACTCCCTGTGTGAATCAAGCGTAAGCTTTACAGGGGCACAACATTACATACAGGAGCTTTCACGTTGTTGCTTAAAATTGCTTTACAAATGTAACAACTGTTTTTATCATAAAAATATACAGGTGTTGCTTGAGGTCATAATGTAGTAGGGCTGCACGATTCGGAGAAAAAATCTAATTGTGATTTTTCTGATCAAAATTGCGATTCGCGATTTAAAGTGCGATTCATTAGTATATAATAAAAGAGGTACATCCAGGTTTGTTGTGGTGGTTTTAATAGCACCAAAGAAAGATGCTGTGCTACTGTTTATTTAAAACCTCTTAAACATTGTACCAGGTTGTCTGCAGGACTTTGCTATTCTGCAGACAAACTTTTTTTTAAATCTAAGAACATTAAAAAAAATACAATTAAATTTTTTTTTTTTGTAAGTTTTATTTAAAATAACATATAGGCCAATGTATTTTGGCTGTCACTACAATGCATCTGACAAGCAAATGTTTAGTTTTTCTTTTAATCATAAGACTATACTCATCTTGTTTTACTTTTCAGGCATCTGTAATAAATGTAAATATATTAGTTATTAGAATCTATGATTTAACATAAGCAAAAAATACAAATAAAAGACTGCACAGTCCTCACTGTAGGATTTTAAATGTGGAGCTGCAGAAGCTTGTTCAGTTAAGAGTAAGGACTGATTTTAATTTTTGGAGTGTAATAAACATTTCTAACACAGAAAGCACCAGGTTACTGTCACTTTAAGACACAAGACAGCTTTAAAACTGCTCTGCTTCAATATACTGATAAACATCCAGCTGTTTATGTTCACTTAGACAAGAAAGAAAACTTAAGTTTAGTGATCACGCGTGTGCTGACTGCTCTCTGTGTGCGCGCTTCATGAACCCTCATGCCTGTAAATATTCAAAGCGGTGCAGATGTGCGCGTGCAAGAAAGTACCTGTTTCGTCTGCTGTGTTCCGGGCTTTTATGAAACCTGCTTATAGTCTGATGAGGCGTTTGTCATTGTTTGCGATGGATGACGAGAAACGGACGTATATACACCTTTCTTTAAGTCCAACACTACACAAAAGGGAAATGTTTTTGCGCATTTCTGTCCTTTCATTTGCCGGTTAATGAGTTATAATGCGTTTTTAAAATGACTGAATCCAAAATCTGCCAACTTCATGACATTCCGCGTTGTGCAGTTAATTCCATTTATATGCATTTCGCGATTCTGTCCGTGTTTTCCGCATCGCGGAAATCATATGGCCGTACACTTTGTTGAGGAGTTGAACTGCTGCTCGCGCTCATGTTTTCCAAATGGTGTGATGACGTGTAGTCAGCACCTCAGTGTTAATGCACTCTATTGGTCTAAACTGCATCAAACGTAAAATGCGCATGAAGCGAACTGTCAAAAACTGCGTACTAGATGATTATTATATTTAATAGTTTTGAATCGAAATAATCGCATTTCTTGCGATTCGAAAATCGCATCCATTCACATCGCGATTTCGGTTTAAAAACGATTAATCGTGCAGCCCTATAATGTAGCATACTTCTTTTCAAAAGTGTAAAATTATGTGTAGGATAGATCTATATTGTATTTAATGTATAGTTGAGTGTATACTACATCAGTGGCGGCCAGTGACTTATTTTTTCGAGGGTGCTCGATGCGAAGTTCATCACAACATTCATGTATGTAGCCTGTCATGTGTTCTGTGTGTCGACTGAACCTATGTGCATCATGTGTCTTGTCAAAATAAGTGCCTGCTGCAGATGCGTCTAAAGGGTTTGTGATATAGAGACGGTCGCGTTTGCCTGATACTCAGATAATATCTTGCGTAATCAGAGTTTAGTGTTAAGGGAGTGTCTTGCGTGTATTTTGTAAACGTGACCGTCTCTTTTATCATAAACGGTTTTGACACGTGATGCACATGGTTCACATGACGCAACAAACGCATATTTTGAAAACACGAGCAACACACATGACACTCCAAACACATATTTTCAATTTGCGTTCTTCAGATAAGCAGTCACGAGCCGCCACTGCACTACATACAGTAGCATGCAGTAACCAGTACCCTACTATTCCATAGGCTACCGAACACAGCCCCTTCAACCACATAGCTTTCCACTCTGTTTCTCCTGTTTATAACATACATCCCTCTACACATTATGTTTATGTTATTAGACCCAGCGATTAACAAAACATTTATGCTGGAATCGCGACATTACAGACCAAGTATAGGGAGACAAAAACAAGAGCAAACAAATCACAGCCAGGAGACTGCACACTAAAGCAAATAAACACTATTTACAAAACAGCAATTTGATCCAAAGATATCTGGGGGATCCAAAAATGACAAAATCATGTCAGCTACTCTTTAAGTGAATTTATAGCAATGACTTTCATTGCAAGTCGTGCTGTATCATTATGTGGTTAGTGGTTACATTTATGCCTCCAGGCAGCTCCGCCAATCCCATTCTGTTTAAACAAAGCCTAATTTTCTCTGAATCTGCAGTGTTTGACTTGCTTTTGCACAGAGATAAGACATAGGTCACAGCAATTTTTGAACAATCATATTGTTTCCCATAACATAAGCCATGTTTAATTTGTCCATCTCCACTTTAGCCAGATCCACACCTCTTGATTTTGGGATAAAGATCCAGTAATGTAAAACAACAGCCTTTAGGGTAAACCTGAATGATGTGTTTTGATATAAACTATTGAAATTATTTTGGTCTCTCCATGCCTTTTTTTCTTTTCTTCTAAGACTAAACTCTCATCCTTGACAAGGTCCAGATGTTGCTTTTTTGCTTTGGAGGCGCTGAAGAGATATTCACTTTCTCTCAGCCCAGTAAAATATCTGATATCTGTTGACCAGGTCAGCGTGTCTCAACTGATCATTTATTACTTGAGATCTTCACAAGGCAAAGATTTTTGTGGGAGTGTGGTGTGTGAAATAGACATAGGCACATATAACTGTATATGTATGTAACTGTAATAATGACATTATCTGGTTAAAGTTAAAATGACATGGATCTAGAGACAAATAGAGGAAATCTCTCTCTGTTGCTTTGTTGCCTTTCTTTCTTCACAGTTTAGAGATGAGCAGTTTGTGGCCATGCGATCAATCACTTGCTTATGTTATCTTTCCTGTTATTTTAAAAAGACAATAGCTGGCTTAATCTTTATCTCAAATGAGATCAATCTGAAACCCTTTAGCCAATCATATGAGGAAATGTCCTTAACGATGCGTTTCTTCATCTCTCTTACACTCACTTTTTTCTAGTAGTACAGTATGATGGATTTTAGACATGATAATGGCAAAAAAAGTTTTAAATTCAAATACAATATTAATACAGTCGTACATGACTATAGTAATCATTCAGTATGTGATAGAGAACAATGGTTCTAGTTGTATTTTATTACCTTTTTATAGTCTTATGCAACTACAAAGAAGCTTTGTGAAACAGAAAGGTTCTTCAGATATTACATTTTCTTTATGGAACCATATGGCTAAAATGATTCCTTTATCTTTATTTTTAAGCTGTAGGCTTGTCAAGAAAACATTTCCTCCAATTTTTTCCTTAAAGGGATAGTTCACCCAAAAATGAAAATGATGTCATTGATGACTCACCCTCATGTCGTTCCAAACTCGTAAGACCTCCGTTCATCTTCATAACACAGTTTAAGATATTTTATATTTAGTCCGAGAGCTTCATTGAAAATTCATGCACGGTATACTGTCCATGTCCAGAAAGGTAGTAAAAACATAGGGCTGGGCGATTTGTCCCCCTAAAAAAATCTGTGATTTTTTTTTTTTAAACTCGATTTACGATTCGATTTGATTTTTCCCCCGCCCCCATTTAAAACAAAATAATTGCAAACTGTACATATATTTAAAAAATATATATTTATTATATTTGTTTAAAATGCATCAACATGAAATTTACGTAAATCCAAACCAAGAGCATTTTTTTGGAAGGAGCTGCTCTCTTTCACCGGCTGTTTTTGCCATGTTGTTGTATATGCATGCGCTGCCCTCGGGAGAGGGGAGGGGCAGAGGGCTGCGCCGCAGGGAGCGTGCTACGGAAACCCTGAAAGGGCCATTTCACCGATAGGAACATTAATCTTTATGGAAAGTGAGTCATATTTGTAGTCAAAATGTAACATAAATGTAGAATTTTGTGCCTATTTGACAGAGAAAAGACAAAATGTGACTTTAAAGCACATTTGTATGAAAAACTACAACTGCCACTATGCACCACAATGCACAGCTCTGCAAGCCACTCCCATTAATCGGAACACGGCTCAGACATGCTATTATGTACATAAATGCCACGTTAGTAAAACAAAGAAAATAGCCACCACCACTGTGTCTGACTGACACCAATCATGATTTACTTTTAAACGTGATGTTACATTGTGGTACACACAATAACACTCTGGCCTGGTGTGTAGCAAAGTCTTATTCAAACAGTAACGTGCGGTTTCAGATCCGCAGTACAAATGTCTTTCCAAGTACTTAAAAAAGTGTATGCATTTTAAATGTTTATTTAGTTTTACCAATTTTCTTTTTGTCTCTCGTTTACTGTAATTACATTTGTGTTATTATTGGCCTCACTGCTCTCACAATATAGACATATAAAACACCGCTCAGATATGCTATTGTGTACATAAATGCCACGTTAGTATAACAACGAAAATATAAACACTCACTTTAGTCAGACGTCCGTTTGTCCCTCCATCCTCCACACAAACGCGTCCCCTGCATAATATCTCCACAGACGCGCTGCCTCAGCTCTTGGAGCTTGTGCTCGTAAACCGAAACACGTCTTTGAAATAAGCACGCGACCAGAAACATTCACAAAACAAACGTCCATATCCTTATCTGATCCAGAAATGTTAAACCGAAAGCAAACGGCGCGAGTCCGTCCAAGCTTATATACTCCGCAGCGCGTCTGCTCGTAAACCGAAACATGTCCGTGAAATAAACGTTCCAAACGCGCGCAAACTTCCTCTCTTGCATAGAAACCTTCACCAAACAAACGTCCATATCCTTATCTGATGCAGAAATGTTATAAAGAAGCCACACAGCGAGAGAACAGGCAAGCTGCTCTACGCAGCAGAGGGCGATGGTTGCTGCTTCTTCACCGGGCTCCTCTACCCAGCCGACGCCCAGGCTCCGGCCTACTCCTCGGGCTTCTGTTCCTACATCTGCCTCAGCTCTTTGCAGTATTGTGGCTCATAAAGGTGCAATGAACAGCGGATTAGAGCATCACGCTTGTAAAATCACCCTCTTCCATGTAATATTGATTAACTTCCACTGTTATTGTAACATGAATTCTGGCTCGCTCCACAACTTCTGTTTAGCTTAGCTTAGCATAAAGATGGCGGCTGGTCGTTTTTTTTCGGTCTGTGTTCGTATATTTTCGTAAGTCCCACCCACTTATCTGTAATTGGTCTGAAGCGTGAGTGGGTCCCACCCATAGCCCCCACCTTGGAAAAATGAGGAATGAGTGTCTGTAGTCTTTCACACTCAATAGAGATACAGGATTTCCTTCTTTCAATGACGCAAAATGACGATTTTTACATCATTGAAAGAAGGAAGTGCCTCACTGAAATCAGTATTTCTCCCCTCTCAGGGGAAACTGAGGGAATGGTGCACGACCATTCAAAAACATGACTGGGGTTCTAACGGTACAAAGCTTAATGCAAATGGGTGAAGTTTCCCTTGAAGGAAGGTTTGGCGAATGCAAAATGTATGTACTGCGCTATACTGCAGAGGGGGAGAAAAACATTTTTAAAAAATCTATTTTTTTTTAAATATGAATCGATTTGACCTACCAACTCAAAAATCAATTTTTCCCAGCCCTAGAAAAACATCATCAAAGTAGTCCATGTGACATCAGTGGGTCAGTTAGAATGTGTTGAAGCATCGAAAATACATTTTGGTCCAAAAATAACAAAAATTACGACTTTATTCAGCATTGTCTTCTCTTCCATGTCTGTTGTGAAGCGCATGCGCAAGACTAAAGTCATGTGACTGCAGGATGACGAACGACGCGGCTGATGTGTTATTTGGTGCGCCCCAGCTGTTTTTATTTTTGTGTGCCTGGGCTTCGTTTACATTCTGAGGGAGACACGCATGTCTAAGGTTAACACGTCATCCGCATCACTGCTGTCACATGACTTTAGTCTCACGCATGCGCTTCACAACAGACAATGCTAAATAAAGTCGTATTTTTTGGTATTTTTGGACCAGAGTTTATTTTCGATGCTTCGACACATTCTGGCTGGCCCGCTGATGTCACATGGACTACTTTGATGGTGTTTTATTACTTTTCTGGACATGGACAGTATATCGTATATTTTCAATGAAGGGTCAACAAGCTCTCGGACTAAATCTAAAACATCTTAAACTGTGTTCCGAAGATAAACGGAGGTCTTACGGGTTTGGAACGACATGAGGGTGAGTCATTAATGACATTATTTTCATTTTTGGGTGAACTATCCCATTAACCAGGAAAAAATGTTTAGAAATACACATTTTGTACATGCAGCATTTTTTACAGTGCATCAATTATCATAATTATTTATAAATAAAATATAAAGTATTTAAAGTACATTTCAACTTGATCTGACCTGACATTTATGAATAATACACATTTCTGTTAAAGTTCACTTTAATTTTGTAATTAACCTTAGATCAGTTGCAGCCGGTGACTTCTCTTCCAAGGGGCGCGGATTCAAAATATGTGTTCGAAATGTTATGTGTGTGTCTCGTCATGTCAAAATATGTGTTTGTTGCGTTATGTGAACCATGTGCATCAACTCGTCTTTTCAAAATGCGTGTCTACACACGCGTCAAAAGGGTTTATGTGAAAAGAGACATTCAGGTTCATAAAATACTCGCAAGACACTCCGTTAACAGTAAACTCTGATTATACGTGAAATTAAGCTAGTATCTGGCAAACGCGAGCGTCTCTTTTATCATAAACCCATTTGAATCGCTGCAGCAGGCTCATATTTAATACATAATTTTACATGACGAGCCACACACATGACGGGCTAAATACACGTTGTGACGAGCTTCGCATTGTGCACCCTTGAAAAAGAAGTTAAATAGTTGTGTATTTGATTACAGCTATAGCTAAAATATGATATTGAAATTTTATTCAAATTCAAAACTCACTAAAAATGATTGTAGTTTAAGAGATTTTCTGAAAAGGTTTTTAATAATAATTGTGTCCAAATAAGAGAAGCAAAGGCAGGATCTAAGTGCAGATCCTAAAGTTAATAAATCAGAATGTAAAATACAATCCAATGACAATAAATACAAGAACAGAGGAGAAATGAAACAGCACAAGCTACTTACAAACAATAACCAACAACTAACCAGAGAAAACAGATAGGGGTATACACATAGTGTCGTGAGGGGCTACAAGACAGGACTACAACAACATCATAATACAAAATCATTTTTCCATCAAAAGCATTATAATATAAAACAGGGCTTTTCAAACTGGGGTCCGGGCACCTCAGGCGCCTCCAGGAGTTTCTAGGTGGTCCCCAGAAAAGTTCAGAGAAAAAGACAAAAAAGTAAAATTGTTTTTGTTTTGTTTTTAAAATTAGGTTTATCTCTCATTTCTTACAGTACTACATACTGAAATGGTTTATACTGCTTTTGCTTTGTATCTTTCAAGTGTGTTTTCCTTAATTCAGTCCCCTGTATCTCACTAACTGGGGTTTATAGGCTATTAATCCTTTAAGCTGCTATGAAACAATATTTATTGTCAAAATTGCTGCATTACAAATACATTTGGATTATAAACGTAGCATTACTCTAAGTTAAGTTAATTATATTTGTTATGCAAAAACAGTGCAGTTAGCCCCAGTCTCCCTGTATCACTATACCGTGGTTCTGTAACAGTACTTTCTACAGTATCTCTCCTTATGCACTATAATGTTCGGTCTAATTGTGCTTTGCATGAATAGCCCATTACATTTATGTTATAGTTTTATAGGAATGACTCTCCCAGAAATTAAAATGATCTCACTCTCATATTGTTTTATACCTGTAGGACTTTCTTTTATCTGTAGAACAAAAGATGTCCTTGAAAGCTACACAATGACTTTGTAACATCCCATTCACACAGCACTTTGATCCCAGAAAATTTCCGTAAAATTGGCAGTGAACACAAACACATCCCGTAAATGTTCTGGGATCGCTGCCGTAAAGGGGACATTGCCGTAAAATTTACTGAATGCATCCTGTGTGAACAAAAGGCAAAAACAATGACGTAAGGGTGTATCGTAGTGAGGATACACGTGTTATCATTGCAACCAGAAGTTATCGTACAGCTCTGTGACACGGGGGATTTAAATGCAGATTAACATTCACAACAAAAAATGTCTGCAAGCTGGACCGAAGCAGAAATCAGGGAGCTTGTCATTATTCACGCTGAAGCTGAGATCATTCAACAATATAACAGAACAGCACATCACGCGCTCTTTTATGATCTTATCATAAAGAAAAATGCACACGCATTGTTTCTCAAGAGAGAAATTATGGATAATAAGCAAACTTTAGATGCTGCCGGAAAAACTACCAAGCGCAGGACTTTAAATAAATAACCGGGCGGTTTCCCGGACAGGGATTAGTTTAAGACAGGATTAGGCCTTAGTTTAACTAGGAAATATAACTAGTTTTAACAAACATGCCTTACTAAAAACATTACTTTTGTGCATTTTGAGGCTCTTACATTTATTTTAGTCTAGGACTAGTCTAATCCCTGTCTGGGAAACCGCCCCTACATGTCTTTACGGGATCTTAGATTTATGCATTTGGCCGACACTTATATCCAAAGTGACTTACAGTGCATTGCAAGGTATAAATTTTTTATCAGCATGGGTTCGAACCCATAACCTTTACTACTAAGCTATACAGGAGCACAGATCTTTATGGTATGTGTGCACGCACAGATTCTGGAAAATCACTGGCAGTGTGATTAAACCAAAAACGAACAATCCCGGACAAATCCAGGGACGCATTTGCATATATTTTCCGTAATCTCTGTGTGAAATGGACTTAAGAGGAACAGCAGAAATGTAGAGCATGATTCATTCAGAAGCTCTGAGATGAACCACATAACTCTTACGGTCAACAAAAATGATTAATTAACCCATTTTAATACCACTGGTCCACATTTGTTTCGTGATAAAATGACATAAATGCTGTTGCTGAGCTTTTGATCATGTCGGTGTCATATATTAATATTTGAAAGCTTAAGAGCCCAGACCTCCAGTAACTTCACTGTTTTGGAAAAGAATGGCCAGGCAATTCTCTTGATTTTTTTGGGTGAATAGGAAAGGTTTTGATTAAATAAACTCGTTCAGTTTATTATTTATAACCTCCAGAGAACAACCAGAAAAACTCTATGTGAAAATTTGGCTTGAGGCATGTAGTTATTTGCTGACCACATGCAGGAACTCACAGGCCAGTGCGTTCATTTAAAGTCAACAGAAGTAAAAGTCAAGAGTATACAGTACCATCCCTCTCTTCTGCTTTACAGGCCATAAGTAGTGTGGCATCCATGGCCTTTTAATTATACGAAGAAGCAGCATGCGTTTGTTTTTCACGCCGCTTCTTCCCTAAAGCAAACCATTCCAGATCTGTTTGCCAAAAAGCTCTTTTGTTGGGTTGGTTATTGCCCTTCGGACCCAAAGAGCTGGCGCTTGTGGATACTACAGGAAAAGAGTTCAGAAATAGTCCTCAAGAGCATCTTAAAACATTTTTATTGTCATTTTAGAGAGTGTATGTTTTTTACTGCCAAATGTGTTTTGGCAAACCATCTACACCATTTGGCAGTAAAACGTGTTAAAGGATCATTTTTGAGCTATTGTGAAGCAAGCGGTGCTAGACGGGAGTTGCAGAGGAAAGGAACATCAACTGCTTGAATTCCTGTTAAACGACGGTAAACAACTAAACCGGCACCAGGAGCTGTTTCTATTCTAAGCTTGTTTTAATTGTGAACAATTTCTTTTATGACTTCAAAGAGATTAAAAGCCTGTTACTGAATGTAGGCTTGTTAAATAAGAAGCCGGTTTGCCAAAAACGCAGCCAATGGGAAGGCTTGGATTTATCCGAGGGTGGGATAGAATCAAGTCTCACTTGGAAACTGACTATTAGATGGATTTAATGTTGGCCACATGCAGAGGGGCTTCTGGGAAAGCTCAGCAGGTGTGGTGCTGATTATGATCTGACACCCCAGTTTTGGATAACAAGAATCACACCATACTCCACTACAGTCCTTTCAACTAACACACTGTTAATAATGCTTTGTTTGCTATAGCTTTCAGAACACACAGAACTTTCCGCAGTTGTCATTCACAGGTGGTTCTGTATGAAGGAATTTAAAATGGCTTTAGTTGCAGATGTTTATCTCGGATTGAACAAACAAGAGAAGGAAACTGTACTATCTTTTTTGTTTATTTATATGTCAGCTTGTAATGTTGCTCTAACATTATAAGGGTAACAAAATGATATAGACCATTTTGAAAGATGTAAACAACACTGGTCCAGAACCACTTAGGCCTACTGTTTCATTTCGTAACTGTTTTCTTTATTTCACATCTTAAAGATGTTTGTTTAACTTTTTGATTCAGTTCTTTTCTGTTGGTTGTATTTTATCCCAACATTTATGTAGTATTAAAAAACTGAAACATAAAGTGCTTCTGGACCAGTGTTGTTTACATCTTGCAAAATGGTCTATAATTAGAGATGCACCCTTATGCAGGGTTCACACCAGACGCGGTAGAGGCGGCAAGCGCGAGTGATTTACATGGTAAGTCAATGCAAAGACGCGATTAGACATCCTGTGGCACGGGTGGCACATTCCGCGTAAAATTGAGCGTTGCCGCGGGAAACGCGCAAGTTGGAATGTCTCGAATGACTACAATTTCACGTGCGGCTTTCACGCGCAAATGAAGCGAGTAAACTCAAAAGTTCAAGCGTCCATCTACGCGCGAATAGCCCGCTTTTGCCGCCTCTACAGCGGTTGTTGTGAACCCACCATTATATTGGCCAATAATTGGACGATAAAAGCTATTTTTCATACTATTGTCTACTATCGGTTTAAAAATGGCCGAAAGTCAGGGCTGATATATCCTCTTAATTAAAAGAAAACAGGAAATGCAATGAATTTGAGCTCTGTATAGAAAATGTAAAGAAACATCACTAGTTTAATGTTTCAATATATAATAATAAAAAAATTATAATAATGACCATTATTATGTGAGTGATTAAATTAAATTAAATTTAGTCTTTGGAATTTAGTTGAATAATGCAAGTTAATATAACCATTAAACTATTGGTTGGTATCTGCTGATAATATCACTCTGAATAATCCGTTATCGGTATCTAGATAATATAATAATATAATAAAAAATATGAAGAGCTCAGATGCAAAACCTGCTAAACGCCACTTGTCAAAAATCATATAATGATATTGACTGTATGCTCTTTGCATATATTAAACATTCATTAAATACTTTTACTTCAAATCTGACGTTTGTTGGCAGAATCTGTTAAATTCTTTATTATTTTCAGCAAAGTCCTCGAAGTCCTTTTTGACAAAAACTTGCATGCACTAGGAGGGTTTTGCCGCGAAAGTCAGTCGAACTTGTAAGATAACTAAAGTGATATTTACGCATTTCAATTACTTACATATAACCTTTTATTGCCATTAAAGTGAAATTACTAAACATAAGAGTCTGATTAAAAAATGCTCATTTACAAGAAAACATTATGCATCTGAACTCTTCATATATTAAATTATAATGAACTATTACAGCACCATATGTGGAAACTGTATCTCTCTGTTGATCTTTGGAAAAGGTTATGCGGTAACACCCAATCTATGGTTGCACAGTAGCAGCCTTTCATCCATATTGTAGTTTTCTCACTTTGAAATCTGGAAAAGGTTCGAGAAAGATGCATATCTCATCCTGCCTCTGTAGGCATGCAGTCTGGGTATTTCATAGTCCCACTTTCATTGCCATTGCCGTGACTGTTTACAAATATCACCAAACAAGATGTTATCCAGCACCTCCACCCCCAATGGATCCATCGATAATACAGTGGGTAGAAACGACCCTAAAATAGTCCTTATCAGTAATGCAGACCAGATGAAGGAGGTGAAGCTCTGCAAGGGGTTTGGGACTCTTGATAGATCCTGCCATTTGAAATCCAATCCATCCGTCTTATCTGCGGTTCTCGTTGCTTCTTTGATCACACCGAAGCAGCAGTGGATCATGGGATGCACGCAAAGGTCTGCTCCCCAGGACCATTATGCTCACATTCTCTAGCCCCTGGCATGGCTCTGAAGAGCGCTTGCCTGGTCCCGGCACTTGCTAGGTGCGTTGGCATCCCCCTCTCCGAGGCCCGATGCTCACATCTGAAAGCAATTCCAGGTCTGTGTGTGGGGGCTGCCGGATTCCAGCGAGACCCCCTCACCGGCAGAAAAGGAGGGAGGTAAAGCATTGAGAAAAACAGGGATGGCAATTAAACAATCGTTGGCCTTTTGATGAAATTCCCGACGGAGTTAGACAAAGCAGGATTAATCACGGGACTGATCCTAGTTATTCGACCAAAAATGTGTCATTTCCTCATTATTACTCCGAGAAAAGAAATCTGTGACAGGTCATGAAACCTGAAACATAATGAAAGTATGAAAGCTGTAGGCATTTCAGTTGGAATTTAAATCAATAAACTGCATTAATTAAGATTACCATCTTAATTAAAGTCTTAAAATAAAGTTAGGTACAAAATGTAATATTAAGACTCAACACAGGAGAAATGACTTCTTGGTTTCTCCAGTTATCAGCTCGTGTGAACCAAAGTATTACAACCATCAATTTAGTTTACGTTCTACCAAGGCAACAGTATAATTATATGGATTTATATTCGAAATCGCTACTTTCCCCTTTGTAAAATCAAGATAAATGCATCTTCTCTCTTCATGTGACACAAATTTTGCTAACTGTACGCTCGAACATATAATTTTATCCCAGCAATACTCTGCTTAATGTAATTTCAGTGAAATCTTATAAACTCTGTCAAAGTTTCCTGCCCTTCAAACACTACATCATTTATCAACCCTTTAAAACGCTGTGTGTGTAATCGTCGGATGTGCTTTCATTGACACGCAGACAGACACATATGGCTGCGATCACGTGTGTGTGTGTGTTTTTCCTCAATGGCCTTATGCGGCTATGACTCAGACAACAGCATTGATGTTTTATGATACAGCTCACCCAGCCTTGGCAGGAGTAGAGACAGAACGATACGCAGGGTGAATGTTTTACATCATGCGCTTTACGGCCTCATTTGGAGACAACAGCTTGTACCGTGACCTCAAGACAAATACCACTCCAGAGACACCCCATCTTTAGAGAAAGAAGGGAGGGAGAAAACAAGAAAGCATTCGAAAGGAGAGAAAAGAGGAGGCCCCAATAAAAGCACGTCACACCTGGAGTCGAGACATTCGACACTAGCCACAGTTTCCTCTTTTGGACTTTATATGGGAAGTCAGAAGGTCTCCCAGTGGCCGGACTTCTCCCATAACTTGAAGCAGGTGGTGGGAAGCAGTAGCTTAGTTTTGGGACTCTTTGCTGTCATGGAATGGGACGGTTTCATTTGATAAAAGGGGTCGGAGATTAAAGAGACCCGAATGGAGATCCTCCAATGGCGCGTTTTGATTTATGATGCTGGCGGGCAGAGGTGGCAGCATGACAAATAACCTGCTGAGAAATGGGAACGACATTTCTCTTCCCGAACCTGGATGCATTTGAAATAAGGCACTGTGCTTTGAGGTCTGGCAGACATTGTTCACCTCTTCTGTTACGAGTTTCAACAACAAGGAGCATGTAAACTGTATGTGCGTGTGCTGTTTGCATGTCTGTTTGGATCTTTCAGTGTAGATATATGAGGGTGTTGAAGACAGAACTAATGCTGGATCGTGATCCAGCAGGTCTTTTCAGATAACCCTCGCTCCCAGGCGTGCAGATTACTGCAGGTGCACTATGCTTGATCCCACCTAGCAGCACATGTTCAACATCAGTCCAGTGTTCGTCTTTAAAGTGTAAAGCCCTTTGACACAGTCTGCACTGTGTAGAGTCTTAGCTGAGGGATTCACATTCATTTTTCATCATTCCCACAACCACAGAATCTGGTACAGGCTCCCGTCTGATTACTTGTCTGAGTGTCCATACCAAATGCCAAGGTTTCCGTCTGATAGGTAGGTTCTTGTGCTTGTAGATTCAAACTCTAAGCCATCGAAAAGGGAGTGGGCTACAGCGAGGCATCTGGCGGGTCTTGCCAGTTACATTCTTTCCGATCTGATAGAGGCTCTTATCGTTCAGAGATGGAGGTGCTGAGTTGGAGATGCGTGTTGGGCTTTACAGTAACATCAACACATTCCTGTACACATTCCTCACGGCCAGTGAAAACACTGCCGGTCCGATAACAAAAAGGGCAATCAAAACAGCGATAAATCGCACCGGATATAAAGAGCAGCTAACCAAAACGTACAGGCTTCAAACAAATACTTTCCCTGGGAGCGTTAAATGCATGTAATACCCCGACTGGAATTGTTTTCAGCTTCACTGACTGTGTTTTCTTGGGTCTTTGTCTCTATTACCTAGATTATCCGTACGCTTTTTCCAAACACCAATTGGGTCACTGAAAGGTACTCCGTGTGTTACGTTGACAACTTCTCAGCCCTAAATGACAGTGAATCGTTGCTATGACATGCCCTTATAGTATCATCACTCTTCTAGATACTATAGCAGGAATATCAGCTTCCTAGAGCACCATATACCTCGTAAACTTCCACATGGTTTGATGCATTCCACATGGTTTCTCTGACTGCTCCTCTGGTTTATTCAAAATTGATTGATTTTGTACAGATTTGTCTCTGGATCATGGAAAAGTGCCTGCACAGAATGAAAACGCATCTGTTCAACAAAGGTCTATCCATCAGCATGGAGGTTCTTGATGTCAAGCAGCATGCCCATGCTAGGCTCATGTTCCCCTTCCTTCACAATGGGTCAAACCAGTAATGGGGATCAGTTTGGAAAGGTCTACGCTAGGAGAGCGGGGGCTTATCATTGATCCACCATCTCCCCTCTCGTGCCACTCCCACTTCAAAGCCATGTAATGAGAAGCACCTGCCCCAGCCGGTCTGGGGAAGTCTTTAGTAAGAAGTGCAGATTGAGATAAAGCACAGGAAATGCAGAAAAGCAGGAACATTAAATGAGCTCAGCATTGATCAAGAAACCAGGAAGATGCACAGCGAAAGCAGGAAGGCCGGGAAGACGTGTCAGCTTGGCAGAGGTTTCGCAGAAAACTTGGCTCCCTTTAGATCAGCCCTTTTCAGACACATGTTGAGCCTTTAAGAGGCATCTGCTATTAAAGAGATAATCCAGCCAAATATCAATATTACCCCATGATTTACTCACCCTCAAGCAATCTGAGATACACATCATCTTTCAGTTGAGCACATTTGGAGTTATTTTAGTAAATGTGCTTGCTTTTCCAACTTTATAATGGTAGAAAACAAGGAACAACTTTTGACTTTAAACCCCAAAAAAGTGCATCCATTCTTCATACAGATGTAATTCACACAGCTCCCCATGGATGTAAGTTTCAGTTGCTGTTTAATGTTCTGGATGAAAAATGGAAATGTGAACAACAATAAAATACAAACACTTGAAGTAAGTTAATTTATAACTCAACAGGTTGCGTTTGTCATTTTTTTCATCAAACACTGAGTTGAAAATAACCCAGCATCATGGACTATTGTTAAAGAAACCGCGTTTGGCAGTTAAACATCTTAAATGTCATTTTCCATGAACAGTAATAATGGTAAATATATGCCTTCATTAGGGAGTCATGCAACAATGTAACACGTTACTTTTATAAGTAATGTTCTCCATGCATGTCCTCAATTTCATCAAAGTTATTGAGCCATGTGCACCTACTCACACACTTGGCCATCTGCCACCTCACCACACCTACATTACTGCGTTTACAACACCTCACAAAATAACATCTACCAAACACTGCAGAAGAACGGAGGTCAGCACTTTGACTGCTTAGTCGAGAAACCAAATAGTTGCTGCACAGTAATCCTCTATCAACGATCATAAATCATCATCGTAATCATTAATCATCATGTCGTAATGCAAAAAGACTGAATTCTGAATTTTCTCTCGAGATTTGTAAGCATGATGTCTAGCTGTGCAGCTGTCTCCAGGTTTGTCACTGATTTACCATTTACAAGATTTGGAGTGATGGTGGACCCCAAAAGCGGTCATTGCCTCAGACTCTACTTTATGACTATATGGGCAGTATCCCGTTTACAGACCACACTCACAGTGGTACAGCCAAGTGTAATTAACATGACTGTAACCTTGACCAGACTGTTTCTCTAAATCACTGATGTCATCATGTCAGGGATACCGCATGTAATAGAAGATCTGGGATGAGGTAGCAGTTAAGGGTTGCGTAATGTATGTAGTTCATTACGTTTGGCCACATAACTTTTGTTGGAATGGTTGACTTTACATATCGATTATTAGCAGGTTACAAAGGGCAAATTTGACATTCCTGAAGTGTTATGTATGATAGTGTTCATCAGGGTCAGAAACTTTTTTTATTAGGGGAAATACATTCTATAAAGTCTATAAAGCCTTTGGAATTGTTTTTCAGGATTTTTCTTACCTTTTATAAGAGCATTTATTTTGGATCACCACAAATTAATGTATGTATTATCTTTTTTCTCAAACCCCTTAAAGTTCCAATGTACGGTACAGTGGGCAGAACATTGCATGGTTTGACCGTAAACTTTATGACAAACAACAACTCAAAAACAAAAAGCTGAACATGTTACATATCATTGGAAAGCTGAGATTCTTGTGATTCTTGTCCATCGAATGAACACTTCGGTATGTTTCCGGAAGTAGTAGTTCATCCGTGTACTTGTTGCCTACTGTTTTTCGAATACTATAAATAGTGACATACTACTCTCCTCGGCTACTGCTTTTGCCTACTATATAGTGTGGGCATAGGCGCTAGCAAAGTTGATCGATCTGCTTAGTCATCTGTTTTTGTTTGTTTGTAGTGTTGTAGTTCTCAAGACTTTTTAAAGGTTTTGGTATCGTCTTGGAATCGACCGCATTTTTACTCGGTCTCGTCTCGTCATCATTAATTTTATGCAGTTTATTCAGGTTTGTCATATGATGTTGGCATTGTTTAAGCATTTTTTAAGTTTCTCCCACAATTTTTTACTAAAAACACCTGCATTGTGTTAAGTGGATGGCAAGCCATGGAAAGACAGTTCAGAATAAATGGTTAAGTTGATTTTAGCTCTTTAGTGTTTGTTCACTTTTATTTGCTTATAGACAGATAAAGATAAATTCCCACATATCTGCAATGCCTTTTATTGATATATGTGATTTTTGCTTCGAAATTGTGGGGATTATAAAATCATGCAAGCCCCACATTTTGCGCACGGAAATTTGCAATTTATGCTGCAAAAGTGCGGCATATTTGAAAAAATGCGGCCCCCGCATAAATATGCAGACTTTGGCTGATTATGTATTGAATCATGCTATCACATAATCGCATTTTTCTGGAGGGACTGTTATAAGATTCATATAATGTCAAATGAATAAACTAAATACATTATGAAAATTACCAAATAAAATTTTAGGCTGATGCCTCTTTTCATTTGAGACATTCTTGAAAAAACAGACCTCATAGTTTGTTTTTGCAAGCAGCCTATTACGACCTACAGTTACGTTTTAAGAATAAGTGTCCTCTAGCTGCCGGCAGCTTATTACCAGTGATTTTAATGTTTCAAGGTTGTTTGCGTTCATAAACATGAATGATATTTAACAGCATCTAACCCCAACCCCATCCCAAAACCCAACAACTTCTCAATCATATGAAAAAACACCACGCGAAGTCACTGGTATTTATTGTATAAATTGACCAAAAACAACAGTATAAAAGTATGAGCAACAATTTGTGTTGCAAACCTTGTGAACGGAAGCCATAAAATCACTTTATATGATTGATCGTTTGACCTCGGTACACTTAGAATATTGGGAAAATATATAATTAATGGGTTATGTTATGTTATTTGCTCAGATAAATGTCTCATTTTAAACACACAACATCGTCTGCTTGGGTTCTTTAAAGACCAGCTTAGACCATTATGAATTTAAATGGTAGTAGGATGGTAGTAATTGTCAATTAGCATGATTTTTGAAGCTGATTGGCTGGTTAAGCCAGTTAAGAAGCCTTGCTAAATCCAATGCTACTGGCAAGCCAATCCCGTCTTATCAGCTGTTATCTCAGTGGGTACTGATAAACCACCTCAGCTTGGCGCAGACCGGGAGCTGCGCTGTCATTCATCACCACACGACCTCCGTCCTGTCACCTGACCCACTTCTAGTGCCACTGTTGTGGCCTGTGTTTTTTGCGGTCTTCCTGATAAGTGTAAGAGGCTAATTGCTGTGGTTTGTCACTCTGCCAGAGTATGAGTAGGTGGGCCAGTTTCACTCCTTGGTATGTGTGTTATATAAACACACACTGAAATGGTCCCACACTCCATCACTGCCCGCTACACACACAAACTAACAGGCTAGCGTAATGAGTTTAGAGCAGGGTGCCCGCTAATGTAGAGCCACGCGACTGGTGTTGCTTTCCAACCTGCATTAGGGTTCATGTTGCAGCTGTGACTCTTTGGAGTTGAATGACTGTGTACAGGGTAGAATATTCTTCATCCAGTCAACACTTGGACTTCGACGGGTTGTTCCCAACCCGGGGTCCATGTCCATGCCTCCCTGTGAACTCTTAGGTTGGGACGTGATATGCGTAAGGTCAAATAAATATGCATAACACTAATAATGTTATATAAATTAATGTAATCATTTACTTACTATCATGTTGTTCTAAACCTGTATTTATTTATTTTTTATTTTGATGAACACAAAAGAAGATGTGAAGAGTTTGGTTCCAAAACATGAAAAAATACGGCATTTAAAAAAATTGTTACAGCCAAAATCAGTATCAGGTCAGTATTAAAAAGTAAATTCTTAATTGTACACAAAATCCGATATTCGCCGTGTTATTTTGTCATCTTTTCTCCTTTTTTCCAAACCGTAACAAACCCCATTCCTCCTTCTCTGCAGTATATGCAATAAAACTCAAAAGTCAACGAAAATCGAGCAGGACCAAAACATTTTAAAGCTGATCCCTGTCCAAAAAGTTAATTGACGACATTGCAAGGATGACAGCAGCAATGACAGTGTTCTTAATATGACAAAAGCCCTATTCGGACGGGATTAGTTTTACAGGAGGACCTCTGAGAAAATCGTGCTTCTTAGAGGTCCTCTGTGTTTTTAATCCCGTCCAAATCGGCCATGTCTGTGTTTTTCTCTGACGACCTCCGTAAGAATTCCAGAGCAATTTACCTACTGTTTTTCGCCAAACTCAGAGGTCCTCTGAGAAATGTAATCCCGTCCGAATGCAAATGTCTGTGTTTGCCCGCAATATCTTTTGAAAACGCGGTTAATTTCGTGTTTTGGCCAACGTGATCTGCCGTAAGGTCTTACTAATGCGCGTATATTGTATTTCCTGAGTCCCATTCATTCAGATATAAATGTTTTTTTGCATTTGGCAAAATAAAATAAAGCAAGACGAGCTGAATATCATACACTGTTAATACTGGCCATGCACTGTAATTTCATTAACGTTATAAGAAACTCCGATCAAAGTTGTTCAACTCCAGAATCATGTTAATTAATAAAGATAATACATTTTTATTAATCATTATTTCTTCATTTCTTTTGTGTTGATTATAAGCAGACAGTTATATAAAACCTGTAGGCTAACGTTACTTTAGTAGGATTTGTATATTTTATTTTGATTTGTAAAAATTAAATTAATAAATTACATGTTCTGTCATAATTTTACATTTAAAGCAAAATAATAAACATTAAACACGCATATCCAAAGCACGTGCTACTGCAACGCCCAAATGCATGAAACAGCACTCCCATCTCTGGAATAGCCTGCATCATTTTAATCCCGTCCGAATCGGTACATAAAATCACAGACGTCCTGGGGTAAACGTTGAAACTCAAACGTCGTTTGGAAAACTAATCCCGTCCGAGTAGTACTAAAGTAAGTGTTTAGATTAATGCAATTTAATGTTATTTTTTTTTAATCAGTGTATACCACTAGGCAACTAAATGAATATAACTTGGCAAAGATGAATGCACATTTATATATTAATTCAATAGATTTTTTTTGGAAAAAAAACTTGGTCATGGATTTATTACATTTTGCAGAAAAAATAATCAGTTTTTATAATAAATATTTTAAAATCAAATTATGGATTTTAATTTTTTATGTTATTATAACCTATGCTATGTGAAAGTTTGTAACAGAAAATAGTGGTTTTCATCTTGTCACTTTCTTGGTACAGAAAACACATTTTTACCGAAATTAGTCAAAATAGATTTATTGTGCTTTGGAACCAAACTCTTCATATTTTGATAAATGATGCTAGGCACACAGCTGCCATAGCCATTGACTTCCATAGTAGGAAAACAAATACTATGGAAGTATTGTGATAAATCACGAAGATATTTTGATGAATGATGGTAAGAGCACAGTTGACAGTACCCATTAAATTCCATCGTATTTGTTTTTCCTACTATGTAAGTCAATGGTTACAATCAGCTGTGTGCTTTTACCATCATTTGTCAAAATATCTTCTTTTGGGTTCATCAGAAAAAAAATCATACAGATTTAGAACAACATGAGGATGAGTAAATGATGACAGAATTTTTTTTTTTGGGTGAACTATCCCTTTAAAATGTAAAATTGTTTTGTTTATGTACCTATCGGGAAATTTTCAACACGTTTCCTGGCATTCCCCCCCTCTAAAAATAGTTTATAAAGAAGCAAGTAGTAAATTACATTGTTGCATGGTTATGCTAAGTTGTGATAAGGCTCAAAATTAGACTGTTATATAATAAGTGTGCTGTTGTAATAGTACGCGATTATGTCTTTGTTTTGTGCATTTAGTGTGTGATAAGAACTGTAATCTTATGACCTGACTACGTCCTGACTTCAAAAACTCAAAATTGCATGTTTCCAAAGTAACAGCGCTTTAAAACCTCTACTATTTTTAGAAACATTCGCAAGCGTTTTTCCCTCAATGTAGCTGTAATCTGGCTAAATCGAATGCTTTTCTTCTTTTTGCAGTTTACACCCAGTGAATGGATTGCTTCTGGCCAGTCACATCCATCATTCAGTGCATACTTATTAGGGCCACTCTACAGAAAAGGCAAGCCAGTCTTATTTCAGGAACAAGTGAATGACAGCTGGGCGTTAAACCCGAGCCTCTGGTCTCTGGAAGCTTCATATCCCTCTGTGGTTCTGCCATCAGTCTGCAGTGGACCTGAGTGAATCTGGCAGTACAAACATGGAAAGAGCAATTTTGTGCTGGCCCCTCTTTCAACTCGGACAAAGTGACATGTGGAAATGTGGTTGTGAAGCCTCCATTTCTTACTGTGACTATTACCCACTCTTCATTGAAAAGGGATCAAAAGCCACCTGGAAGCTAAAACTGTGCATATGCTCTGGCACATGTGCTTAAATAGGTGACAGAAGTTCATCGTACCTGGCTTGCGACATGAGCCGTCATCCCCGGCCAGTGCGGTTTCTCACTCATTTCTATAAATTCAAATGGCACGGAGCCTAACGGTGAGTTACATATTTGCTGTTGTTACATATTTAACAATTAATATTGTGAACAAGGTCACCATTCAGGGCAATTGGGAATGAAGGCTCATTCATAAGTCTATTGCAAAGATAAACTAAATAGACTGACTTATATTGATGTAGCGCTGGATCCTGGCTGATTCTCCTGACAAATCCTGGCTAGACACGCTGACAGATGACACGACATGCATACAAACGATAGTACGTGGCCCCTCAAACCTGAGTCTGTTCCTGAGCATCATTGTTAAACAAAACCAGCCTTCGAAAATGATTATTTTTATCATGAATCATCCAAGATGTTTGACACTGGTATTTACGCTCTCTTTGGGTTCACAAAGCTGAGGGAAATTTGCTTTCAAAGTGATACAAAGTGGTGATCTAGTTTAAATCCAGCTGTAACACATCCTGACATCCTGAGTAAGTGGAAATCATTCACATCCGGAATCCGTTAAAAAAAGAAAATCCGAAAGCAAACCTATCAGATCCGACCGAAGCAGTGGCAGCTTACTGCGCATATATTCAGGCAGGTGGGATAAATGAACAAACTCAATCCTTGAAATCCTTAAAAGTTTGTGAATCTGGGGGGGAAATTCAAGGCCCTTGGAAGTTAGTGAAAATATACATATATATATATACAGGTCATTGAAAGTGCTTGAATCTATTTTATGCAAGTTTTCTGGAATAAAAATCCATATTATTCCTTGTGTAGTATAATATCATAAAAATTGTAGTCTTTTAAAGCACACGTGCTAAACTGTTTGCTTTAAATGCTTATATATTCTATATGCAAATGTTGATTCATACCAAAATGCTTTTTTGCATAGTTGTGTTTGAAACATGAAAACGTCTCGGGTTACGTATGTAACTGTTGTTCCCTGAGAAGGGAACGAGACGCTGCGTCTCCTTGCCATACTTCTTGCATCTCTGTAACGCCGTCTTTGGCAATATTTCAGATAGCGATATACTTCCTGGCTCCTGCGTCACCCTGTCTTTGTCGTTTAGCCTCACCATTGGTTGAATTTGATATACACATTCAGACGCACTTACCCCTGGAGGCGTCCCCAAAGTGTCACCGCAGTGATGCAGCGCGAGTTCCCTTCGAAAGGGAACTGTAACAATGTATCTTAAAAGGTAACACGATGTAACCTTGCTCTCACTTGAAATGTGCCCCCACATTTAGTCCTTGAAATTTAGGGTATTGAACCTGGAAAGTCCTTGAAAGGTCCTTGAATTTGAAGTAAATTAAGGTGTGGGAACCCTGTTTATTATCAAAAGCTGTATTATACTGTATACTGTATAGCGTGCTTCCACAGCGAACTAGCACATTTATCATCCTGTGAAATCCAATCAAATTCCAGTTTTCACATATGCCTTGCAACACTAGTGGCATTGTTAAAGCACTTAATTTCATGAAAAGTTGCAAAAGTACTGCGATCTGTTCACTGTGTCCTGAAGTATAGGCCAACCGTTCTGATCAACCCCTGGACTATTGCTTCAGCGGTGCACAATTGTGGTTTTATATACTGGAGTCCTTCCCTAGTCATTTTATTCACCACACAATGTTGCGTTTGCACAGCTCAGCCATTCTTTGTACATCGGAGCCGCTGTAAACATAATATCAGGCTTGATTTAGCCAGAGCCTCGGTGCCCATGTTAGACTGCGGCCCACTTGCTTGCTGAGGGATTGAGTTCCCACTGCCAGTTCAGCAATGAACATTGTTTTCCTTGGTCCCGGGCCACTCGAGGCATTTCCAGCCCATTCAAAGTCAACAGCAACACAGCCGCTAAACTCTTCTGTCAATGAAAAAGTGCTTGGCATTCGACCGCCACCTTCCAGGGTTCTTCTCATAATGCGCGGCATTTCTAATTTTCTCATGTTGACAAAAGTCTGAGAGAGAAAAGGAGGTCATTGTTCAGGCCTTGTTGAGCTTTTGTGCGACTTTGCCCTCTTTGAACCACTGGGCTTTTTCGACAAGAGACCCCTCAGACCTCTGTCCTGTCGCTATTCTCTCACGGACAAAAATCACTTTTTCAAGTCGGGTTAATTAAAATGCTTTCAAACCTTGCTGTTTTTCCTTGTGAAAAACTACGTTTCCTTGATTTAAATCTGTGAAACCCTCTAAAGGTCCACTTGTGTTGCAGTTGGCTTCATTCCGGTTCTCTGAAAGGCAAAAACAAAATACAACGGGGAAACGTTGAGGCCAGCCAAGCAGGAAAGTGATAGACTTAGTAAAGATTTGACAATTAATAACAATTTCTGGTCCGACAGAATTTCAGAGACCGGCAGGCAATCACTGTGAGAAATGGATGTTGGCCAGCACAAGGTCAGCGCTGTCGACTGCACTTTCACATTGTGAAAAACGTAGCGTCTACGGGCCTGGCTGTGATGTCTACAACTACTCCTCTAATGGCCAATCGCTAACGGTTGCTCCTGGCTAAAATGTTTCAACGAAACACATAACGCGTTCAACCCAGTCCTTCCCTATAGAGAGTGTGATGAATGCTTATGGGGCGTTCTTATGTAAACAGCTCTGAGTGGTAAGGATGGAGGAGGTGGAGGTCAGTGCAGATGGTCCACATGTGCTGGATTCAATCAGGACTTTAATCTCAGAGGTTGGTGTTAATTATAGATTATTACTGAACCGCAAATACACGCCACGTTTACCAATCGTAATTATTAGTGACAGCTCGGCTGACAGCTAGGGGACAAAAGTAACTTTTTACCCGCCAGATATAGTAGCAAGTTAATGCTGAAATTTCTACAAATTCAAATAAACACACACTGAAAACGTCCATGCAAATGTCAACCTTACCGAAAGTTTATAAACATACTAATATCTCAGATGTCAATATTTAGTTTCATTTAATTTAAATACCAGAGTTTCAGTTTTCAGGCATTTTTTCAAATGATTTTCCGAAAGTGCAGCTTTCAGAAAAGTCACATCCATAAGAATGTTTTATCCTCATATATGCGCACATGAAAATTTTAATAAAATAAATATGATTTGTCTTCCCTTCTACGCTTATCATTGCCTCTGGTTTGTGCATTTTAATTCACAAAATTCCTACAAAGTATTTTATCTTCCAAAAACTTGTCACGTCTATAACACATGTATATTTTCCTCATCTAAAATAAAAAATATAATGAAAGACTTGTATTTTTCTCATGTCTGGACTTTGTCATTAGGGGTGGTTTAGGAAAATATAAACAAAATGGTTCAAAATATTGGCAATAAATAGATTTCTGGGAAATTACATTTTAATTTTTGGCTGAAAATGTCTCATCCATAACGCTGGAATTGCTCACACATGTATCTTACAGGTATGTTTAGGAATTTTGTCCTAGCACAAATGTCTGAAAACTCAAAATACATAGGATTCGCTGTAAACATAACAATATCTCTTTTCTTTCTCCCACTCTCTCTTTATATAGATATCATTATCTATCTATCCATCTACCTATCTCAGCTGGGTTATTTTTAACCCAATGCTTGGTAAATTTTGGACAGAGCATATGTTGGGTTACAAATAAACCTATGCTGGTTTGTTGTTATGAGTTGAAACAACCCAGGATTTTATTGAAACAACCCATCATAGATTTGTTTATTAACCCAACGTGTGTTCTGTCCACTATTTAGCAGTTGAATATAACCCAGCAGAATTTAGAGTGTGTCTGTCTGTCTTTCTGTCTGAATGTATCTATCTATAAATACTGTGTATGTATGCATATACAATCACCTAAAGGATTATTAGGAACAGCATACTAATACTGTGTTTGACCCCTTTCGCCTTCAGAACTGCCTTAATTCTACGTGGCATTCATTCAACAAGGTGCTGAAAGCATTCTTTAGAAATGTTGGCCCATATTGATAGGATAGCATCTTGCAGTTCATGGAGATTTTTTATGTTATGGTCGATTCCCATTAAATGTGCAAAATGTATAGTTTTTGAATGCACTGCAAGTCACTCTGTATAAAACCATCGACCAAATGTGTCAACTTAAAATTACTCACTGCACAACAACTGACCGCATCCGACGGGTGTTAATTTTATACCCCGTCTAAGATGGTCTGTGAGGTCACAGTTTTGGAGATGTTAATGCGATGATTTGATTTGTTTTTGTGGCGAGTTGTTTTTGCTTTTGTGTTTGATTCGATTAAAGGAATCAGAGCTGAGCGAGACCATTAGCCTTTTGCTAAGACCTCTATGCAAGTTCAACCTATAATCATCCCATCACGAAATTCATCCATATTCCCTTACATGAATATTGGTCAAGCCCTGAGTGTGGTTCTGGGAACCATCACGGGAGGGGTGTAAAGTTTATCAACTGCACCGGGAGACGTGCGCCTGACCACACCGGCACGACTTCTCCACATCCCCGTATGCAGATGAAATTCCGGCCGCAGGAAAAATGGAGGCAGAGGAGCCAACAGCTGGCAGCTAAAGCCACTCTTTTTCAGTATTTTGGTCCATGATAACTCCCCAGTAAATTGGATCATCAATCTTCCAGTCATACCGGGAGAAAAAGTCTTGCGTTGCAGCGTCAGGGTTAGCCCCACATATGGAACTGTTTATCGGCTAATCCTGATAGAGGCACGAAGAGCGCGAGGGCACCAGATAGATCCCACCTCCTCAAAAAAAGATCAACCATATTAAGCGCCACCACATTACGAAAACCTCTGATTGTAGCACTGAGCCCGTTTAATTCTGCACTTCCTACAACTGGAGAGAGGAGGTATCCTAGGCTTGGATATTTTTGTTGGAAATATTCCATTCATTTCCTTTCCCATTGTTCCTGCACCGAACAGCATTACGCAGGACACACATCGTTTTAAACATTCATTCGCCTGTCACTCATGAGTAATTGAAAAGGAAGGAGTGAAAGGTTTTGTAGGAATGTTTGCGTCTCATGAAGCGGATTCTGACATCAGAGGCGGGTCAAAGATCAAATGTGTTAAAAAAAATGGTTAGATATAACCAGCGGTGTCTGAAGGGCTTTAGCAGTTCCCATGGAATGTAAGCTTGTAGAATTACAAACAAATCATTCTACGAGGACTGTGGCAACATCTGGCGATAGTTTTTTCCATGTGTTTGTTTGCGGAAAACAAACGGCATAAAGGCCGTACACACCGATAAAGATCTTTTACGTGCCTTGGATAACGCACTGTCTGAGCGTTTCTGGCTGTCTGAAACTCAAAGGGGCCCTCACACCGTGTGTCCGGCGGACCCCGGGCTGTTGTTACTGGCAGGCCCCTGTCACAATTCTCCACCTCCAGTGCTCACTCCCGCCCCCTGCCCACTCCTGTTTGTACACGCTAGGACAATGTGCATGTAATTAGCAGTCGTATGTGGCAGAAGCAGTCTTGCTGCCTCATGGGCGCACGCAGACCCGACTCTGGAGGTTCACGTGCACAACGCCTGGCTGTTTGATTGAAGTGACCACCGTGCAGACTGCGGGAGTCTACATAGGAGGCCCTCATTCCAATTATCACCCTGCACCGGTTCACAAAGGTGCCAGACGATGCAAACCGATGCCAAAGTGAAGTGACTTCCCATTTGTGTTCCATTTGGCCTTGCTGGAATAAAATAAGATCCATATTGTGTGTTAAAGACACACTATGCAGTTATTTTACCTTAATATAACAGCTTCAAAGTTATTTCAGTGGTAAACAAAGTCATAGTAGGGTGAATCATCCTCCTGTTGAAGCTCGGTGACGCCGGTAGCAAAACCAGCAATGCAAGCTTGGGAGAAGCGACCCTGACAAATCTTGCGAGAATCACGACTTGCTTTACGGCAACGACGTCACAAACGTTAGGCTTGTCCGACTTCGTCCGTCTCGGATCATTCTCGCGGTACATTGACGTCATCCAGCTGTCGGTTCTTGCACCGCTGCATGAAGTCAAACAAGCCTTAAACAACAACCGAAAACACGAATTTGAGACGTGACGCTCAACGATGGAAAAGTTAAGAAAGCGCGTTCGGAAGAGAGTTTGAAAAGGAAAAGAGAATCTGACCGCGTTAGGAACTGGACAAGAGTCCCACTCGGTCAGGCTTTTATTTGTTGGCGTGAGCTAAAAGACAGCACTGGAGGGATGCTGATCTGGCGATCTTGTTGATGGACTAGTAAGTAAATCTCTTATTTGTAAACTTGTTTGCGGTCTATGTTGTATGTTGTTGCGCTTGCTTGTAGCATGTCATGCGATTATCATGACAACATTTGTCAATATCTCACATAATTATCAGGACATAAATAAGCCTAGAGGTTGTAAATAGTGTAAACATGCACAATTTGCAAACTATTATGATAAATAGCAATAATCATGTATAGTGACATTATAACAACCAATGTTATGAAATAATGCAACATACACAATTAACTTTGTCATGGCATTTTGTAATGTTTACATTACAATAAAAAACACAAATGATATGATACAGTAGACATCGACTATAGACTGTTTACTTGTGATTTAGCTGCAATCATGTAAAACGTTATAAGCCAGCAAACGCGGTACTATATTATTATATGCCTACTCTACACTTGGAATAAACTTCTTATTATCCTATTACCATCATCAGTGGTTTAGTAGACTATGCAGTAGCCTAATATTTGTATGAAATTGTGAAACATTAACTGGTCATTATTTTCGGAGGTGTACAGAGTGGGGTGGGAAATTACGACAGTTGCCAAGTATTCCCCAGCGACTCTAGGGGTCGCTGTTTGACAAAAACAGAAAAATGCATAGAGCGCCTTTAACAGCGGTGGGTTACAAACGGAAATAACGTTTTTGCTGTGAAATTAAATGTTTTGACTTTTTTCTTGCCACGTAGGAAGATGAGAAATCCTGCTCGTCTCTGTTACAAAGCCACAGAGATGACAATGTAAAATGCATAAACTGACAAAAATGGTAATATATAGACTGAGGGGAAATCTATATAAGACAGTTCTCCAACCCCCTACAGCAAAAAGGATACAGGCTGTAAGATTTACGTAATTGCTAAAAAGTTTGGATTTCGTTTCATGTTTAAGTGTTCTATTTAAAAAGCGGTCTCATGTCTCATGGTATGCTAATGGCTTTTTTCCTCAGACAGGTCTTTGGCTCGTCCCTTCCCTTTCCTGCCAGAAACACTGGTCTACATCACCCATGCCAAGTTTTTCCATGATCCGGCCGTTCGCTTTCCGTTGGGTGCAATACATAAAATGAAAAGGTCAGTTTAATGTTTACCGACCGGCCTTAACTTACAAAACTCGTCTCGCTTTACAAAAAGATCACTTGTTTTGACATTTATAGTGCGTATTTGTAGTTCGGTGCAAATGCATTTCAATTCAACTTAATGACTAACCTTTTAACTTTTCTCCATTGCAGCCAACTTGTAATGAAAATTTGCAGACACAATCTTTTTTCGAATGCATTATGTCGTATTTGTAATGTGTTACGGACCCGGTTTTTATACTGTAGCTGACGTTTGTCCTTTCTGCTCCAGCTAGCGTGAACAAATATGTGTAGAAATGTAGACTGCTTTCAAGCACCGCATCCTTCGTGCATTACTGATTAGAGAAATAGATAGTCCCGCCTCATATTCACACCATTTTATTGCTGAGTTGGTAGTCGGGAGTCTTAAACAAACAGAGCAATGTTTTGATAGGACACCAAGGAGCCACGGCATTTACAGTTTCGCCATCAGTCTGCAAATTAATATGCAGATTTTAACTCTATATGGGGCTGTTTTCCGGACAGGGGTTATCCTATTCCCGGACTAAAATGTATGTTTGAGCTGCCTTAACTTAAAAACACCTTGTACTGATATATCTTAACATATCTGTGTTATTTTTTGTCTCAAGATGCAAACCAGTATAGTTTGTTGTAAGGTTTGTTACATAAAACCTACTTAAATGTCCTAATATAACCAAGGCCTAGTCCTGGATTAATCTAAACCCTGTAAATGTTCACTATTATTTCTCGGCCTTTAAAGGCACCATGCGTCCACAACTCACTCGTGACTGCATAGAAAACAGATCTTAATGAAGATGTACATCTGAGTGTCCAAGAGGGAAGTATTGCCCAATCGTGCTTAACTGTGCAGCACGGCTGTTTGGGGGTCACACGTGGGTGGGAGTCTTTTATTTCGAGAGATCTGATGGATGGTTCAGACACACATGGAGTATTGATATCCCTAGTATGCTTGTTCTTCACAGTGTTTCACAGGTGGAAGCTCTCTGGGCATTCCTCGCTCTACACGTGAAGAAGCTAAAAAAAATAAAGCGGTCTGTAAATCTGGCACATCGCCCTCATTGACACAAATCACAGATTTATGGGGTCGCTGCCATATGTGTGTGCGCATTAAATGCATATGTTTTGAAGCTTAACCTCACGCACGTACCTGTGGTCTTCCAGCGAGAGCTTAACGCGCCCCGCTTTCAGGAGGAATAATGTAAGTGAATTAAGCTGGCAGATGGGAGTTGATTCAATCTGCTCAGTGTGTTAAACAAGTACTCTCTGTGTGCTGCAAGGATCAAGACACAGCATTAAAAGCCATTATCGAATGAAGTCCTACCCGTCCACATCTGTTGTCTTATACCGGATGTTTATCAAGACAGCGGAGCTACTGAGAGGCGTAATCCTGTTTAGCAGGCCTCTTCAAGCTCTGGTTACAAAATAATTTCCCCCAATGCTGCCCACACTATTTTAATCGTTTTTAAGTAGCCGGTTGTTTTTAATGGCTTGCAAATAAGACGTGCGGACATAATATTTTGAATATGAATATTCAGAGGAACTTCCCTGGAATGAAAAATAAACCACAGTTTAACCTAATTCATCACCATAACCATACTAATCTTCTCAATATGGTAAAACCACCCACCAGTTAGATTAAGTTAAAGGTTCACACCAGACGGGGGCGCTGCAACTACAAAAAGAGACCTAAAAATCTTGCAGAAGAGTGACAGGACTCGAATTATCCAACACAAACAGATAATTTAAAGTCATTTTTCTCGTCTGTGAAACATTGGGTGGTAAATGTGAAAATAATAATATTAATAAATCAACATTATTATATATATATTCTTTCTTTTCTTTTTGTGATTTGCTTAAATGCTCTGACATTTAAATGCTCATTGCGCTCATTTAAATACTTTTATGCAAACATTTAATTATTTAAGTGCTTTATTTCAATTTCAAGCAGTCTTTAAGTGTCCACCAATCGCTTATAAATCATTGCAACGTCTAAACATTGGCACAGCTACGATGTAAAATCGTATCAGTTTTGCTTAAATGGATTTTGTTGAATAAATCGCATGGATTTGTATGATTTCTAAAATGCGCATGACAACCGTGTCTCTCTTGTTTAAGCGCTGCGGTTTCTGATTCATGACTTTCGTGTTTATCCCTCAGAGTTAACGAGCATTTTGTGTGGGCTGAGCCGAGTCCCAAAAACTTCTCGAGTCGAGACCCCAAATATCCCTGCATGACATCACGCGCATGAACCAGTAGGAGCGTGCAGCGGAGAGTTTGGGGGCTGGAATCAAATAGGTACGAGCTGAACTTTCTCAATCACTATCAATGAGGATTTGCATGCTGGACCTAAAAAGCGGCAGAATCGCTGGAGAATCACTTTGGACGTTTGAATGTTTCTTGCGAGTTTTCCCCGGGACTTTTTATTCTTGCTGATGTCAGTGATGTGCGTCTGCAACTTTTGATGCGCATCTGCGTGTTTCAGTGCTGTGGAGACACAGATGCGACTTCACATCTGAAGTTTATTTCTTTTTTAGATGTATTTTGCAAAGTTTTCAGAGTTTGAAGCATCTGTTTAATCCTCGCATTGTGGGTCACTGTTACTTTTTCCCGTCTTACCTGGAGAGTAGCGCTCGGGACATAATTGATTTTGTACGAACGTGGATACATTTTGTGTGTTTGGCACACAAGCATTTATTTGTTTTTATTTTATTATCCTTCCTATAAGGCTGCTATCAGAGGATATATGATGCGGTGGGTGAAGTATTGTGGATTATTAACAGCGCTGTGCTGCGTTCTGTGCTTTATCTCTGTGAATGGATGCCCGCATAAGTGCAGTTGTTCGGGCTCTCATGTGGATTGTCAGGGTCAAGGCTTTAGGACCATACCCAAGGGAATCCCGAGGAATGCCGAAAGACTGTAAGTACTGCACGCGCCTGATTGCTTTATCTTACCACTCTAACACATCTTAACACCTTAATGACAGCGACGCGCATCAAGTCATAGTAGCAGGGTGACACATTTTGTGTATCCATGAGGGAAAGATACTAAACTTGATGCTTACGCATGACATGTTGTAGGCTAACTTTAATATTATACAAACAATTACCTTTTAGTAAGGCTATAAATCCGCGGCAAATAACTGTATGTACATGTTGTTTATTTGTATTATGTACATGCATATTATGGGCTCTATATTCATGTAAGCGTGACTCAAGTTGAGGTAATTGTAATATTTGTCAGTTTTTGCGCAGTTGATAACCTCAATATTTAAATTCGCAAAGTTTTAAAAGTAGATATATTCAGTAAATTTATGCGCATAATATAGGCTACATGAGTTTTTATATTAGTTTTATTACTTATAGGCTAGTAGAATTGGAGATACATAAATAAATAAAGGAAATGAAACGCGTAACTGTCATAAACTGCATTTTGTAATAATTTAAGCATTAGTTTGAAAGTTAAAAGCTTATCTTGTGAAGTGAAATTTTTCTAATATTTATAAATGAAAGTGTTTAAACTTATTTAGATAATTAGAAACGAAAGTTGTTAATTGTTCATTGTATGCTAAATGTATCAGACATGCAATACTGATGTGACCGATTCTTTCATCCGGTTTAATGTGTTTATACAAACATTAACATGATTAATGACCATACCGTGTGAATGTGTGTGTATACCTTGGCCACATTAGTTGAAGTTGGAGAACCAATAGTCCGTTGAGAGGCGCGCGCTGCACTCTCTAATGTGTTTAAATGACTTCTAACCATTGATGAATTTCACTGTAAATATACTTCTTCATTTCCTTGCTTCAACTAATAAGCTATAAATAGGCCTACTAACATTAAGCCAGAGCAGGAAAAAGTTTTGATATCAAAGCATTCACTTTGTTCGGTGACCGGAGGTCTGGTTGTACTTTATAACCTTTGACCCCTAGGGGCCTTTTCAGTGGAATTTTTCATGTGGAGAGAAAAATAAATAAGGGTCATAACCCTCTGTATATTGGATTTGTTTTAAAACATACCATTTCAGGTCCTGTTTAAACTAGGCACAGATGCAGGACCTTCAAAGTTTGACAAGTATGAGATTGAATGCTTTCGCAGTGGAAGTGTACCGTTACATATTTTCTTCATTAAATACGAAGTGAATCATCTGAAGTCCCACGTAAAGTTATGGCGTAACATAACAGAAGTGTTTTTCACGCTTAAATCCAGGAGGACCCGTCTCCGCGTCTCCTGGGTACGATTAACACGCCAGCAATGTTACCAGAGCACCCTGGAGTGTTGATTTAACTGTAATGAGTGCACCTCTGCCCTAAGCAAGGCCTGCTTACCCACAATTCCACACTTCAGGCACATTTCCCTCGTATAAATGTGCATTTATTTGAAAGGCTTTTTCCCTTTGACAGCTCGTATGATTTTGCTCTCATTAGCGGCTCCTGTCAAAACTGTAATATCCTATTTCAGTCACTCTCTTTCTCTTTCGGACGCACACACTTTCGTCGCTCTCCCTATAATTCGCACCAGTTATGCACACACATTGTTGAGTTTAATAGCAAATTCGCTCCACCGACATCAGTTAGCGCTTCAGGAATAATGTGTCACATTTTTGGCTGTTGTAGCACTTGCTATTCACTGTCTATCAGGAGAGAAAATAGCCTCATTTCCTTCCTCTAATCACACTTGGGGTGTCTTAACCCTGATGTTGTGTCTGGGCCTTTGTAATAAAGAAAACACTGCATGTTAAAGTTAATATCTTGTGACCGCTTCGTGATCTTCTCGGAATTGATTATACATTTATATGGTTACCACACTTTAAACATCCTCTATGAAAAATATGTTTGGGGTCTTTGTTGCTATGATACATAGCAATGTAATGAATTTTCGCATGGTGAGATTCTTCGGCTAGATATCGTTTATTGAATTTCTCATGCCTAAGATTCTTAGACAAGATATCATTTATTATATTTTTCAACAATATGTTTTTGATGATGTCAAATTGACCACAAATAGAAACCACTTTAGTTCCTTTAAACAGAAAAAGATTCAGATTCATTCTCCTCAATGGAAGAAATTTGCATTTAGCATGCATCATATGCACATACTATATATATACTGGACCACAAAACCAGTCATAAGAGTCAATTTCTTGAAATTGAGAGTAATGCATCAACTGAAAGCTGAATAAATAAGCTTTGCATTGATGTATGGTATTCATGCATGGTATTGTTAGGATAGGACACTATTTGGCTGAGATACAACGATTTGAAAATCTGGAATCTGAGGGTGCAAAAATAATCAAAATATTTAGAAAAACCTTTAAAGTTGTTCAAATAAAGTGCTTAGCAACCCAGATTACTAATGATAAATACGTTTTTGATATATTTACAGCAAGAAATGTACTAAATATCTTCATTGAACGTGATCTTTACTTAATATTCTAATCATTTATGGCCATTAAAATATAAAACAATACAACACATACAATGTATGTTTTTGGCTAATGCTATAAATATACCCATGTGACTTATGACTGGTTTTATGGTCCAGGGTCACATATATTATACACTCTCAAAAATACCTAAAGGGTACATATTGGTACCTAAAAGATGCATACTGGTACTTCAATTGTCATATTTTAGGACCTTTGTAAAGGGTTAAATCATAGTGACAATTTTTGTACCTTTATTTCTGACATTGTACACATGTTACGCAGAAGTGATAACAGCAACAAAACAGTATGAATATGAAACACTCTTATAGAGTTTCAGCAGTAACAACATAAAATAGCGGCTGTCGTGGTCCGCACGTAACTTCCGGTAAACTCCGGTAAGAATAAATAACAACAAAGTTCTTTAAACGTAGTTTATTTATATAACAAGCAAAAAACAACACATAGATTATCTAGGAAACCAAAACATTTGTTAGTTTCGAAGAGATCAGTGTATCGCGTCAGCGCACGTGCCTCAGATGAAACCGTCTATAGCTGAGGGTACAAAACTGGGATAGCTGTCTGTATCTGTGACCTGAATGAAGAAGGATGAAGCTACGATCTTGATGAAAGAGTGGCTACGATACTGTTTTGGGTATTACCCTGTCAATAAGGGCTGACAGGTTGGCAGTAGGAAAATCAATTATGTTTGAGGAAATATTCATTATTTTAAGAAGCTTGGTTTTATTAGAGAGAGAGAGAGCATGGTATAATATAGGTTTAATGATACTACTGTACAAGATAAGCAGGAGGTATTGTTTGTCTGAGGGAATCCTGAGTTTACGACCAAATCATAAGTCTTTAAAAGTCTTAAAGAGCCCCTATTGTCCGATTCACATTTTTCAATTTCCTTTGGTGTGTAAGTGTGTATTAGTACATATTAACGATATGCAAAAGGTACAAACCCCAAAGTAAGAGATGACGCGAGTTATCGTCTCCAACGTAAATCTCTTTTCTTGGACTACAACGAACACACGGATTGTAGGCAACAGTTTACTTCCTGGGATTGGGGATGTAGACAAGACCGACATTTTCATAATTCCTCTCGCTTCGGACTCACAGCCTGTAAGTTAACTCCTGTTAGCAACCAAATCTTTCAAACATGGTAAGGAACGTCACATTTCCAGCTGACGTCAGAGGTATTCAGGCCAATCACAACGTACAGATTAGCTGGCCAATCAGGGACACAGAGCCTTTCAAATCCGTGCGTTTCATGAAGAGCGTGAAATCTGGAGCTACATAAACTATGCAACACATTGTATCATATCAAATACACAAAATAACGTTGTTTTTTTAGCAATGAAATAGGTGCTCTTTAATTTGAAAGGAAATGAGACTGTATGAGACTGCTCTTTGAAGCTTCCCTCACAGTATATCTGTAAATATCAGTTTATCAGCATCTGCTTGCGCTCTGCATCAGATGTTTAGCTTGTTTTTATAATGCTTAATTCTCGCAGGGCGGGAGTCAGCGGGACGGTGCGTGTGTTTGTTGTGCTGGTGTTGGAGCGAATCAGGTGGTGGGTTTGTGGTCTCCGGTGCCCTGCTGACCTCACTGGGCATATGAGGAGCATATGTGAAGTCTCTCACTCGGCGAGCGTTCACACTGCAGCCTGCCAGACAGCTGCTGGCACTGCTTGTGGGCAACGAGTTGGGGGGAAAGCTACGCCACCCAAACTTTTTTTAAAAACGTATGGAAAATATTCGTTCAGTCAGGACATCAAAGCTCGGAGCTGGCAGAGAGGAACGTGCACTGTCTTTGGCGATTCTGAAAGCCAAGGACCTCTCATCTCGAAGAGGTCAATCAGAAAGACAAGGAAGCTAAAGTCTGCATTTCTTCCAAGCTTGTGTCATGAGCGGAATGGATTTGATAATGCGCACGCCTCCGGACTGTTTCAGGTTAACTAGGGCTCTTGTTTTGGGGGCCATGCAGCAAAGCAACACATCAGGGGCTTTGTTTTTGTCTTTGGCCAATCTTGATAGTTACAGTTGAATGTAGATGGAAATGACATGGTGCTTATCCTGAGCTAACAAATTTGCATAAAACTACAGTATGGTGGTTTCATGGGCTTGTTTTGTTGATTTCAACAATAATAGAGACCCAAACATTTGGTTGCAGTTAGCGACAAGTAAACAAAAGAATCGAGTCAGAGTTTTTGAATGAGATTTGATTTTTGCTAAGGCCTCACATGCTACTTTAGTACAGTGTTGGGAAGTAACAAATTATAAGTAGCAACACCACTTACTTTAGTATGTTTTCCATAGCATGATAGCCTTGCAAATAACAAGCCTTGATAAATCACAACTACGCGAAGCAATTGTGTAAAGGAAAAATATATATATTTTTTTGTTTTATTAGTTGTATTTAGGGTAAATTAATACATTTAACTCTTTCCGCGTCAGCATTTTCATGATTTTCACAAAAGTTTAATGCCTCCTAGAAAATGCTCTTCTTTAAATATATAAACATACAATATATCAAATGAAAGAACAGACCCGGCCTCTGATTTAAAAAAAATGTTTCATCCTACCTTCATTAGATCTCTTTTTATTACCTCTCAAATATAGGTAGGTTTCTTCAAAAACATAAAATTTTGAGCAAAAAAGTAAGATAATTAAATTTTTGTAAAGGACTTTTGATAGACATCAGATGCAGAGCGATCCTCAAAACTTAGTCGGACATACAGCTGTTTGCCCTAGGGTGAGACTTCCGGGTTTAAGTTGCGGAAGTGCACCACCTGGTGGATAATAGCGGTATTGCGGATTGACTAAATAACTTGTCAATGGCAGGAAAGAGTTAAATGCAAATGCAAAAATAAAGTTACCCCTAAGGGCCGATCACATCTCAAATAGTGCAGAAAATTGTGACTGCGCCACTCCTCTTCTGCTTTCCAAAGCACTCGGGCCCTTGCGCTCACGTAGCATCTGTCGTTGCTTAGCAACCATAAGCCACACTCTCCATCCGCTTGTTAAGTTTCACATTATGCGGTGCTTTGAGGTTCAACAGATCTAAAATGCCAAAAAATTTAAAATCATGCTAATATACACTAGTATTATAATGCAAAACTACCAAAAACACAAGATCCTAATTTTTATCTCCATAACAAAATCTGAAATGACCAGACATGGACTCATGGACATTGATTTGATTCAGGGCTTATGTGATACAACGTTGATAGGTAAAGGGTGCAGCTGATTGGTTGGTCTTGTCTTGTCACATGATCTGCAGTGTGGACACGGCATTCTGAAAAGTTATATAGTGAGTTATATTTTAAACTCACTGTGGTGCCGTCATGGAAAATTGATGTGCGTCTACATTTAAAATAACAAACTTGTACATGAGAAATGTGAAAGGCCTCTTGGATGGTTTGGTTACATTTACATTACAAAGCTATAGTTTGTTAGATTTTGTAACTTGCTGAGCAAGTATTATAATACTAAAACAAAAATAAAGGTAACTATATTGTAGTTGAACGTCTTCAGGTTTTAAAGGCGGAAACTAATGTTGACATTTTAAGTCACCTAAACAAACACGCCCCTACCCCAAAGAATAGGTCTTTTGATAGACCCGCACCACACATACGCAACCAGAGGCGTCATGCCCATTCAAACTGAGGGGGCACCTGCCCCCTTGGTTTTTTGAGCCAATGGATTTTGCATCCAACCTCAAAATCAAATAAGCGTCCATTAATCTGTTATTTGACTTTTAATCTGTTTAATATGCACAATATTATACATTCTGTGCTGCATCCTTGTCACTTTTCGGAGATTTTCGCCGTTTTGATAGTGTTTTGATCATGTTATTACTTTTATTCTGGCGGCAGCTGGAGCTGCAGTCAGCGCAGTCGCAGACGTCATCAGCGTCTGGGCGCGCTTATGAGCTCTCTGCTGTTGCTGGTTTGCTGCTGTATTTGGCTAGCTGAGGAATTAAAACGTGTTAGAAACGCTCACAACATTTCCAAACCCCAGTACGGTAATGTGCAGTTAACCTCCTCTGTGTAGAAAATGAATGGTTTTAAATGTGACCGTCTCAACGTTATATAGTAGAGATTCATCTTCTTGGCACAACGCCAAAGTTCGCCAGAGTTCACGCTGGCGCGGAATCTCACATGCTCACATGAGGTAAAAATTTAATGCAAAAATCCGTTCCTCTAATAATTTTATCTAAACATATTTTTTTAAATCATTATTGGACATTAAAATCAATCACGTGGCTATAGCTTATGTCATTTTCGTTGTTTATATACTTTATGGATTTAAAATTACATTAATTTTATATGATAATGTAGTTGTTGTGCAAAATGCATTAATGACACAATTAAACAAGCCATTAAGACTTAAATAAAACATGCCGTTTCAGATGTAAATATGATGCAAATATGTCATTATTCCAATTGAATAGTATTTGATATAAAAGTTAGTCAGCACTTTTATTTTGGAGGTTTTTGCATGAAAGCAGGGGTGTTCATATTGTTTGAAATGTCATGGAAAAGACTGAAAGCTCTATAATATTTCGTTTGATGTCTGTGTATGCACAAATTTCTGTGAGCTGTTGACACTGTGCCCCCTTAAAAGAAATTGGTGCATGACGCCCCTGTACGCAACCCAGGCAACGATGTTGGTTTGTAGACACGCCGCTTACTGCTGATTGGCTAAGTGTGTTTTGGTACTCGGCCTGACTCCTTTTTCCAAAATGTTTATAAAAAATCATGCACCCCACCTTTAAGTAGCTTAAAGATTAGAAAGTTACATTAGTTTTTTCAAAAGGTTTTCAATTGCAAAAAATATATATATATATATAAAATAATGCGAACAAACACAACAAAAAACAAATAATAAATAATACAAAACTGTTATTCAATGGGGTCACTTACGTTAAATTGTACATACTTTCTGGTAATGACGTCTGGGTATGGGGCTTTGGGGTGGGGTTTCCTTGGTTACCCCTGCGGTCCAAGATGGGACTTGCGTTATTGATGAGCCTTTTGTAGCCTGGCTGTCATATTGACTTTCACACAGAAGTGTTAAAACGGCCCCCGTCACCTCTCAACCAAACGTTACTCTAGTAATTTAAGAAGTCATACAGTGTGGCTGTTTGTGCGATTTGTTATAAGGCTGAAAACAAACAATCGAGAGAGTAAACGCTTAAAATAGAAAAATGAAATAATTCATTTTTGTCCGCTCCGTTTAGCATGAAGTCAAAAAGTCCTTCTGGCGAGAACGCATCCAGACTTTGCCGTAATGAAAATATTTACTACAGTAAATGAAACTCTCCCTCGAATTGAAACTGCCAGCATTGCTCATAAACAATAGAGAAGAGCATAAAGATGTATTGGCCTTTTCTTACTTTATCTCTCTTGAGAATCCGGTGATGAGTTGGCCTTTATCCCCAATGCAAAACCAATTCAACCCCAAAATCCAATCACCTCATACAGTCATACCGAATGATTTTCTAGTTTTATCACAAATGCCATTGACCGGAGACGATAAGCAATCATCACTAGCTAAATTTAATCCATACCATGTAATCAAGGAGAAGAGATAAAGTTTTCGTGGCTTCGGATACTAACATTCTGAGTTTCATTACAAACCCCAAATCTGTATTGTATTCCCGGTCAGCTTACATCGCATTTCTGACTGTTTCAGTTATGTTATACATCATACGATTGGGGATTTGGAATTGCTTAAAGCTTTCAAGGTGGTTTTACTTAAAGCTTTATTCACAGCTCAGGAATTCTGGGACAGGACTGCATGTGTCCAGTGAAGATGTGTGGTAGCCACATTGCTGCTGGCTGGCTCCACGGGAGATGAAAGACCCAACAAGTGAACGATAATGACCCCCTTTGATCTCGCACAAGTGCAAACAAACAAACGTTCCTCCAAAAAACTTGGGAAAAAGATCGGTTCAGTTATGGGAGAGTGCCGTTTCCATTTGATACACACACAAAAAAACTGTGATAAGACACAGAAGCTCTCCATTTACATTAAAGTTGTAAAATCTTCAGCATCTTCATGATTTTGTTCAGTGGCATTCCGATGCCTCTTTGAATTATTTCTTTGAAGCGGATATGACTAATAAATACGGTCATTTAATAAAGAGATAATAGGCAGGAGAAATTACAGTACTTTGCTGTTGACAGCAGCCAACGTGTTCATTTAAATATGAAGGGCTTAATCTGTAAGGCTTTGGTTGTAGTTTATCGATGGAGATGAGAAGCGTCACTTGCTGTATCTTCTCCGATGATAATTAGTATGTGGGTGCTGTTCAAGTTGTTAACACGTTTCAGTAATAAAGAAACACCAAACAGATTGTATCAGAGGTCCAGGAGAAAGAAACTCATTTAACATTCCATACAGGTTTTCAAAAGGAAATGGAGCATACCTATCAGCCTTTGTGAGGCAGACTAGCGTGGCTTTAAGGAAAATAACAGAAGATTACGACAGGAAACGCATTGTGAAGCAGAAAATCATATAGGGAAACTTTTTTTCGTCTTTGTAGGTTTATGGTAAATCAGTCGCTGCGTCACAGTTTTGCGAGGCAGTCAAAATATCCCCCAGCTAAAATTTCAAAGATTCTTCTCTTTGTCTGGTGCCGCCGTGAAGTGCTAATGTTTTAAGCCAAGCACATTTTGGCTGAGTGGTCTGTAGGCTTATGACCCGGGTAGAGCGGTCTGACGCTGTGGACCCCCGAGGGGACACATTGTTAGCGAGGAGCACCTGCCTTTTGAATGGCTACCTTATCCCCTCAACAAATTAAAGCAAACAATAGCCAGCAGGGGGCTGCTGTATCTGTGAACTCCACCTTGTCAGTGTGAATGGAGGTTTGATTGAGTTTGTAGAGGAAGCGGGACTTAGTTAGCTCCCCTGGCAGTTAACACGTACTGTAAATAACTGACAGGGTGAAAAATGTGTGGATTGAAGTGAAGGGTAGAGAGCAGAGGATTCGTGCAGTGTTATTAGTGGGATTACGTTGCAAGCAGGTGAGAGGATACGAGATGAGAAAAAGAGTGGGAGAGAGAGGTACTGGGAGATTAGAACAGGAAGCAGCGAGAAAAAGAGAGAGAGAAAGAGAGATAGATGTGTGGGAATGGAGTGAAAATGGGTGTGAGAGATTTTGTCATGTTTGTCTTTGAAAGTTCATGAGGGCTGTGCCTCAAAACCAAACGCTACCATCCCGACAGCATTTTTAGGCATCACGTTGCTAAAAAGCATTTTTTTTTTATTTAATCTTGGTATAAAAAAAGTTAAAATAAAATAATGGTACATAAAAAGCAACAATTTACCTTCCCAGATAACTGTATCATTTTAAATGGATGATTTAGGTTTGCATTTTATTTTACAATGCCTATTTTTGGGATTGAGGTAAAAGTACCGATTAAGGTACATTCACATTATAAGCGATTTTGTTGCTGTGTGGCTCGTCTCTTTCATAAGAGGCGTTTCTAAATCTGGTTGTCATAAATGAGTAATGTCCACTCCAGTATCTGACGAGAGACGGATGATGTGAACTCCACTGCTTTGTTCTCATTGGTAGTCGCTCCCAAAAGTTGCTCATAATTTGCATAAAGTTAAACTTTTCTCAACTTTGTCGCGCGACTGGACACGCCCCATCCGGTCGCCAACGGTCACTGCCGCTCGTGTCACTGGAAGTCGCCAAGCTTCCATTGAAATCAATGGGATCACGTCGCTCTGCTACTGCTATTCGCTGCTAGTCAGAATGCAGCTTTAGTAATTATTTGTCTTGAAAAACATAATGTACATAAAAAGCAACAATGAACAAAAAGACCATTTTGGACAAATCGTTTTAAGCACAGGAATTTCTTAAATTTAGGGGGCATGCACACCAAAGCATTTAAATGCGGCTGAAAACGGCAGGCGGACACTGACTGTAGGCGCTTGCTACCTTTTTTTCAGCTGAGCGCTTTGGTAGCTATGATACTTTTGCTTTGTTTATCCGTCGTTGAACGTTTCGCCGGTTGGTTGTTGTGATATTTAACCATTCCTCCTCCACTCTGATTGGACGGCCAAGTAAGAAGTGATGAGCTGAGCTTTTTCAACTCTTGGCGTTGAGTGCTTAGTGTGGAAAAATGTGGACAAAACCGCTGTTTTTTTAAAAGCGGCCCACTTCCATTGGAAACAATTGAAAATATACGCTTGCCGCCGGCGTAAACAATTTGGTGTGCACACTACCTTATTTTTCACCATGAAAAAATGCAAAGGGGTCTTGAAAAAAAATGTTCACGATAAAATTTTAAAATTTAAAGTTTTCAGTGAATTTATGCAGTTTACCTTTCCCGATTAATGTATCTTTTAAAGGGATGATTTAGATTGATTGCATTTTATTTTACATTTCCTATTCAGGGATTGAGGTAAAAGTACTGATTAGGAATTCATTTTGGTGTTAAAGTCCACCTATTTCATTGCTAAAAAAAACATTATTTTGTGTATTTGGTATAATGCAATGTGTTCGCGTGGTTTATTGTTAAAAAACACATAATTTTTTACATACCGTACATTTTTGTAGCTCCAGATATACTACTTTGCTCAAAACGCATAGATTTTGTACAAAACTCATCGTTTTGCAAAGCGTTGTGTCCCTGATTGGCCAGCTAATCTTTACGTTGTGAATTGCCTGAATACCTCTGACGTCAGCAGGAAATGTGACGCTCCTTACCATGTTTGAAAGATTAGCTCACAATGCAATGTTAACAGAAGTTAACTTACAGGCTGTGAGTCAAAGCGGGAGGAATTATGATAATGTCGGTCTTTACTACATCACCAATCCCAGAAAGTAACTCACGTCATTGTTTACTTTGGGGTTCGTACCTTTTGCATATCAATAAAAAGGAATAAAACACACTTACACACCAAAGGAAATGTATATTCGTAAATCTTTAAATCTTTCTTCAACACTCTAGAAAATCTTAATAGGCAGCTCACAAGAATTCGAAACATAACCAAAGAGTAAAGTATAAGACAGGATAATCTTCGAATCCAGCATCTGTAAATCGCTTGTCCCCTCTAATATGTTTCCTATATGGCTCATATTAGTCCGCTTGATGTACGTTTTGTGGTTCTGGGGAAATCTTTTGAAATCCAGTATGGCTCTAAATCAGATTTATAAATGTTTATGTACATTATGAGAAACACACTGAGACGGGCCAATGTCAGTGCGTAAGCGTATATGTGCGCCATTATATGTCAATGTAAATTCCTCAGAGTAAATCTTTTCAGTGTGGCAGCTCTCTAGTAAACAGCGGCCACATCAGATCACATCCATAGGGATGCGTGCTCATTTTCCTGATTGTATACATTCGGAGACGTGCTTGTAACTGATAAAGGAATGGTCTGGGAAACGCATAAGGTATTGGGTCGAATGGAAAAATACTTTTTGGTATTATGTATTTATTCTTATGCAAGGGGAGACGTTTTCCAAACAGAAATGTTTCCATGCGATCTGTCATCCTCGAGCAGTTTATTCTCATCTTCTCATTCGCTTTGCTTACATACAGAACGCAATATCGAACAAACATGCCACTTTGAAATTTTTCAGCATTTAGCTGTCCTAGTTTTGTGTAGAAAAGAAGAAACAGACCCAGATAAACAAATCAAAGGAAAAGAATTGTATTGTATACAGTTATTGTACAAGAGACAGAAAAGGGCAGGTGCACGCCTACGTGACCCTGAACCGCATGTGTTTTCGTACGTGTGGGTATGGGAACGTTTAGAGTCTGAATGGGAGTCGCCTCCAGCTTAGCTAACGTGAGGCAAATGTAGAGAGGTAGTCGATCTCTCAGATGCAGTTTTCGGCAGCATGGCACTAATGCTCACTGTCAGACATCAGCTCTAAACATCGTTGCCCTGCGGATATTGTGAGTTAAGGCCATTGAAGCAGATCCAACCTCTGTATTTAAACTTACTGTTTGCTTACAAAAGCAATGAGATCGAAAAAGAAATAAACTAACTTTCTCCACGTCTTGTTTTTCCAGAGACCTGGACAGGAATAACATCACCCGGATCACCAAGGTGGACTTCTCAGGCCTGAAGAACCTGCGTGTGCTGTAAGACGTCCTCCTGTACCTCTCACTTTTGTAGTTAATCCTTCCTTAACTTGCCATCGTCGCCCCTCCTGTTCCCTGTTGTCTGTACAGTCAAAGCCATCAAAGAGTTCAAGGCTGAAAGCGGGGAGGATTACGGCACAAGTCATAATAAAACAAACTGACATTTAAGCTGAGTAAATCTGACACGTTTAACGCGACCCTTTGACTGAACATCGCATGAAGTCATTGGCTTAGCCTTAGCCAATCTTTAAACTTGTTCTCATGTGTGTAACTGTATATTCCATACCAAAACGCATTACTAAACCCTTAAAATAAGCAGGTGACGGGTTGCTTGCCCTGGAAGCCGTACGTGGTCAGGTTGAAAGTGTGCTAGCTGATTAATGTATTTTTTCCTAAAAGAGAGCTCATAGAGAAAGAGGCATGGAGATAAAATAAACAAGTAAAAAAGAAGACAAAGAAATAAATAAACACCCGAGAGAGCAGTCGTAAGTAAAGTCCATGCAGCGCAGAGGCAGTTTAATGTGGTTTGTGATTAACAGCAAATGCATGCACCAAAACCAGTCTTTGCATTTCCTTATCACGATTCCCTTCATCTGGCTCGCAGAACAAATCCCGGTCACACCTCTGCACTTTCCCACATAGGGGGACGTAAATCGGGGAGTCCTCAGGGAAATGCCAGCCGCACTGACCTGGGAACTGCCTGTAAACCAACACTTAGTTAACGCTTAAGGCAAGAATAACCATATGTATTACATCACCCTTCGATTGAGAAAGCATAGGTGTTTGTCTGTGTCCCATATGTTTCTACAAAAAAATAAAGACACGATTTCAATAAAGATGACAGGGACAATGAACAGAGAAGCGATGTTGAAGAAAAAGAACCGTTATTATTTTTCAGCACACGCAAAAACCCATCTGGTTAGGATTGAACAGGATTACTTATAATGCAAATACATAAACCACGCTGGGGTTGATCCCGCATTTGTACGAATGAGCCAGATACTTACTCAGACTAAGATTTATGTGAGGCACAAGCTATATGATACTGTAGGTTTGTTATCAACGAAGAATGCAATTATTGCGAAAAAATCAATTTGGGTTCGCCCTCTTGGAGCGGCAGTCGAGCAGCTTGCGTTTTTGGCCTTACCGGTCGGGATTGTGGTATTCATAAACCGTGCTTTATACCGAAGACAGCCAAGTGTCTTGTTTCTTCCTGACAAAATAATATGACAAAAACATGGATTAATGGCTGTTAAAACGGCGGCATGTCTAAACATTTGCTTTAAAAAGATCGATCATAACCCCGGTGGGACTGCCAAAGCAGGATTCCATTTGGTTGTTTTTCGGTCAGAGATCACATCTTGTTTAGGGGTTGCCTTGTATTATCTGGTGCCGAGTATCAGTTAGTGGCCGACACATGGGCGTTGACCTTAATTGGAAGAGACGCAGATCTAAACAAGAAATAGCCGGGGAGATGCGCTCTCTTTGTAATGCATCTGGAAAATTTTAAGGGCCCTAAAATACGACAAAGTCTTCAGAGGAGAATGTCGCAGGCACTTTGGAAGCGAATGCGGGGCAGCCACGCTATTCATCAAATCAGAGAGAAATCTGCTTCAGCTTTCACGAGGAAAGGCTTTCGGTTATCATTTGCTGTTGTGACAAAGTGAAGTCATGCTAAGGTTTTCTTTCAACTGTCATTTCAATCAATCAGGCGGGCTAAGAGAGGTAAAGTTGAGTCGCTGGAGCTGATTGGATAATGAAGTTGTGCTTTTTCCCCACAGGCATCTGGAGAACAATCAGATCAGTGTGATTGAGAGAGGAGCATTTCAGGATCTCAAACAGCTCGAAAGAATGTAAGTATCTGTAACAGATTGAAGAAATGATTGTGGGAACAACTAGCATTGTTTTTTAAGTAACGTCCAAGTGCATTTTATGAAATCTATATGAAAATCTATAGAAAAGAGAAAGCAATAATGAAATGTCTTTATATGTTTATTGTTTCCCCTGAATTTTTTCCTAGAGATGACGACAACTCGCATGTTGTCTTCGAAAGTTTCTCATAAGTTCTTAAAGTCGAAAGTCACAAATTTCACTATGAAAGCATGACCAAGTCTTTGAAAACCCAGCTTAGGTCATTTTTTGGAGGATTTGCTGTTTTTAACATGAAATCATCTACATAATTAAAGAAAATATAACCTTCTTTGAATACTATAAAGAAAAATATATAAATATTGTGTCATCGTTTACTCCAGTTGTTCCAGATAAAAATGTTTTAAAAGATGTTAATAACCAAACAGATCAGAGGCACTATTCACTTCCATAGTATTATTTTTCTAACCGTGGGTTCACACCAGCCCCGTTTCAAAATCGCGTTTACCACGCCTAGTTTGCCGCTTAAAGCCGCACGTGAAATTCTAGTCATTGAAATTTGCAACATGGGAGGGGCTTCTGCGACTCCGCTCGCTTCCTGTAATCACGTCACTACTAGAGCAAGTTCCTGATTGGTTAAAGCGGCGCGTTTTCCCCCAAAGTTCGAAATTTTCAACCCGCACATTTGCCGTGGCAATGCTCAATTTCACCATTCGTGAGAACTAGACGTGTAAATGAGGCGAATTGCGTCTACCGCGCCGCACTAAACGCCTCATTCGCGCTGCAAGACCTCCAGACGTACGTCAACGCGTCTTCACATTGACTTAAAGGAATAGTCTACCCTTTTGCCATATTATACTATGTTATTACCTCAACTTAGACAAACTAATACATATCTATCTTTTTTCAATTCCTGCACTGTACAGCGCGTTGTGAATGTGTTAGCATTTAGCCTAGACCCATTCATTCCTATGGTACCAAACAGGGAAGCCACCAAACACTTCTCATTTAACAGTCTTTAAATAGGGAAAACACAGGAGTTATACCAGTAAGTATGGTGCCACAAAATAAAACTTTTTTTTGGTACCATACCAGGAATTAATGGGGCTAGGCTAAATGCTAACACATTCACAACGCACTGTACAGTGCACGCATTGAAAAACGATAGGTATGTATTAATTCGTCTAGGTTGAGGTAATAACATAGTTTAATATGGCAAAAGGGTAGACTATTCCTTTAACATTGAAATCAATCGCACTTGATGCCTCTACCGCGGCTGGTGTGAACACGGCATAATGCTGTCTCTTGGCAATTCGTTTGTATTTTGCGAGGTGGCTAATTCGTATTAATTCCTACGACCACATTTGTACATTTTAATATGATTTGCCTAGACCCCGTTACGCTGTAGTTAGGGGCGGGGTAATACGAATTAGCCATCTTGTAAAATATGTACAAATTCTTGTAAGATCAGGCTGTATTTTTCCAATTTTCCAATTTTCCAAAAGTCAATGGTGCCCCGGATCTCCTTTTTACAAACATTCTTCAAAATATCTTCCTTTAAATTCAGCAGAACAAATAAATGTATACAAGTTTGGAACAACTTGAGGATGAGTAAATAATGACAATTTTCATTTTTGTATGAACTATACCTTTAAATCGTGTCAAAGATCAAAATCAATAACTGAGGTCAAACTTTGATGCTCCTAATCTCAACATTAGATTGAGACTTTAGCCTGGATTTCACAGATGGGGGCACACATGACCAACTATGAATGTTGTTTTAAACATATTTGATGCGTTTAATACATTTAAAATTAAAGTAACTTCTGAGCAATAAATGTCTGCTGAGAGAATATATGTCAGAGTTTATGAGAACCCTGAACGTTTAAGTTTAAAATGTTTTCACAAAGTGATTTAAAAAGTCAATTTAAAAGTCAGTTTGCCCTTTGACATCTGGGGAGCAGCCATTTTCTCATTTCTGGTGAGAATCTTCACACTATGACCATTGGGTCAGACTAAACATGAAAGCTATTACTGCATTAAGACAAGGTCAGAGAACGTCTGGACTGTGGTTTGACTGTCTTGGTGTCCCTGAGTTTGTTTATGTGTGACTGTCTCAGTAGGCTACACTTCATGCTTTGTAATTGTTTGCATGGTTCTGTTTTTAACCGAATCTATTGGACGCTCCTGTCACGTGCTTGTGACAAACCATATAAGCATAGCAGCATTAGCAGCCATGACGTAAATGTATTTCTGTCTGCATGATTTGTGCGTTTGGTTTATATGAATCTCAAGATTATTCATTGTCACCAGTATTTGGAATTTCACAATGTTCACCTCAGAGACGCCCAGGACGTCAACACACATCCTCTCTGTCCGACACCCCAGTGTGACTTTTTTTAGTTGCTGTTATTGTGACCCAGCAGACATATAAACATAAGTAGCTTGTCTGACCCCCCTTTGAGAGCAAACAGACAGAGCTTAAAGTTTTCATGCTGCATATTGTGACTTCACATAGTATTTACAGTATAGGAATCCTTAGTTTATAGGCCACGGTTCAACAAAGGTCGAGTTTTGAGGTAACACCCCCTTTGTTTTTCCAAATCCTGACATCAAAGCATGTGGACAGATTTGTGGAGCGCCTTTACAAAATTTCACAGCTGTAAAGTTAGGTAGAATGGATGCCTCTGGACATGTTGTGTCGGTCGGGGTCACGTCTGGAGTTGAGGCCTGCGAGCTTTAACTGAAAACTTTATTGCTCAGATGTTACTCTCTTAAAGGTTAACAATATTAATGGAGTCCTCAGTTCCCGTGTTATATTTGCGTATCAACTTTGACTTAAAATTTCTTAGGAAACATGAACATTTTGAACTTTAAGAGGTGGTTTCCGGGACAGGGTTTATCTTAGTCCCAGATTAAAATGCATGTTTGAGCTGCCTTAAAGGATTAGTCCATTTTCTTAAAAAAAATCCAGATAATTTACTCACCACTATGTCATTCAAAATGTTGATGTCTTTCTTTGTTCAGTCGAGAAGAAATTATGTTTTTTGAGGAAAATATTCCAGGATTTTCTCATTTTCATGGACTTTAATGGACCCCAACACTTAACAGCTTTAATGCAGTTTAAAATTGCAATTTCAAAGCACTCTAAACGATCTCAAATGAGGCATAAGGGTCTTACCTGGCGAAACAATTGTCATTTTTGGCAAGAAAAATAAAAAATAATTGCGTAATGCCGTGGATAGGTCACGTGTTACATATATGAAACACACATTGGTGGACCATTTTAAACAATAAACTGACACAAGACATTAAGTAGTGTCATTTGACATACAACAACGTCGGAACGCTCCTCTTTCTCCACACTTGTAAACCCCTGGGCGTAGTTTTGATGCGTCATCCGTGACCTCTTGGCGTGATGACATATTACATGAGGTCGCGCTGGCACGTCACACAACCGAAGGAAGACGAGAAGTTGTGGTTTAAAAGTGCATATTTTTATTTTTATTGACAAAAATGACAATCGTTTCGCCAGACAAGACCCTTATGCCTCGTTTGGGATCGTTTAGAGTCCTTTGGAACTGCAATTTTTAAATGCATTAAAACTGTTAAGTGTTGGGGTCCATTAAAGTCCATGAAAATGAGAAAAATCCTGGAATGTTTTTCTTAAAATACATAATTTCTTCTCAAGTTTTGCTTGTAAAAACTACTTAAATGTCCTAATATATATAAGGCCTAGTCCTGGATTAATCTAAAACCAGTTTGGGAAACCGCCCCTAAATGATGAGAACTGTGAAACTGTGAAAGAAACTATATGATTAAATGTGGGTGTCAAACGCTAGAGAAATGACAGAGAATGTACATAAGAGATCCCCAGGGCATGTTCAGGAGATGAATAAGGCAAAATACATAACTCACTTTCCATTTAATCTGATTTCTGCTGAGAAACAATTGAAATATAAAAGACATCTAAATTGCAAATAGTCAAAAAAGCCAATATTGCATACCATCTCTTTTTTTAAAAAAGAAGTGTACTTTGCTTCTTCAAGATAAAGGGCTAAAAGTCAGCAGTGTTCCTCCTCCACATACCTTTGGTTAGCTTCATGACCCTGCATCCTACTATTAAAGGCCTACTCTCGTGATAAGGGTCATCCTACAAAAGCCCACAGTTTATCTGGCCAGTCTCATGTGAGTGACAATAGTCTTTAAAGAGCAATGCTGGAGATAACCTAGGCCATCTTCAGAGGAAGTACACATATTTCCCATCCGCCCGAACACAGCTGTAACCTCTGACCTTAGAATGTAGCTTTTGGTCAGTCTTGATAGTGACCCACCTCCTTGCTCTAATCAGAAAGACAGATGGGTCATTTACATTCATCTTGTCGTCTCATCCATCTAGGTAGTCCGTGCCAGTTCAGACACTCAGTCGATGTCAAACAGCCGTTCCATCTTTGTTTACCTTTGTTGGTTTTCAGTCTCTTTCCGCCTTGGATACTTGAATTTACCCACCCACATGGAGTCACACACACACACACACAAACTCATTCCCATCGATCTGTAGTTCTCTTAAAGGTCAATCTCGCGGTGCTTCCCTCAACTTTTTATGCTCGTCTCATATATCATGTTGTTCCTCCTGGCTGTAGTTGTTCTGACCACACTAACTCTTGCCCTTTCCCTGTACTCTTTCCCTCACAGCCGCCTCAACCGGAACCGGCTGCAGGTCCTGCCGGAGCTGCTGTTCCAATCCACACCCAAGCTGGGCCGGCTGTAAGTCACCACTTCCCTTTGATATCTGTGCCTGGAAAAGCTTGCGGTCAAACTTCCCACTGTTTTAATTTTGATCATTGTACTGGAAGAGACCTTGCTTAAATATTTGACTTTCCCAAACACTGTTTAAAGAGCAGGCTGTCAGTGCCTGAAATTCTCCGTGTTATTTCTCCTACCCGTCCAGATGTGATTCTTTAAAATGGTCGGAGGGTCTTGGGCAAAGCTAATGTGACATACTTTCGCTCTGTGCTTCTAATAGAGAGGTGAAGGTGGGAATGTTTTCCTTGGACAAACTACATTCTTGAATATTTTCCTAATCTGCTTTGAATCCGAGACAAAGCTGCACTACAGGCTTCGTTTTAGCAGTCAGGAAGGGTTCATTTATGAATTTACAGTCATTAATGAAACTATCGTGCTCAGGTTGGGCCCTTGTTGTATACTTACAAGTATTTAGTTTGGAATGCTTTGCACCAAATCGACAGGCACATAAGCAGTTTCTGAATGTTAGATTGACCCTAATGTCGGCATTTTCAGCTGATTGAGACTGGCTGTTTGAAATATTACACGGATACAATTGTCTTTTTTCTTCATTCACAAACTGCAACAGTTGGTGTTAGCTGATACGCGACACATGGCTGATCACAGAGTTTGGGACTTTGCTTACAGAAGTAAGATTCGCTTTTACAGCATTCACAGAGCAGACTGGTATGTGTCCACTGGCGTGGAAAAATTCGCTCAATGCTGCCAAATTTGTCTGCAAAATGTACAGCATTGTGGTTGTCTTTAGTTTGGTGTATGATGACTTTAAATACATGGTCAAGAAAGTCCTCTTGTATGCATGATTACAGTTGGAAGAAGGCTAACTTTATCTTAGAATGCCCAAAGTATATACAGTGTCAATTTATTCCACTTTTTTTGAAAATTGTCTCTTTCGCCGCCAGCATTTTTCATGATTTTCACAAAAGTTGAATGCCTTCCAGAAAATGCTCCTTTTTAAATATATAAACATCCAATATATGAATTAAAAGAACAGACCCCCTGCTTTCAAACAAAAAAATCTGTTTCATCCTACCTTCATGTGTTCTGTTTTTATCACCTCTCAAATATGTGTAGGTTTCATCAAAAACATCAATTTTTGAGCAAAAAGCTGAGATAATTTCATTTTTGTGAAGGACTTTTGATAGAGATCAGATGCAGAGCGATCTTTAAAACATACACAGACATACAGCTGTTTGCCCTAGGGTAATATTTCCGGGTTTTATAAGTTGCGGAATAGCGCCACCTGGTGGATAATAGCGGCATTGCGGATTGACGAGATAACTCGTCAATGGCAGGGAAAGAGTTAAAAAAGTTAAAAAGCACTTGTAAACTGAATACAGTATAGTAACAAGTAACAGTTTTAGGTACTGAATCCACCGATAACGTCAACACCCTCAGCAGATTAAAACACTAGCTTGCTTTTTCCACATAAATTAAGCATTTCCTACATTTTTTATGCTCTCGCCTTTCAATCCCACAATCCCCTGCTTCTGAACTCCCATTGAAACGCTTTGAAAACATTCATACACTTCACATAAATTTTTTTACTGGATATTAGGGACCGTCAACGATTTTACACGTCAATGATTTCAAATGTAAACGGGAAAGTTTTTATGTGGTTTGGCGGTTAATTTACACGACAACGGCATTTGCAGATCCTGAAAACGCAAACCTTTGAAGACGGATGTCAAAAAGTGCAAGTTTTTGATAATGATGCCTTGTCCCTGTCTAAACTACATTAACACAAATCTGTAATAGCGGTGACGTCATGCGCATGTGTTAATTCGCATGTGCGAATATAACCGAAATAACAATGGCCGCCTACTGTGTTTGTGTCTGTTAACGCTTATCCAACAAAGTTTACAAAAAGCTCAAAAACGTATTTGTCTCTTAGTAGATGAATGCGTATATACTTAAAACTGCGGATTTAGTCGTCTTTGCGGATCCATGTAAACTCGGATGTGTATTGGAGATTTTCCATTAACGCATAGGAAAAACATTTTGGCTTTTCACTACATCGTTGTCGTGTAAGCACAGCCTTAAGGGCTCGTTATAGTTGTGCGTAGGTCCTATGGCTTAGCCGCGACGGCTTCGGTTGCGTGTCAGTTTTCACATATACTTCTGCGCTATCGTCCGCGTCGCCTTGCAAACACACATGCAGACCACTGGTAGGCAGTATCCACGCGTGTAACACCAGTAGCAGTGCGACCGTCAATGAAGAAGCAGCTTGGCCAGTTTAACCCACAAACGAAGAAGAATCAGAAACTTGTTGTGTATGTTTTGAGAAGAACGGCAGTGATGGAAGTAAATAAACAGGGACTTGTGTTGCAGTTTGAGTTAAATCACTTTGTTTTCATTATCGCAAACGGAAATACCTAAGATGCATTTTTTTTGTACCTGAGGGGAGGGGTTCTAGTAGACCAATCATAGCACTTGCGGTCCACGTAGAACTGACGTGCTGTTTAAAATTTGGCCAGTTGAACTTCAGAGCTACGCACAGGCTATGGATAACCTACGGTGTAGACCTTACGTACGACTATAAATTGGACTTTAGTTTACAGTAAATCACATTCTTCCCAAAAATTTGGATTCAATCATCTGCTGTTTGTTTCCTCTACCTGTTTCCTGCTAACAGTAATGAAGGCTAGCCAAGGTTGTAGTGGTTTATGGTGACGCTTGTAACCTTGTCAGGGTTCGTTACGCTTGTTGACATTAGCGCAATGGGAACGGTCTCACCTGTAGCCTTCCTATTTAAAACCGCAAGCGTGGCCAGTTGAAGAGAGCTAACCAACCGTGTCACACATGGAAAAGCGTTAGGTAGGGCGAGGCAGGGACCGAACATGGCCAGCAGGCCTGGAAACACTGACTGGGGTCAGGGAAAGGTAAAAAGCACATTTTAACGCTGAGTAAGACGGAGGAAGAAGTCCAATGAATTGGGAGCAGAGGGCGTTGCGGATGAATAATGAAGGAGAGAGAGCGGATGGTAGCCGAGCGTGGTGAGGTGTTGTACGATGGGACATACAGACAAGTCTGCGGGCCGTTGGGGAGACGTGCGCAGAGATACAGCGCTACGGCTGGCGGAGGCAATTTGTGGTCGGCGCTCTATGCAGCCTGGAAAGACTGCGGTTACAGTTACAGATTTCACTGTGTGGGTTCAGAAATGTACCTCACATAAATGCAGACACACACACAAGCTCACTTACATGCTTGTATAGTTGGCCCTTCCTCTCCCTGTTCTTAGAAAGATATATGAGTCTGTCTAGGCATCTTAACCGCTGATGTATAATGAATGGAGAATGACGAATCATACTTGATCATATTTATTAATAGTGTAGCTAAATGTGTCCCTACATTAAGTTCACTTCCTGTGCAGAAATGGGCCCCAGTGTTGGTACTGCAGGATATTTCGGTCAGTGATACCCTTGAGACCCGGCCACTCCCTGCCATTACCCCAAGCTCAGGTTGCACGTGATTGGTGCATTAAGAGGAATTGGGAAGCAGAATGCATCATCTTGTCTTATGTCTCCTTCCCCTCAGCCAAATTTAAGCATTCCCTCTTTAATCTTTCCAGGGCAATTATCCCAAGCAGTTAGCCTGCATGAAATGGCCGTTGAACAGCAGTCGTGGCCCTTTATGACTTTACAGGTCGATTAGACCCCAAGTTCCCAATTGGCTTCCAAAGTTGTGTCTGAGCCAGGGCATCTCCCTCCCTCTGAGAACGCAGATTTGTTTGGTATCACGAAAGAGGACTTTGTTTCTTCAATTTTCTTCCTCTCGCTGACAAGTTTGTTTTCCTTTCGAGAGATTGTTTTCTTTTATCGAAAAGAAACAAATCGCTCTCCCACACATCAAGTTCTCTGCCCGTGCACTGCTCCGCTCCTGTTGTCCTAAAGTGGTGAAGTTCAATGCAACAGATGGGCAGGGGGTCTGGACCTCTCAGCCTCGCAAACACAAACCATCCCTCAACTTCGCCTGGTTCTCAAACATGACTCCAGAAGTCTGCAAACTCTCTCAAGCCATTCAGCTCATTGGTTCGCTTAATGAGCTCTCAGTAATGCTTTCCAGAATTTTTCAAAACAATTTTCATTTTTACAGCACATTCTGACATTAAATAATAAGTTCTGACAGCACAGCTACATGATTGGCTGATTATTTATTATCCCAGCCTTAGCCCGCTTAAAATGAAGCACCATTGTCCAGAAAAATGATAAAATATCTTTTTTTTCCTAATAAATATTAAAATATCTAAAAAAATATTTTTTACATGCAAAGTTTACTGGAAGTTATGTTTGGCTCACAAAAGCTGTTTGTTTATGTTGTTGCAGCTAAAATCTTCTATATATAACTTAAGCTGCATACACACCAAATGCACATTTTTTTTTCGCTTGAGTTGAATATTTTCAGCCTGGGTTTTTGCGACAACCACACAAGTTTGCATCTATTTCCGTCTATTGGCGTCTTTGCATTGACTTTGTATGTAATGTACTCGTGCAAATCATTGAATTTGCGTTTTATGTGTACGCCCTGTTTCAATGTAAACAAGTGGATATTTTAATACTGTAAGTCTTCTTAAAGGTGCAGTGTGTAATTTTTAGAAGGATCTTTTGACAGAAATGCAAAATAATATACAAAACTATATTATCAGGGGTGTATAAAGACCTTTCATAATGAACCGTTATGTGTTTATTAACTTAGAACGAGACGTTTTTATCTACATACACCGAGGGTCCCCTTTCATGGAAGTCGCCATTTTGTGCTGCCATTTTTCTACAGAAGCCCTTAAAGGACATTGGTTTTTTACTAAGTTGTCTCCGATGATATGTTTGTCCGGTGGCGGCTACCATAGCTTCACTATGTGTTTCAAAACCGAGGGGTGAGCCGTGGACTAAGCTGTTGGTTGCAATTCGCAACCTCACCACTAGATGCTGCTAAAATTTACACACTGCACCTTTAATCTGTTTCATAGTCAGTCAATGTATGTCTTTTAAGCTTATAATAGCAATAAAATAATTCTTAACAAGCCACAATTTTAGGGGATCATTCATGTTTTTAAGATACAGAACAATTTAGCTATATGAGGACTACTAACTAAGGCTATTTTTATACAATATAGTAAAAAATTGTACATTTTTGCCTTTATAAAAAAAATTCACATACAGACTACAACGCAGTCAAAAAGCTCCACGTTTACTCAGATCTGTAATACATATGCCAGGCCAGTAGATGGCGATGTTACCTTGTAAAGAAACAACACATGTCTGTGTGCATTCTTCTACAGAGTGATAAATATAAACAATAAAGATGGTGAAAGCATCAAACAGTTTTGTTTAGACAAACGATGAGGTAGGTGTACTACAAGGGACCCTCGACTATAAAGCAGCAAAACAAAAATATTTTTATTGGAGCGTTAATGAACTCGAGGAGCACAAACACGGTCCTGGTTATGCTTGTTGTTTTGTTTATGCTTACTTGCATGCCTATAGATGAATTACCACATACGTATGATGTCACCATTATCGCAGATTGGCATTTACGCAGTTTACACGGAAGATATGAAAAACTTGCCCCATGAAACCCGTTATTGAGACTTTGCATTTTCAAATCCCCAAAAATGTCACTGCCATGTTAACGAACAGCCTTTTTCGTTAACCCCCCCCCCCCGCCCCCTTCAGACCAGCAGCAACTTTCACGCTCTGTGTTGCCCGTCTGTTTCAATGACGTCCTTAGGAGGCGTTTCTAAATTTGCATCAAGTTAAACTTTTCTTAAAGCAACACCAAGGAGTTTTTTTACCTTAAATTAATGTTTCCAAAAAAGTTTCAGTCGTTCATCCTCTCGAAACAGGGTGAACGGCACTTTTACATTCGCTTTGCAGCCCTCTATAGGCCAAAACCGCACTAAAGAAGTTTCCAACCATCGGGTTGCGGTACTGTAGTTCGAGTGAAAACTTCAAAAACTTGCTTTATGGCAGTGGAGCATACTCGGCAGGTACATATAAAAGAAAGATGCCGTTACCTAGCGTACATGCAGCTTTTCAAGTGTCATCATAGCGAAGCCTGCAAAGAAAAGGAAGGGTTTCATTTCGGAGGAGGCAAAGAAAAGATAACTGGAGCACGATAGAGAAAGAGCTCGAACTAGAGTGAAGATAGGGCAGACTTATACTTGTTTGCCAGAGCTGAAGGAGGCTAGGAGTTGCAAGACTGATGTTGACCTGGCTTTGCTGTTACTAGACTTGTGTGATTAATACCGGTTTACAGACACTAAACATGCCGATCTTTTTTTGTACAATGCATTGTAGATTATTTACGACAGTGGTAATGGACAAATCCCCTTCCAACCTGTAGGGGGAGCAAAGAGCAAAAACTCTTTAGTGTTGCTTTAACTTTGTCCTGTTGTTGGACATGCCCACTTCCTGTCGCCAGCGGTTACTGTCGCTCGTGTTGCCAGAAGTCGGCAAGCTTTCATTGAAATGAATGATCATGTCTATCTGCTACTGCTAGACGCTGGTGGTCTAAATGGGGCTTTACTGTTCATCGTCGAGAAAACTGCCCCCAATACTACCAATCAGTTGTTGCTTCAGTGCTGCTGTTTAAATGGCGATAAACAAGTAATAAAGAATAATGGTGTAACTCTATTGCTGTGATTACATTGCTTTGTAAAACTATGCAGTGTTTCTGTTACCCACAATAGCCGGCTAATAATTCGACATGCCTCAAACACGTAAACCATAGCGCTCCATCTCAGGGCTTTCAGAAGTGGCCTACTGATTGTTTTCAGAGAAATGAACCTCAATCCAGCCAAGCGTCTTCCAAAATAGGGCTGTGCTCAGCCGGTTTCGAAAAGCTAGACAGCTTTGTGATTTACTCCAAAGACATATTTAGATAAATACAAGCTACAAAGACTTTGGAGTCCTGACAGAAAGCCAACTATATACAGAAAGCTTAACTTAACTTTTTTCTTGAATGGTGCTGGTTTCCCATGGCTGTAAGCAGATTGATGTGCATTAGGGGAGGTTGAAACTCACAGTTTGGACTATAGGTGCTGAACTAAGATATGGATGAGGTAACCCCCAAAATTTCTACCAGAAAATATACAGAACTGTGCAAAAGTCTTAGGCCACCACCACCAGCTTTGTTGTTCTAACAAAGTCTATCCATAATTATTTTTCACTTTTTTATTAAGATACAAACAGAAAATACAGGAAATTTGTACACAATTAAAAACAGGCATCAGTCAGTATTTAGTCTGATATCGCTTTGCATTAAACACATCTTGAGCTTTATTGAGGAGAAAGAAGTCCTGAAGTCATTCGATTAGTATTAGAAATTAGGATTTAATTTCATTTAGGTTTAAGAGATCATGCAGTTGTCTGCTATTGTCCAAGTGTAAGTGAAGAGTTTACATTAAATACTTGACACTTAATACAGTATACTGTTTTTAATACTACATACAAATTGTCTGGTTGTATTCTAATAAAGAAGCTGAGAATGTATTATATAGACTATTTCAGCAGTAACAACATAAACAAACGACTTTTGTGGTCAACACGTAACTTCCGGTAAACTCCGCTAAGAATAAATAACAACAAAGTACTTTAAATGTAGTTTATTTATATAACAAGCAAAATAAACAACACGTAGAGTTTAGCAACTAGTCAGACCATTAAAAAAATGAAACCGGAAGTAAAGTTCGGACCAGACACGCAATCGCGTAACCGCACGTGCGTCCGATGAAAGGGTCTATAAGATCACTATACCATTGCAAAAACAACAAATCTACTGGTGGCCTAAGACTTTTGCACAGTACTGTCTATTGTAGATACTACACTCTTAAAATGAATGTGTTAAATGAACACATCTTGTGTCTAGTTAAGGACAACACATCTAGTGTGTTGTCCTTAACTTAACACATCTCTGTGTTATTTTTGGAATAACACACTTTGTGTTGTTTTAACACATCTTGTGTTGTCCATTTCATTTATTTAAGCTCACAATCTACACGAAATGACACACAATGTGTTAAAATAACACATAATGTGTTAAATAGTTTAACACAAAACAATGTGTTAAAATTAACACACCCTTTCTTAGAGTGTATAGAGGGAATGCTAAATAGGGAGAGTGTGAATTGTGTGATAGCAATTCATTAAAGAGTTATAAATACATGTACTTATCTTGCAACACATCTGTTACAATTGAAGTTCGATTAAGGTCAGACATTTTACCAAGTGTACTGACATGTAACTATTCAAAGATAAAAGCATACGGCTCCAGGGTAAAATTCAAAACGGACTATAAATTGCTAGCAGGAAGTAAACTTTCTGAACTTTTGAAAAAAAAAACTGCGTACTGAAATATGGAGGAGCCGAATGCAGATGTGCTGGGTCAGACGGCACTCGTATTCTCTTCTACACCGCAATCTGTAGTTGGGAGCTGAAGGCAAAAATCTAAAATGCTGGCTATATATTTTATTGGACAGGAGGTTTATGAGTATGTTGTGCGCAGTGAAATCTCCCTTTACATGTGCAAGTAATTTAGCATCCAAATAAAGGAAAATATGTGCGATAGGGGAAATGTTTAGCTGGTAAATTTAGATATAGTGAAAGTTAAGGCCTCTGTTTCACATTGTTGGCAACGTACAAATAAACCCATTAGCATAAATGCTGAAGTAATTTTCTGAAGTTGTTTAGGCTATCTTTTGTTTACAATCTGTGCAGAAACTAGTTGAAACATATTGTCTATTTATAGTTTATTTTTCCTGTTGCTGAATCCGAGGGTTAAATAAAATCATGGTAGATTTACAAGCTGTTGGCTTTCAGTCTTATGATATATTTTCCTCTTTCAGGTAGATGGAAAGGTTTCTGAAAGGTCTAGTTGACAGGTTAACTAAAGTCGGAGAAATGGTAGCCTGTGGGAACCCTGTTTGTTGTATTTATGAGAGAGATGAGGTTGGTTTGTAAGAAGAATAAATCTCTGGCATGGTGTGGGGCCCACGGAGCCACCCAGTGTCCCAAAGCTGCACTGCTATGAGTGTTGTTCTGAAGGGATTTGGATAACATCTTGTACTACTGGTGCCGAACAGCCCCGTGTCACTTTGTACACAGACCAAACAAAGAGAGTAAGCGTGAGGAATCATGGGTCACTGAGTAATGCAGACGAAACTGGCAATTTACTTTGTTTTACCAAAGTCTGATTGTTAAAAATGAACCTAACAATGTGGCTGTTTTGTAATAGCGCTAGCAGATGTTTTCAATACGGAGTATGATAAGATAAATCTATGAGTCGGAGATGGTTTGGAAAATGATGTTTTGCTGCAGTATTCATGTTTAAAGATTTCCTGCTTCTTTCTACAACAAAACCAGAATCATAGTTTCCAGCAGGGTTAGGGGATAGCCCCCCAATAATTAAAACTAGCAATTACCCCCCCCCCCAATGTTTATACATTGATTAAGGAAAACATATTTATGTTTGGCACTTTAACCCCACCAGGGCTCGACATTAAGGCTTGTCCGCTTGTCCGGGACAAGTGGATTTTTTGTAGGACAAGTGTAAGAGAAAATTAGTTGTCCGACTGGACAAGTTAAATTTCAATCAATGTTACTTTACGTTATGTGCCGTTAACGACAGAGCAGAATGCGCAGCGCAAACACAGAGCGGAATATTGAACAGAGCGTGGCACGCCGACACACACGTTTACATGTTACTGTTATTGTTACTAAACAAGCTGTGCGCGCATTAATCCTGATCGCCGAACATGTGTGCGTGCTGCGCCTCAGCGATTTGAATCTGACAGAGTTCGTCACTGTACATTAAACATCCCACACGAACATTACAGCGTAAATGCTAGGTTTAAGATTAGGGATGCACCGAAATGAAAATTCTTGGCCGAAACCGAAAACCGAAAAAAAGGAAACCAAGGCCGAAAACCGAAAGCCGAAACACCGAAAGAAATTATGCCAATTATTAGTACTACCATTGCACTTATGGTATTTTTGCGTGTAATAGAAATGGAGTAAACACACACAATTTGAGAAGAAAATTAAGCCAAACAGCATGTGGCATAAACAAACCCAACAGTAATATAGGCTATCTGCCTCCCATCTGGAAAAACTGGTGAATAGGCTACTAGTGACACATCAGGTTGTTAAAAGTTAAACTGCTTGTTTAATTAATCCTTTGGTGCTTGTTTGCCATGCAGTATACATTTAAAAACTGATATGGGCTAGTTGTGGTTTTGTTTTAACGTTAATGTTACAAAATGCTGATAAAAATGATGGCATTTTTATGCACGTTAAAACCCCGAATGGATTGAAGGCTCAGTCAAATATGAATATCTTCTTTATTTAGTCTGACATGTTTTTGTTTAGAAAGAAAATCATATTTAGCCTACCTTCTCCGGTGAAACCCGTTTTTCTCATTAATGCCAGCTCTGTGGTTATCCAGTGAGAACAACAAACGAATCTAACAAATATTATATATCTGAATTTAATATTATGTTACAAATAACGCAAGCTGGCTTGATACATTATTGCTGAGGGTGCAAAGTTACGAGCTTAATTTAACAACACTTCACAAAACGGAGCTATTGTTTGCTGTTATGGCATTTGCAGTTATCGGGTTTGTTATAACCATACTGATGCAGCGGCGGAGAAGCACGTCTAACACCCGGCATTAAAGCTCTAAACACTTAAATGAGTCTGCAATCTGAATGACCAAAACAATCAGAAATACATACATATTAATTTTCATGTATATTTTATATTAAAGTCTGTAAAAGACCGTACATGTGAAGTAAAAAAGGATTAAATGAGCAGTAGCCGTAATGCTGCGGTGGCGGATTAAAAACATTTGAATATCATTTTTCCCCATTCTAATTATTATTGCAGATCGAATATTTGACCATTCGTGCACATCCCTAATTTTAAAAGCAATCATGTTAAATGTCTGTTATTCTGGATGTTAATCTGAACGAATGTTTAGTCGGAGCTTGTGAAAACTGTACACAAATGCCCAGAGAAAATCCGCCGGTTTGGACACAAACATTACGGTCGTGGGCGGGAGTGAAACTCACAGGTTGCGGAGACCCTGGTCAGAAATTCGGCGGACGCGGTTTGAGAGAATTCTAGTCCACACCGCAGATATGTTACTTCAGACAAGCACGTGCAGGTCGCGGTTTCTGTTTGCGTCATCACATTATTTCGGCCGTATTTTTTCGGTGATAAAAGTCTTTCGGCCGAAAACCGAAAATCCACTTTTGGGCCAATTTTAGCCGAAAATTTTCGGTGGCCGAATATTCGGTGCATCCCTATTTATATATATAACAGATAATCTAGATACATTTATTCTAATAAGTTTTAAAACATGGTAATGTTTTAATGTTTTGCTTTAGTGTTATGTCAGACAATCATTGAAAAATCTTCTATTATTTTGCTTTAATTGCTAGTCCGGGTTTGGTTGAAGGCTACAGTTTGTCCGGTTAGAACAAGTATGTCTCACTCAAAGTATTCAAATCGTTGACTTTATTAAATGTGCATAGATGTGTGGTTAGTATAATGCACGCACACGCACAGTCCACAAACCCTCCTTTGATTTGAATCAATCCTGCTTATTTAAACTATAACTATTTACACTATTCAGCCGATCTCCTTTCCCGTTATCATTCATTTGCTCTATTCTCCGACACTGCGCAGACTCTCTAGCGGTACGTTTTGGAACAGTCCATATCGCACTAAATAACAGGGGTGACCGGATTAGTCCATTTATTAAAGGTGACACTTTTCTACAATCATTGAAATGTGGGAAAAATGAAGAGAAAGGCAGCAGATATAGCATCATTCTTCAGAAAGAGTAACAAGAAGCAGCCAAATTAATCTTAGTAAAATACATTTCAGTGGCCTAAATTCACATGATTGTCTGGTCTCTATAGTATTTTCAGCAATGGGAGATATAAATCCTGGTTTCAAAGTAAATTTCAAAAGTTTTATTTGATTAAATAGTTTAAAAAAACATGAGGTTGAATAATGACTATAAATTTTATGTTAATCTCAATTCATTTTAATTAAAATTCAAGTATTGTAGCAATTGTATGTTACACATTATTCTTATTAACACACCTATAATACTTAAAAGTATTTTAAGGATGGATGATAGAGATTTTATGTGCCACCAGAGTAACTGCTGGCCCCTGCCTGGCCACCACTGAAAATCCCTTGCTCCGCCACTGATTAGGGTTAGGGCAAAACACAAAAAATACATTATATTATAAATCTTTACCCGGACAAGTGACTTTTGTGCATGGGCAAGTGAAACAGAAATTTACTTGTCCGAAGGACAAGTTGCCCAAAAAGTTAATGTCAAGCCCTGCCCACTAATCTTTAAACCAAATCTCCACCCTTGTATACAAAGACAACTATGTTCGTTAGTTCAGCTTGGGGAAGGCTTAATTATTATTATAATTATTTCGCTATTGATTTCTTTACGTTGATAAAGCATTTCAAATGGCTGCTGAAAAATGTGACAGAACTTGCATGTAATGAGTTAATTGATTTTAAAAACTTGGTGAGATATCAAACAATTTAATACTTCTTCCCTGTCTTATTGCAAGTGTCATTATTCCAAGTACAAAACTGTTTAAAATATAGCAAATGATTTGTTTTACCTTTCTACTTGTTTGACAATTTGTAACCAAGCTTTTTAATATTTCAACCCCTCTCCTCCAATCACTGAGCTCTGTTTTAATATGTAATGCCCACTTTTCATAAAGTTTTCCAGTTAATTCCTGCAATTGTTATTTTAGTCCATGTGTCTTAGAAAACTCCTTTCACATTCTGATTTAAAGTGATCCTCCAGCCAAATACTTACCCTCAAGCAATCCAAGATACATGTCTATCTTTTAGACGAGCACATTTGGAGTTATTTTAGGAAATGTCTTTGCTCTTCCAAGCTTTATAATGGTAGAAAACAGGGATCAGTGAACAACGTTTGACTTTAAACCCCATAAAAGTGCATTCATCATTCCAGAGGTAATCCACACGGCTTAAATGGGTTAATAAAGTTATTCTAATGCTGCGTTCACACCAGCCGCGGTAGAGGCGTCAACCGCAAGTGATTTCAATGTTAAGTCAATGTGAAGACGCATTGACGCGCGTCTGGAGGTCTCGCGGCAGGAATTAAGTGTCTGCCGCGGTACGTGCGGTATGCGTGAATGCTGCTTTTTGTGCATTTGACGCGAATTTGCGACTGACTCCCGAGTTGAAAAATTTTAACTTTGGTGGATTTTCGCACCTCATTAACCAATCAGTAGCCTGCTTGCTGCTGTGGCAGCAGCCCCGACCAAAGTCACTCATTCCACATGAAGGAACACTTGATATTGTCCATGAGCAGTCACCCGGAGCTATATGACACACATTTTTATTTCTATAGAGACAGGAATAAAAAGGACCTCGCTTGGAAGAGTGTCAGTGAGGACATTTGGCAACCTGGTAAGTTGTAAATACATTTCACTTTTGAGTCACGTGACGTTTATTGACTCGCGCCTTTTATTTTCCCCCTGTAGTAAGATTACCAAATACAAACCGGTAACACGCTCGATAAATGCACAATCAACATCAGCCATCTTGCAAACAGAAAACCGCATAGCACTTGCCCCTCCCACAAGAAGTGGATTTTGCCTCTGACGCTCTAGACGCGCGAATGGATTCAAACTGTTCAAGCAGCAAACTAGACGCGGTAGACGCGACTTTGACGCCTCAGACACAGTTGGTGTAAATGCAGCATAAGGGTTATCGATGCGATTTTGTAAGAAAAATATCCATATTTTAAACTTTATAAACTATATCTAGCTTTTGGTAAAGACGCTATCTTGGATTCACGCGATTCCCGAAAGAGTTGTAGCGTAGTGAGCGTTGGTTGCCATGGGTACATTGCGCATTGACTCTTGTGACTCTCGGAGTTCAAGATGGCGTCTTTACCGGAAGCTACCATATTTTCTGGACTGTAAGTTGCTCCGGAGTATAAGTCGCATCAATCAAAAATGCGTCATGAAGATGAATAATCATATATAAGTCGCACTGGACTATACACTGACAAAAATAAAGGTACAAAGCTGTCACTGGGGCAGTACCCTTTAAAAAAGGTACTAATATGTACCATTTAGGTATTAATATGTATCTTTGAACTGCCAATATGTACCTTTAAAGTACTAATATGCACTCTTTGGGTAAACAGGTGTACCTTTTTCAAAGGGTACTGTCCCAGTGACAACTTTTGTACCTTTATTTCTGAGAGTGTAAGTCGCATTTATTTAGAAAATTATTTTACAAAATCCAAGCCGAAGAACAGACATTTAATCTGGAAAGGCAAGCTATTCAACTAAAAAATAGCACAGAACAGCAGGCTGAATAGGTGTCCGTACATGTTAAAGTAAAATAAACAGTTATTTACACGATACATAATAGCATACAGAACATACCTGAGAGGCTGAATAGGCTAAAATAACTTAACATAAGCCAAATCAAGTTCAAAAAGGTCTCGAAGTCATTCCACATCACTGAATCCAATGTATTACATAAATACAGGAGCAGCACAGAGCGGACTCGCACGGCTGTAGACGGTAATGGTCTTTCTTGGTTTATTTCACCAGTATGAATTAATTTTGACATGTAGGTCGCACCAGACAATAAGTCGCAGGAACAGCCAAACTAGGAAAAAAGTGCGACTTACTCTATAGTCCGGAAAATACGGTAGTTATTATTGTGTATAAAGGTTAAAATATGGATATTTTTCTTACAAAATCGCATCGATTACCCGGAAAATACTTTTTTTAACCCTTGGGAGCTGTGTGGATTACCACAGGTGAATGTACTTTTTGGGCTTCAAAGTCGGAAGTTGTTCCCTGATCCCTGTTTTTTACCTTTATAAGCTTGGAAAAGAAAGGGCATTTACTAAAACAACTCCAAATGTGTTCGTCTGAAAGATAATTGGCATATGTATCTCGGATTGCTTGAGAGTGAGTAAATCATTGGGTAATTTTGATATTTTAAGCATTTTGTTCAGTAGAAATAAAAGTAATGTTTTTTTTTGGAAACTGCAAACCAGGACATTCTGGCTAAATGTTTACTTCATTTCAGTTCACAAGACCTTTGTGTCAGCAATTGCTAACATGCAGAATGTGAGACACAGCCGTGGTAGTTCATTCATTTAAAGTCTTTACAATCATCCGTACGCTGTCCAGTTAAGTTGGTCTCTAGAGAAAGTGCTCTTAGATAGAGTAACCCGCTCGACAGAAGCAGGGGAGAGGAGAAAGGGCCTAATTCGCTCTGTTGATTGAGGGCGCCTATAATTTGGGGAATAGTTTGGGGCCATTATGTGCCGGGGTGTTTATCACAGGTGGTTCCCATGACGACCGGTTCAGATCGTAATTGGATTTAAATGGGCAGAACTGCTTGCACATGTTTTAAAGAGCAAGAACGAATGCGCTGCGGTGCCCAACAATCTTACTTTCCTTCTTTAGCAGCGCAGCCCCCGAATGAACCTTCAGCCTCTTCCTGTAGGTGAAAAATTCAACAGTCGGCCTCTTTATCATCACTACAGCTCCATTAGAATCACCCAGACACTTCCACCGTATAGTATTAATCTGTTTGGTGGAGATCTCTAATATTTTATGTTTAAACACTCGTTACAAGCACATACTTACTGTTAAGCTATAATGTGCATTTTTAGATACATAAATTGTGTTATGATACTCTGTTAGGGTTAAACAGGCTGAGATTTTTTACATTGTGAATGGTGACCAGGGGCTGTGAAGTTCATAAAATCATCCTATGTGTACTCCATACTATATGACAGGTGCATTGTATTCAAGGTTTCAAAAGCAACATGATAGCTTAGTTTGTAAAACAGACTGAAATTTAAGCTTGATTCATTGAAAAAGGATTAGCTTAGACAGTTAGACAGTAGCTAAGTAACATCTACTTAAAATGCTCCTTAAAATGCACCGGTATGCAAAGGTTTTAGCGCTACAGTTTAGAGGAATTAAAGTAATTGTGTACATTAGATGTCCCAGAGATTCCTCAAGGGTGTTAAACTATTGAACCCATGCTCAAACAGTACCCTGTATCCAGCAACCTTACTGGAAGTATTGGCCGTGTCACTTGTTTTTGCAAGTGCGAACAAAGCACGAAATGATCCCGAGGAATGTTTTTCATCCGAAAGTGCGCATCTCGGAAAAGCCTGAGTGAATAAGAAAACAAACAAAAGCCCATTACAGCATTATGGCACTCATCTCGAGTAGTTATGCTGGCTGCAGAGCTGTTGCCCTTCACACAGCCTGGAAAAAACTCTGACAGGACAGCACTTTTGCACCATGCTGCTGTGTTTACAAGAACATCTGAATCAACAGCAAGTCTAGCCTCGCTTCTGTGCTTGGCTCTCAGATAGAAACTCGTGTTGTAGATGTCGAGACTTTCCAAAACTTGATAAATTCGCCCTTTGACATGCCAGACCTTACATAAAGTGGCACAGTCAGCATGCCAGCCGTGCCAGTAGTTAAATGGGTGATTACGGTTGAGGCAGTTAGTGGAACGAGACACGCGGCTTGCCCTCTTGCACGCGTTCAGGAGCGGGTTTACAGTGAGAACCGCCTGCTCTGGTCACTTTACGAGAGCAACCGAAAGCTAACGGTCGGGGCTGCCCTTCTTTTATTGTGAACTCAATTGTCGCTTAGCTAATTACAGCTTCTTTTTATGATCCGAGGCAACGCTCACAGCCAGTCTCCTCTAGGCAACAATGCCAAGGTTTGTGGGGCGTAGGGGACCTAAGTGAAAACAGACGCCTCTCCTCAACTTTCCCGTTGTTGTTTTTCCTTTTTATCTTCCTGTGCGACTCCAGAAAGCGAGTTAGATATTCAAACCTCCATTACTCATTCTGGCCACAGCAATGTGAGGAGTTACTTGGCTGAACTCGGAGTCCAAGTGGTCGGTCATTAGGCGCCCAAAATGCACAGTTTTGGGCCACTAGTTGAGTATGCATGTTTCATTGCTATAGATACAACGTCTTTGGTAAGTCTGGAATGGAACAGGGTGTCTTTGGACATCAAATCTCGGAAACATCCTCAGATTGATTGAAACATTATGGTGCTATTTTATTCAGAACACCAATATGAACTGGGTCCCAGAAGGAGTTCATCTTAGATTGCAATCCGTTTATGTGTTTGTGTGTGGTTTGCTTTGTGTTGTTTCTGGCGAGGGCTTGGATGAAGATTTTAAATGGTTGTGTATGAGCTTACTTGTTGCTGGACAGGTGCTGGTTCAGTAATAAAATATGTAGAGAAGGTGGATTCAGCTGGTCTGGCTGTGTTAAGTGATGTTTAAGTTCACCCAAAAATGAAAATTCTGTCATCATTTTCTCATTCTTATGTTGTTCATGTTGTTGGTATGAATTTCTTTTTTCTGATGAACACAAAAGAAGATATTTGGATATTTTACATTTAAGCACACACTGTAAAATGTAATTTGTTGACTTTACTTAAAAAAACTTAGGAAACCGATTGCCTCAAATTTTTAAAGTAAAGTTGACAATCAATTTTTAAGTTGTTGTAGCTGAGAAGAAATGTGTTAGGACAACTCATATCATGGTAGTACACTTGAGTACAGTTAACGCAAAATCATTAGTTATGATGACAAAAAAAATGTTAGTCAAGACAACTTAGGTCATGGTAGTACAGTGAACTTAAAAATCATTAGCTCCCGTCACTAAGGAAATGTCAGTTCAGACAACTGAGTTATGTTCAGTTAGCAGTACTCATTAAGGCAAGTTATCCTTACAAGGCTAAGTGTTCACAATACTAAGGAAATCTTATGAAACCGATTGCCTTAAAATATTCAAGTAAACTTTACTCAAAAGTTTTAAGTTTTTGAAACAAATAGAGACAACAGTTTGAATGAATCAATGAAACACTTTATTTGATTGAAACAGATCAATACAGTTAACTGCACATCCAATAAGAAAGAATTTGAATTTTGAAAAAAGACATAAAAACAAATCACACATTCACCATTACACAAAACCAAGACCAAATGACAAAAAGAAAAAAAAATATATTTCCATCAATAATGTAGATACACCATAAATGTAAGTGTGTGTGTGTGTGTGTGTGTGTGTGTGTGTGTGTGTGTGTGTGTAAAACAAAGAACTTCACTACTCACTGCACAGAAGATTTTTGAGTGATTGAATTTTGGGCCTTAAAGGAACACGCAGACATTTTGGGTTTTTACCCTATTCACCGTATCCCCCAGAGTTAGATAAGTCCATACATACCCCCCTCATCTCCGTGCGTCCTGCAACTCCGTCCGACGCACCCACCGCCAGCCCGGCCCAGCAAAAAGACCGGAAGTAAATGGCTCCAGCCAGCACACTGCTCCAAATAAGCGACAAATCAACGCGAACATTTTCCCACCTATATGTTGCGACCTGCACAGTCACAGCGTGCACAAACGACAAGGTCACATAAGACAGACATCCCCCAACAGTATACATACAGGAAACTATATTCTCAGATGAAGCACTGATACTTGGGCGGAGTGATTAGCACAACTCTCTCCTCACCAGGGGGCTTCTCAGGTGCTGCGAACAAATCACTCCACCCAAGTAGCAGTGCTTCTATAGTTCCCTGTATGTATACTGCTAGAAGATGGCTGTGTCTCACATGACCCCGCCACCTGTACACGCCGTGACCACACAAATCACAACATACAAACAGGAAAACGTCTGCGCCATTTTGTCACTTATAGGGAGCAGCACGCCAGCTGAAGCCACCTACCCACAATCTTTGTGCCAAGCCAAGCTAGCGGTGGGCGCGTCAGACAAAGCCACAGGACACACAGAGATGAAAATGGCATGCATGGACCCATCCAACCCTGGGGAATTCTGGTGAACAAGCCAAAAACCCAAAATGTTGGTGTGTTCCTTGAGGTGGGGTACCTTCCGGGATTACTGTTAGGATCTCAATAGAGGTGTTGGCCAGTTCCGGTTCATCACAGTCCTAAAAACACAAATTACATGAGATATTACACAATTCCACATTGATATACAACCTTGCATTTAGGTAGAAAACACAAAGCAGCCACTTTAGAAAGAAGGTTGATAGGTAGTTCTGATCAGGACCAATTGAGGGTATCTCACATCTGCTCATATTTACATCTGAAGAGGCATTGGCTGATGACACATTAGCCTTATTGAGTTAGCCCTACCATTTGTTCCAAAAACGTGATAGAACACCACCTCCAATGTTTTTGTTGTAGCGAGATATTTTAAGACAACCTTATTAGCGAGCTAAATGTCTGCCATTCAAGACTATCCAATTTGAGCCTAAACATGCCGTAAACACGGAGGAAGGTATATTTCGCTCGCTAACTGAGGTAATAGCTTATCTTGATAACGTTATTGTTTATTTGCCTTATGTTTGTAGCAGCGCTTGGAGCCATCTACATCAGTCCAGAATGCATTATGGGTAAAAATGCTGTCTTTAAATATCGCTACAACGAAAACATTGGGGTGTTCTTCTATCACGTTTGTGGAGCAAAACGTTAGGGCTAACCCAAAAAGGCTAATTTGTTAAACTAGCCAGAGGTCCTTTTAACTAAAATTTCCAATAAGCATAACCTATGCATTACACATTGTACTGAGCAGTAGGGCTGGGCGAGAAATCGACTGCGATTCTCATGCGCATCTCATCAGTAAAGCTGGCTCCGTGATTAATAGTAAATCACCATCACCTGCTTTCAGGTGGAGCAGCATTTACTACACAGAGCCGTATTTCACAGAGAAGCTCGGCAAAATCTCATGCATTATCAGAGGCGATTTTCCACGATTACGAACACGATTTTGCCTAGCTTCTCAGTGAAATACGTCTCTGTGTAGTAAATGCTGCTGCATTTGAAAGCAGGTGATGGCGACTTACTACTAATCATGAAACCAGCTTTACTGATGAGATATGCATGAGAATTGCAGTCAATTTATGGCCCAGCTCTACTGTGCAGTTTGCATTGCATGTCGAAATTGCATATGGCATATATGAAAATAATAGGCCACTTTTATGACACTGTTGTTTCCAAATCTGGAGGTGCTGTGGCATTTGCAATGCATGTGTTGTGACCCCTCTCGGCCATAGGGTTGCTGCGGTGACAAAATTTTCCCACCGGTTAATCGGTGCGTGACAACCCCGATGATACCGGTTTCACAGGGTGGGAGGGGCTTACTTTCAATTTGAATTAGATGCAACTGTTTAAAGGGATAGTTCGGCCAAAAACGATATTAAACCCATGATTTACTCACCCCCAAGCTGTCCGAGTTGCATATGTCCATCGTTTTTCAGACAAACACATTTTCGGATATTTTAGAAAATATTTTAGATATTTCTGTTCATTAAATGTTATGTTACGGGGTCCAGCAATAGTCCACGACCTTCAAGTCCAAAAAAGTGCGTCCATCCTTCACAAATTAAATCCAAACGGCTCCAGGATGATAAACAAAGGTCTTCTGTGGGTAATCCGTGCGGTGTTGTTGATGAAATATCCATATTTAAAATGTTATTAACGTTATAAACTACCTTCCGGTAGCGCCGCCATCTTAGACTCAGGAGAGAGTATTAGCGTAGTGTACGCACTTTTCTTAGTGACGTATGACAAATTCGGAGGGCGGGGGCACAGAGCAGCAGCAGAGAAACTCTGTACGCTGCGTAAACTCTCATCCTGAATGCGCATCACTCCAGGATGGCGGCGCTGCCGGAAGGTGGTTTGTAGCGTTGGTAACGTTTTGAATATGGATATTTCTACAACAACACCGCACGGATTACCCACAGAAGACCTTTGTTTGTCATCCTGGAGCCGTTTGGATTTGATTTGTGGGGGATGGACGCACTTTTTTGGACTTGGGGGTCGTGGACTGTTGCTGGACCCCGTGGCATTGCGTTTGATGAGCGGAAAGATCTGGAATATTTTCTAAAATATCCGAAAATGTGTTTGTCTGAAAAACGATGGACATATGCAACTCGGACAGCTTGGGGGTGAGTAAATCATGGGTTTAATATCGTTTTTGGCCGAACTATCCCTTTAAATGCAGTGCTTGCGTACGCTGTCTTAAAGGAATAGTCTACTCATTTTCAATATTAAACTATGTTATTACCTTAACTAAGAAGAGTTGATACATCCCTCTATCATCTGTGTGCGTGCACGTAGCGCTGGAGCGCGCTGCGACGCTTCGATAGCATTTAGCTTAGCCCCATTCATTCAATGGTACCAATCAGAGATAAAGTTAGAAGTGACCAAACACATCAACGTTTTAACTGTTTGGGACGAGTGGTTGTGCGAGCAGGTTTGGTGGTACAAAATAAAACGTAGCGTTTTTCTAAGCGGATTTAAAAGAGGAACTATATTTTATGGCGTAATAGCACTTTTGGGAGTACTTCGACTCGGCGCAGTAACACCCTCCCTCTCCCATTATGAGAGGGAGAAGGGGAGCGGACTTTTCAGGCGAGTCGAAGTACTCACAAAAGTGCTATTACGCCATAAAATATAGTTCCTCTTTTAAATCCGCTTAGAAAAGCGCTACGTTTTATTTTCTACCACCAAACTTGCTCGTATAACTACTCGTCTTAAATAGGAAAAACGTTGATGTGTTTGGTCACTTCTAACTTTATCTCTAAATGGTACCATTGAATGAATGGGGCTAAGCTAAATGCTATCGAAGTGTCGCAGCGCGCTCCAGTGCTTACGTGCACGCACACAGATGATAGAGGGATGTATCAACAATTCTTAGTTAAGGTAATAACATATTTTAATATTGAAAATGAGTAGACTATTCCTTTAAACAACATATATCTATATTATAACAAAAATGAGTAAGCATACGGCTTCTGCCATCGTCTGGTCAGTCGCTCGCCTCACACACTCTGAAAGGAATAAATGAAATCTGACACCGGCTGCTCTGTGATGATGCGCGTTCAGCACTGCTGAATTCAGGCAGAAGACACATTCATGTTTGCTCTCTCTAACGAAACTAAATTATTTAATTACAAAAAAATATCAAAACGACGGTGAAAGACGGTGTCGCGGTGGGCAAGTGATCTAACCGGTAAGAGGCTGACACACTGGTAATCACCGACTATCGCGACAAGCCTACTCGGCCACTGTAAATTAGCACCTGAAACTACTTACAAAGTATGTCTTGAAGAAGTCTTTGTTCTCATCTCCAAGGAGGATGGGAAGGCCACGGAGGACTGCTGTTCACTAAGCAGTAACATCTGTATTCTGAAAGATAATTTCATACATATCACCCATAAATGGTCAAGGACCATCAATTAACAGCTCTGAAAATACAATGTGGTTACACTATTTTGCTGACACCATTAAATCATTAATGTGCATGAGAAACGTACCCCCAGTGCGATTTGATGATGCAAATACGCCTTAAGTATCTGGCCGGTACATCCACCCTTGGACTTGAAAATGTCAAGACAGCGAGGAGTGTATTTGTCCAGTTCTTTGAAAAACTCGATTTTGAGGTTTTTGCTGGTTAAGCGAAAGAACTCTGACAGAACCTAAAGAAACAGACAAATGAGCATTTAATGAAGTCATTTTGGATGCGTTTTAATAACAAATCACTAGGTCACACTGGCCAGAAAACTAGTATTACACAAGCCTCGAAAATGAATATATTACTGCAACTTCTGCATCCAATCAGCTCTAATTAACGCTTGCTTGTAAGGCATAAAGGATACATGTATGTATATTGCCCTGCTACTCATTCCATTACAACAGGCTATCTGAATATAACAAATTGTATATGTATGTATTTTATGCTTAGAATTAGTCAAGGGGGTTTTATGGTTATTTGGTTCATATCATAACTTTCTATTCTGAAAGTTTCATTAATTTAGGTTTAGTATCTAGTATTTTTCAGTAATGCAGTTATTTTGGGAAATTTTAAAATAATTGCAGGCTGAGTTGAGGTGCCCTTAATTTTCTGCTTGGGCCAAAATGTTAAATAAATAACCTTAATTATTTTAAAATCACAAAAATACCAAATGCCCTTTCAATAGAAAAATATATCCCACCTTTAATATTGGAGCACATTAACAGTAAGTTACAAACCTTGAGCGGGAGCGTGAAGTGCACTTCCTGCTTGGCAGTCTCTGCATTAACGCTAATGTTAAAAACAGAAAAAAAATTCGAATCTCAAAATTAAAAATCGAATGAATATATGAATATTCTGATCCAGACCTCCTGCTTAACAGCTGAGCTAGCAGATAAGTTAAAGTTTTACTGTGCCATCGCCAGTTATAGCCGATGCGCGCAACAGTTAACAAGCACATTGCGTTTGGCGATATGAATTCATATTTACAGTTTAAGAAATTTGAGATTTACAAGGTGGGACTATGACAAGGTGGTTAGCTAGCTTTAGCTTAAACCTTACCTCACAAACAAAACTCAGCTCAGAACATTAACAGAACATAGTCCTGACTTTACTAAATTGTAGAAATACATTTAACCTACAAACAGACTGAAGTATTACATACATGGCCTCTCCAAATTAACATTTTGCATGCTCTTACCTTCAAACCAAATCCAGACAAACGTTCTTTTGCCGCGTAATGGTTCAAATCCAACGTCTCAGGAGGAACTGCGCATGTGCAATCTCTTCTTCGTTGATTTGTATTGGCGGTTGGCATCCAGCATGGTGCATTACCGCCACCAACTGTTGGGAGGGTGTGGAGACACTCATACTTCTCAAGTAAAGGTTACTGAAGTATGATAAGTTTAATTACTCTCCTCACCAAAATGCTGTGTCAACTTATTGTAAGCTAGTAGAGTCAACAAATTATGGAGCAACTAGTTATGATAACTATTTATTTTTAAGTAAAGTTAGCTATTACATTTTACAGTGCACAGCTGATTGTAACCATTGACTTCCATAGTAGGAAAAACAAATACAACAAATACATATATATATATATATATATATATATATATATATATATCAGAGATGGGGACTCGAGTTTGAGACTCGGACTCGAGTGCGACTTAAGTCGCACACACAGTGACTTCAGACTCGACTTGAGACTCGACCCTCAAAGACTTCAGACTCGACTCGGACTCGAGCCGCGCGACTCGTGAACAATGTTTATTTTTAGGAAACGTCTGATGAGCTCGCTGTCACAGCTCTCTCCGTTACCTACAACCTGCCCACTACGTAACATGTGACCTATCTGCTCCGCGCGCACGGCCGCGAACATACATGAATGCACCGGCCGCTGCTGTGGCATTCATCCGTAGCTTTGGGTAGTGCTGTGACGGATCCGCGGTTCGGCTGGCATGCGATTTGCGGATTAATATGCAATTTAAATAGGGTAAGTTTATCACTGTTTCTAAGGCTTGCAATTGTTTAAATGGTTAAACAATTTAACCGCAAAAAGGCGCTCAAGTGAGCAGATTTCTGTACGCACATGCGGTTAAGTGTGTCCGGTCCAGCTCCAGAGTTGCGCTACTTTGTGTCATACTGTAGTGTAGTCCATCAACATACATTTGCTGAATAGAGCAATGAAAAACAACGTAACGTTTTTATGTGAAGCGACTGCTGCATCTTCTTCCTGAAGCGCTCCGCCTGTGTTTGATCAAGCGTTTAGTGCCCTCAGTAGTGTACATACAGAGAGAAGTGTTTCAAAAGTTAAGCCAACATAAAATCAATCTTTTCTGGACAAGGCACATACATACACGCAAAATGATCTCACAGTATTCTTTTTCTAATAAAACATTTTTGTTTATGTCTTAAGAAACCAGTCAGAAACCAGTCTGGGCTTATTTGTTCTTAATAAAGAGACAGTAACCTCAATTAACCTACTTTAGTCTGTGTCATTTATGTTAATCAAACAACCCAAGACAAACAGAAAATCACTTCTATTGCTCAAAAATAATAATAATAATATTTAATTTGTACAATAAAGACAGTGTTATAATCCATTTAATTTAATTTCTGTACATAATGCTAATTTTAGACCTTACTTAATGTGCAACTATGTTCCTTTTTATAAATGTTTATAATTTCTTTATTTGTTATTAGAGTTTTATTTGTTACAACGAGACTTGAGACTTGACTTGGACTCGAGCCCAGAGACTTGAGACTTGACTTGGACTCAAGCTCAAAGAATTCAGACTTGACTTGGACTCGAGCTCAAAGACTTCAGACTTGACTCGAACTCAAGCTCAGAGACTTGTGAGCATCTCTGATATATATATATATATATATATATATATATATATATATATATATATATATATATATATATATATATATATATATATATATATATATATATATATATATATATATATATATATATATATATTGTCTTTCTTTATTAAGATTTAAACAGAAAATATAGGAAATATGTAAACAATCACAAAATTTTAAGAACAAAATTGCTGCTTCTGGCAAAAGTCAGCATTTAGTGTGACCTCTCTTGGCACTAAAACATCAAAATTGTGAAAAGTGTGGGCTGACATATGTAGGATTTTAGTAAGTATTAAGTCTCATTAAAGCCAGTCAAAAGGATTCGGTGGTTTAACTTAAAAAAGTTACCTGGCTTTAGTTACTTAGTTGCTCAAAAAATCGTGTGTTAAATCAACTTAAAAATATTAATTGACAATATTTTTGTATTGAATTAACTCAAAATTTTGAAGGAAAACACCACCGGTTTTCAGTGTTTTGGTATGTTCTTACCTCAACAAATGCTACGTACACACCCGACGCGTTGCTCGCTCTAAATTACTTGTGGGATTTTACTTCGTGTCATGCGAATCAGTGTTGTTTTCGTCAACGATGACGAAAAACGAAATGATTTAGTTGACGCACCCATTTTTCATGACGCTAATGCGACAATGACTAGCTAAAAAAGTCTCTAAGGTGATGAAACATGACGAGACGCTTTCGAGTTTTTGTTGACGAGACGAGACGGAAAGGAACGAAAATGATTATAAGTCTGACGTTCACAATGCATGTCATTTCTGCCTATTTTGCGTGAAATCTGTCTGTTTTTAGCTAAAAAGTATCAGCAATAATGCTGCCGCTTCCTATGCTTGTTTTGGGTGAACTCTCGCTGCGTCCCAAACCGCCTACTTCCATACTATATAGTAGGCAAAGAGTACGAGAAGTAGTGCTTTTTGCCTACTATATAGTATGGAAGTATGCGGTTTGGGACACAGTCTCACTCACGCCCACCACCCGGCTACCGCACGCGCACCAGATTTCAAACAACAACAACAACAAACCTGCGGCCGTGGTGAGTTCGAAGGACCGTGGCGGTGACGCCAATAAACGGAAAAGACAAGATGATTTATGGACATTCTTTCAGTATAATCCATCAAAAAGAAAAACGGAATGCATATTGGGAGACGACGCTAAATGTGGCCACAAACTAGGTGGGAAGAATACCACCAACCTCAAGCAGCACCTGAAGGCTCATCACGCTAAATTTTTTTAAAGGTAGCCTATCAAAAGTTAACATATCATATACATTCAATTTTACTCGACATTCGGCTTGTGACACATTTCATGGTAAGCTTAATGTTTTACATGTATCTACTTGTCAAACCTAAGCCCATTTCCAATACGTTTTGTGGTGTATTTAAATAACAAGGCAAGGCACTTTTTAACCTAAATTAATTTGTTAAAGAATACTTTTTTTTACTAAAATTTACTTAAACTTGACTAAAACCTTTTTGCGTTTTCGTTGACTAAAACTTGACTAAAACCTTTTTGTGTTTTCGTAGACTAAAACTTGACTAAAACTATTAAGTTTATAAGTGACAAAATGTGACTAGAACTAAAAAGCATGTTCGTCCAAAAGACTAAAACTAAAAGGGCTGCCAAAAACAACACTGATGCGAATTCATGTTGAATATTTTCAACTTGGGCGAAGACACGTTTGAGGCGAATAGCGTGTTTTGTCGCGGCAAACGCGCCGCCCATATCGCGTCATTCGCATCGGCCCACGCGAGGACAAAACTTTTGTTTTGAGCCATAGGAATGAATGGGGCTAGGCTAAATGCTAACACATTCACAACGCGCTGTACAAAGATTAAAAGTGCACACATTGGAAAAAGATAGGTATGTATTAATTCATCTAAGTTAAGGTAAGAACATAGTAAAATATTGAA